>NC_080694.1:39377436-39677663 GCF_030445035.2 Dasypus novemcinctus
TTAAAAGTGTCAGATCAGAACCCCACCCCAATCAGGTCAGATGCTCAAGGCTCCATCACCCCACAGAAGCTTTGAACAACCAGCAAGAACTGGCAGAAACATCTTTTTCAAGGCTCCAGAAAACAGTTAAAGGACTGCAGTAACAGGGCAAGTGCCGAATCAAGAAAAGGCTGCTTTAAAGTGGTAGGCTCTTGAGTCTCCTTGCTGGCCCAGAGGAAGCCGAGGAACCCTTACGCACATAATGGAAGTATGTCTCTCTGGCCAAGTCTGTCTGGTGTGGCTGGAAGGACTCAGTCTCAGAACTTGGCCTTCCTTGTCCCAGAACTCACCAAGCTCTCCTACACAACGCTGGGGGAGAGCAGCCCAGTGGCTGCCTGGGGTAAAGGGGCTGCTGGGGTAGCATACACAGTACAGTGCCCGGGACCATGAGTAATCTGTTTCCAAGGCGAGAGGGGGCTTCATATTAGTATAAATGGAGGAAATCTCAGAGCCACAGGCAGGTGCCAAGACTAGAGGAAGGCACAGAAAGCATCAGGTGATTCCACCACCACCACCACCCTTTTTTTTTTTTTAGCTCCTGGCATTCAAAGAAGGTTCTGTCATAACACCAGCTGGATGCAAGCTTGAAGAACCAGATGTCTTGAAGTCTAAATTCCAGTGATAGCATTATATATCAAAATATCCAACTTCAAAAGATTAACAGACATACAAAGAGATAGGATATAATTGTTCAGGCAGAGGAGAAGATAAAAGCATAAGAAACCATCAGTGAAGAGGACCAGACATGGGATGTTCCAGATAAAGCTGTTTTAAAAAATTATTTTTAATGGTCCTAAATAGATTAAAAGAGCTAAAGGAAAACATGAGCAAGGAACTGAAGGAAATCAGGAAAATGATAAACACAAAGAGAATATCACTAGAGAAATGGAAATTATGAAAAACAAAGCTGAAAACCACAGTAACAAAAATTTTAAATTACAACAGCATGTTGGAGCTGACAGAAGAAAGAAGACTTGAAGATATGACAATTAGAATTATTCAGTCTGAGGAGAAAAAGAAAGTATAAAGAAAAATGAAGAGCCTAGGGACCTGGAGGGCATCATCAAGCAGGCCACTATATGTATTGTGGGAGTGCCAGAAAGAAGAGAAAGAAAGGGGCAGGGAGAATATTCTAAGAAACAATGGCTAAACACTTCCCAAATGTAGCAAATGGCATGAACATACACATCTGAGATGCTCAATGAACTTCAGTCAGGATAAACCCAAATCCCCTCTGAACACAGTATATTATAGTCAAATTGTCAAATGCCAAAAATGAGAGAATTCTGAAAGCCACAAGAGAGAAGCAACATGTAGTGTACAAAGGAGACTCAATAAAATTAAGTGGCAATTTCTCATTGAAAACCAAGAAGAGGGAAATGGATGTGGCTCAAGTGATTGAGCTCCCGTCTACCATATGGGAGGTCCCAGGATCAGTTCCCGGGGCCCCCTGGTGAAAGGTGAGCTGGCCCATGCAGCGAGCTGACACAACAAGATGACACAACAAAAAAGAGACACAGGAAAGACAATGAGAGACACAGCAAACCAGAGAGCTGAGGTGGCTCAAGTGATTGCCTGCCTCTCTCCCACATCAGAAGGTCACAGGATCGGTTCCCAGTGCCACCTAAAGAGAAGACTAGAAGAGAAGCAGACACAGAAGAATGTGCAGCAAATGGACACAGAGAGCAGACAGCGCAAGCAGCAAGGGGGTGGGAATAAATAAATAATATAAATCTTTAAAAAAAGAAGGAAAACCAGGAAGACAGAAAAGCAGTGGGATGACATATTTAAGTGCTGAAAGCATAAAATTTCCAACCAAGAATTCTATAACCAGCAAAACTTTCTTTCAGAAATGAGAGAGAGAGTAAGACATTCCCAGATAAAGAAAAGCTGAGGGAGTTTGTCACCACAAGACCAGCCCTACAAAGAGGCTAAAGAGAATTCTTCAGGTTGAAAAAAAAAAAGAGCAATTGACAGTAGATCAAAGCTGCATGAAGAAATAAAGATGTCTGGTAAGGGTAACGACATGGGTAAATATAAATATTGGTACAGTGGTATTTTGGCTTTGCAACTCCATTTTTAAAATCCTACAGGATATAAAAGCAAATGCATAAAATGCAATGAGGAATCAGTGGTTTGGACTCAATGTATGTCATTTGCAACAAGAGCTACAGAAAGTTGGGGGACCAAGAGGTATAGGAACGTAGTTTGTATATACTATTGAATTACGTTATCAAAGCAAGCAAAATTCTTATATATTTAGGATGTTAAATTTAAGCTCCATGGTAACTACAAAGAAAATTTCAGAGAATATGCAAGCTCAACTTTTACGGTGTACTGTTTTGTTTTTTTCATAGGATCCTGTTAATTGTCCTCACAATAAGTTTTGTTCCTCTAGAGGGAGATGTACTCCTGATTCTAATTTTTAACAGGCACTGCATGCAGCATGAAGAGTGGTGGGCTTTTGATCGCCATAGCTGTTAAGACTGCACAGTGTGCACAAGAATAGTCAAGTTCATCTGTCCTTTACACTCCCCTTAGGACTGTTAAAATAACTCATTGTGGTGATGGTGGAGGGTAAGTTGATGGTCGATTTTTCAACTAACCCTCATTAAGTACTCCTGAGGAGCTCCTCAGGAACACTTTCTAGAAGCTGTAGGTCCTGTAATCAGGAATTGTTTTACTTTAAAATAGTAGACGCAGTTCAATAAAAGAATAAAATAGAAAAATATATAAACTTCTAAAGGAACATGGCTTGAGCATCTGCTATGCCATTAACTCGCTTCATCTTTTTGGGCCTCAGTTTCCTTATCTATCACAGATATTGGACCCATAGATAAAGTGTCTGATGGTTCTAGAGCTTCACTATTCAATCTAGTAGCCACCAGCCACGTGTGACACCTGAGCACTTCAAATGTAGCTAATACATTCTAAGTGTAAAGTATACAATGAATTTTGAAGACAGTACGAAGAAAGAAGAATGTAAATTATCTCTAGTGTTTGAAAGATTGGTTATAAATGAAAAGAATATTTTGCATAGATTGGGGCAAATAAAATAATTTCACCTATTTTTACTTTGCTTTAGGTTGTAGAACGGTTTTGATTACATATGCAGCTTGCTTTGCAGCTGGCATTGGATTTATCTTGAGTGGCACTCCTAGTGCACACTCCTCCAGGTTTTAAAAAGTATTGTGGGAGGGGATGCCTGCAAGACTCCTTATCCTTTGCTCCCCTCCTTTCTTCATATCATTCCCTGTCATCTCTTGCACAGAATAGAGCAACATACAAAGGAAGAAAAGAGCAAACTTTTCCTCTACATTTGTCTAAATCAATCTTCTCAACATTTATTTCATAGTCCTTATTATTCCTGAAGATCAAATGCAAGAGAGGGTAAAATTGCCATTCCATTTGGTTTAAATGCAGCCAATATAAAGAGTGTACAGGGAAGCGGATGTGGCTCAAACGATTGGGCTCCCGTCTACCAAATGGAGGGTCCTGGGTTTGGTTCGTGGGGCCTCCTGGTGAAAGCAAGCTGGCCTGCACGGTGTGGAGAGCTGGTGCAACAAGGTAATGCAACAAAAAAGACTCAGAGGAGAGAGAGACAACAAACCAGGGTCATAGGATGGCTCAGGCCATTGAGTGCCTCTCTCCCACGTCAGAAGGTTCCAGGATCAGTTCCCGGTGCCTCCTAAAGAGAAGACAAGCAGACACAAGAACGTGCAGCGAATGGGCACAGAGCAGATAGCAAGCACAAGCGGCCGGGCTGGGGAGGGAAAAAACACAACTGTACAAGGGAAAGGAGGCTTTCTTAAGAAATAAATGAAAGGGGGGCATAAATACTTGGGATCCTCCCTAACAGTAGTTCGTTAATTGCTTGTTTATGCCTCGAGCTTTTCTCCTGAAGGTCCTCCCAAGGGCAGAAGCACAGGACCCTAAGTGACCTTCCACTCCACCTCCAGGACATTTCTTTCAAATGGCTGGTTTCAACCTTAAAAAAAAAACTGCAAATTTTTCATTCCATTTTATATTACATCGTGTTAAAATTTTTTTGAAGTTTCAATTACCACCAAGTACACTTGATACTCCAAAAAGTTGTGCCCGTGTTTAACCTGTGGTTTCCTGGGCCTGGGATTTTAAGGTTTGGAACTAGTGAGTATAATGGGGCAGGGTTTTGTGTTTTTTTTTTTCATCGTTTGTAAATTGGAGAATATAGTATCTATTTTATGATATCGCAGTTAGGATTAAGTGAGATATAATGCAGGTAGGTCATTTAGCACATATTAAATGTTTATAAAATATAAGTAGAGGTTATTATTTCAAGGGGCTGCTAATAGGTTCCACTCTATAAAATGAAGGATATGGGGCTAAAGGATTTTGTCTTAGACTTGGAAGATACTGATCATGTCAGGGAAACATACTTTAAATTACACTGTATCAAGATTATGTACAGTTTTATGAACATTTATGCAGGTGTTAGTAGGAGGCCACCTGCTACAATTTAAAAAGTCTCCAATTTGAATTATGAAAAGGGTTAAATTCCATTTCTAGTATTTGAACTAGGGCAAATAAATTTCTGAATTTGTTCCTTCATCTGAGAATGAGGGTAGTATGAAAGTCCAGTGTGACATCAGCAGAAGTTCAAAGCTTTACCTTTGTAAAGTACTCGATAAATGTGGGTTTCCCCTAAAAATCCTAAGAATTTTTTTTCAAGGTTGTTTTTTTTTTTAATTCCCCCCCCCCCCCCCCCCCCAGTCTGCTCTCCGTGTCCATTTGCTGTGTGTTCTTCTGTGTCCGCCTGCATTCTTGTCAGTGGCACCGGGAATCTGTGTCTCTCTTTGCTGCATCATCTTGCTACATCAGCTCTCTGTGTGTGCGGGGCCACTCCTGGGCAGGCTGTGCTTTTTCCCTCTGGGCGGCCCTCCTTGCAGGGTGCACTCCTTGCGCGTGGGGCTCCCCTATGTGGGGACACCCCTGCGTGGCACGGCACTACTTGCGCGCAGCAGCACTGCGCACGGGCCAGCTCCACACGGGTCAGGAGGCCCTGGGTTTGAACCCTGGATCTCCCATATGGTAAACAGACGCTCTATCAGTTGAGCCACATCTGCTTCCCCTAAGATTCTATATAAGTTACTTGTGGCATCACTTTATTTCTATTACTCTCTTCCAAAATAAATATACATATATCTTTAACAGAGGCTCATTTGGAACTTAAAAACAGAACTCCAGAGCAAACAGTTCTTTAAGGCTCAGCCCACAGGGAGGCAGTGGAGAGTGCTGTGAAAATGACCTTCACTGCCACAAACATACTGTGGGAATATGTTTTTACGAGGAGTTTTATTTCAATTGGACATAAATTCACACTAAACTGTTGAGCAGATCTGGACGCAGTGGCGGTCAGTGGAGTGGCCAGAGGGGCACAATGGGAAGTGAAGAGACACTGCAGGACGGGGAGGGCGGACCAGCCCAAGAGCCAAACTTGCTGACTGCACAGCGTGACTCGGGCCAGCCCTGGCCTCGAGCCGTGGGAGGCGGCTGTCGGCCGTCCCTCCCTCCGTGGGGAAACCACTCCCTATGTGGGACACGGGCTCTCAGCGCGGGCTGGTGGGATGGGCAGGGCGGGACACGTCCTCGGCCGCCCACACCTGGCGGTGCCGCCTGCCCAGTTGGGTGGGGCGCGCGCTCAGGCCAAGGCCAAGGCCAGGGCCGCGAGCAGAGGCCGGGCAAGCAGCTCCGCGCCAGGCCGCGCCCCACGCCGGGACGGCAGGCTCCCCCTGGGCGGGCGGGCCAAGTCATTCAGACTCTGCAGTGGAACCAAGCGGATTTTTTGTTTGGGGGATTTTTTTCATTTTGTCTTTTGCCCGTTTAGGTTCGCGGCCGCCTGTGGCGCTTCTAGTTACCCAGCTGTGTGTCACGTCAAAAGGCGGCTGCTCCGCCTTGCGTTTGGAAAGCACAGCTCTCGGGTTAGGGTTTCCCTCCCCTCCTGCGGCAGCTTCTCTGCTGCTTTTTCAGTTCAGCCAAGAGCATCCAGCTGCTGCTTTTAGGCTACATGAACCCGGGAAGCAGGTGAGCATGCCTGGGCCATTGGCGGGACTGGCTCTCCCAGCATCTCTCTACAACACCCCGCTCTTGGGGACAGGTTGGGAGTCCCCGGGATGGCCCAGGGCAGGCTCACCTGCTGCTTCCCCTGGAGCCTGGGGGTGGGTGGGAGGGGCAGCCAGGAGGCTCCCGACACAGCTGTGAACGAAGCACAGATATTTCAGCACATTAGCCATCGATCCGGCTGGACAAGTGGGTACCTGCGGAGTACCGCGCAGAACGAGGGAAACGTGTGTCATCTCACGCAAGAAGCTTAGAGGCGGGTGTTCTGGATGGTTAGTTCAATGGTCTAAGCACATCCTCAAGGACCTGGCCCTGGGAGCAGAGGGGGATCAAGCGAGTGCGCGCCTCCCTCCCACGTGGGAGGCCATGGGTTCAGTTCCTGGGTGGAGAAGTAGATAGATAGACAGACAGACAGACAGACAGACAGACAGACAGACAGATACCTGGGTGGAGAAGTAGATAGATACATAGACAGACAGACAGACAGACAGACAGACAGACAGAAAGATAGATACATAGATAGATAGATAGATGATAGATAGATAGATATCTTTTTAAAAAGGACCTAGCTCTTTTCATTCATACATGAGCAAACATAAGTATATAGTAAAAGTGGTGAATTTACAAAGCAAGCATGCATGTCATCCTACAAGGCTCCCATACATCTCCCCACCACCACCTTGTTCTGAAACATTTGTGACAAACTATGAAAGAGCATCACCAAAATGTTACTACCTGTAGCCTGTATCCTACCTTTGATGTGTTTTCCCCCCAACCCACCCAATTATTAACATCCTACGTTAGCAGTATCTATTTGTTATTGTTCCGGAGAGAACGGTCTCATATTTGTCCTGTTACCCGCAGTCCATCTTCCAGCACAGGATTCCCTGTGTTATACAGCTCCGTGCTTTGTACGATCCATTCAAAGTGCACACTCGGTGGCTCTCATTTTCATCACAGAGTGGTGCCGTCATGACCTCAGCCAATTTTGGAATATTTTCATTACTCCAGAAGGAAAAATCCAGACCCCTTACTCCCTTAGGATTGCCATTACTGCAAAATATTACAATGTTCCTGCTATGTCCATAAGTCACATTAGTTGTAATTTTCCCACGTGTCATTGTATTCTTAGCACTTTGTAAAAGAAGAGCGTCCTTACATTTATGCTATTAACCACAGTCTTCATCCACCCCCCAGATCACTGTGTTACACAGTCCCTAGATTATTCTCTAGTTTCCTTTCAATTGATGTTTACAAAGGGCCTGACTCTATTGTTCTCTCCTGTCGTCCCTAGAGCGTGCCGTTCTCATGACAACATCCAGAGGCAGGGAAAAGAAAAGTTGGTTTCTTTTAATTTTTCTCTTTATCAGTGAGGGAAATGTCGAAGCCCCATCCATCCGCATCCCCCAGGAAGAGGTGTGCTTGGAGGAACTCACAGTTATCTCGGGAGGAATGAGGAAGTGGGGTAGGCAAGCAGCAGTGTCTACAGGGCTGGTTACACGAAGATAGAGCCGTTTTATAAGAGGAGGCCTTCCTGGCCAGGTGGGGAAGTTTGGGCCTAATCAGTAAAACAATCAGCATCATGATGGTGACCATTTAAGGCACACATTCTGTGTGTCCTGCCCAAGGATGTTACATGCGTTATCTCACTGAATTCTCACAAAAACCGAAATGATGGAAGTAGGGATCAGAGAGGTTATGTACCTTGCACAAGGGCACACAGCTTGAAGTAGCAGAGCAAGGGTGGGTAAGGTAATGGAACTGACATTATAATTTCAGTGCTGCGTGGAATAGACCGGAAGGGAGGGAGACCGATCCGTGACATGGATACTGGTTAGGAAACTCTGGGAATGATGTAGCTGTGTAGTGATAAAGATGGATCACCATGAAATCAAATTCTGAGCCTCTGTTATGTGCGAAGCCCTTCATCATTTAAGCTAATTCTCGCAATAATCAAGCGGGAATAAGAAGGATTGCGTGGGGGGAAGCAGATGTGGCTCAAGTGATAGAGCTTCCGCCTACCATATGGGAGGACCTGGGTTCGATCCCCGGGGCCTCCTGATGAAAAAGAAGAGAAAACATGCCCGCACGCAAGCCAGTGCCCTCGTGAGTGCCCGCGTGGTGAGCCAGTGCCCGCAAGAGTGAGTCGCGCAGCAAGATGACGACGCATCAAAAGAGAGACAAGGGGAGAGCCCAGGTGAAGCGCAGCAGAAACCAGGAACTGCGGTGGCACAAGTGACAGGGAACCTCTCTCCCCACCAGAGGTCTTCAGGATCGAATCCCAGTGGATCCTAGAGGAGAGAAAATGTGAAGAGAAGACAGCACAGACAGCAAAAACAGCAGGGCGGGCGGGAAGAGACAAAATAATAAAAATAAATCTTTAAAAAAAAAAAAAGAATCCCGTGGGATAGTGGTGTGGGTTGAATTGTATCCCCCCAAAAGATCTGTTCAGGTCCTAAGCCCCTGACCTGTGACTGCAAAGAGGGTCTTACTAATTGAGATGAGGTCACACTGGGTTAGGGTGATATTGATCCACTCTGACAGTGTCCTGAGAAGAAGAGAAGGGCCCGGCAGAGACCCTGGGGAGAAGCCCACGTGACAGCTAAGGCTGAGGCTGAGGCCCAAGGATTGCTGGCAGCTACCCGAGCTAGGAAGGGGCACTCTCCACACAGATTTCAGACTTCCAGCCTGCACAGCCGAGGGATAATGAATTGATGTTGTGCTCAGCCACCCCGTTCTGATACCTCCTTACAACAGGCAGGGAAACTCAGAAGACAGATTCTCTTTTTTTAGGTACCAGGGCCAGGGATTGAACACGGGACCTCGCATGTGAGAAGGTGGTGCTCAATCACTGAGCCTCATCAGCTCCCTTGGTGAGCTTTTTGGTTTGTTTGCTTGTTGTTTAATTTTTCTGTTTTTAGGAGGCACTGGGGGAAGTGGATGTGGCTTAAGTGATGGGGCTTCCACCTGCCATATGGGAGGACCCAGGTTCGATCCCCGGGGCCTCCTGGTGAAAAAGAAGAAGAGAAAACATTCTTGGGCGGTGAGCCAGTGCCCATGCGGTGAGCCAAGTGCCCGCGTGGTGAGCCAGTGCCCGCGTGGTGAGCCAGTGCCTGCGTGAGTCGTGCAGCAAGATGGTAATGCAACAAAAGAGAGATGAAGGGGAGAGTCGAGGTGAAGCACAGCAGAAACCAGGAACTGAGGTGGCGCAGCTGACAGGGAATCTCTCTCCACATTGGAGGTCCCCAGGATCGAATCCCGGTGAATGCTAGAGGAGAAAAAATGAGAAGAGGAGGCAAAAAGAGAAATAGGTGCAGAAGATCACACAGTGAATGACACAGCAAAGACAGCGGGGCGGGGGGAGGGAAAGGGGGAGGAAATAAATAAATCTTTAAAAAAAAAAGGAGGCGTGGGAACTGAATCTGGGCCCTCCCGTGTGGGGAGCAGGCACTCAACTACTTGGGCCACATCCACTCCCCAGAAGAGAGATCCTTTTTAAACTATTACTGAAATCGTCTATTTATTCTTATGGCTATATTGTCAAACACACAATGAGGTACATACAAGATACTGTCTTTTTTGTATCCCTAGCATCCACCACAGTACCCGTGAATATTTGTAGAAATCAAGAGTAAACTGGGCCTCAGAAGTTACATGGCTTGTTAGCTGTCCAACAACCAAGAGGCCACATTGAATTTCTAGCTCAGGACTCTTGCATCCCAACATTTCTTTCTATTATGTCATTGATTTTCATGTAATTCTCAAATGTCTTCCTGATCCATAAGCCTGAATCCTGTCTTTGGTTCTCAAAGATTTTTATTGTTAAATATGGTTAAGGCTACATACTGGTAACCTGCTAAGGGGGTTAGTAAGTGTTATTAAAACACAACATTCATGGGAAGCGGACTTGGCCCAGTGGTTAGGGCATTCGCCTACCACATGGGAGGTCCACGGTTCAAACCCCGGGCCTCCTTGACCCGTGTGGAGCTGGCCCACGCGCAGTGCTGATGCGCGCAAGGAGTGCCGTGCCACGCAGGGGTGTCCCCCGCGTAGGGGAGCCCCACGTGCAAGGAGTGCGCCCCGTAAGGAGAGCCACCCAGCGCGAAAGAAAGTGCAGCCTACCCAGGAATGGTGCCGCACACATGGAGAGCTGGCACAACAAGATGACACAACAAAAAGAAACACAGATTCCCGTGCCGTTGATAAGGATAGAAGTGGTCACAGAAGAACACACAGCAAATGGACACAGAGAGCAGACAACTGGGGGGGGGGGGATAAAAGTAAAATAAAGTACAACATTCAAAAACTAAAATTAGCATATCACTTGAGTTTCCTGAGGTTTCCAGATCTGGGTTTCTCCTAAGAAGTCAGTGCTTGGCAAAGCTACAAAGTTTCTTCTGCACCTAAACACATGTATAGTTGGACCAGGAACTTTGGAAAGCAGTTTGGCACTAGTAGGGTTGCAGTTTCCATACCATGTGTTGGAGATTGTATCATGCTCCCCACAAAAGGCATGATCAAGGTGCCAAACCCCTGGTCCTGTGGGTGTGAACCCATCTGTAAATAGGACCTTTGAAGATGTTACTGGTTGAGGTGAGGCCAGGCTGAACGAGGGCGGGCCTGAATCCAGTGTGGCTGAAGTCGTGGGGATTAGACGCGGGGCCTCGTATATGGGAAGCAAGTGCTCAACTACTCGAGCTACATCCGCTCCCTGAAGTTTTATAAGCAAAGGAAATTGGACACAGAGCAGAAGCTGGAAGTCAAGAGAAGCCCGAAAAGGAGAAGATGCCTCCATGTGCTTTGCCACGTGATGGAAAAGCCAAGGAACCCCAGAGATGGCCAGGAGTCAGTCCCAGCATGTAAGTCTTTGGGGAGGAAGCATCATCTTGCTGATGCCTCTGAACCTGTGAGCCAATAAATTCCTGTTGTTAAACCAGCCCGTTGTGTGCTATTTGTTTGAGCAGCTGGGAAACTAAGATACCGTGACTCCAATTCACTATGACGTGTACCCCTTAGACCTGGGCTGTTCAATATGGTAGCCTCTAGTCACCTGGATCTATTTAAATTTGAGTTAAGTAACACTAAACAGAATAAAAAGCTCCTCGGTTGGCCACACTTCAAATGGACAATAGCCACATATGGCTGGTGGCTACTGAATTGATCAGAGCGGATGGAAAACATTCCCATCGTTGCAGAGAATTTTACTAGACAGCACCGCCTAGAGGAAATTATGCACATGTGCACCTGGAATCATGTACAGGAAGGCTCACAGCCGCATTGCTCGTAACGGCTCAAGACTGGAAACAACTTAAGTGCCCATCAGCAGCAGATGGGAGAGTTATATTGTGGCTTATTCATATAATGAAATATTATGCAAATGAAAATGAGCAAAGAGAAGTTCCTGCAATAAAGTGGGTGAATCTCACATGCATAAAAATGAGCAAGAGAAACAAGGCATGAGGAAATAGCTAGAGATGGATCATCATGCAATGATTTCATTCATATGAAGTTCAAAATCATGCAAAACTCTACTGTGTTACTTAGTAGAAGGTGGTAAATAATAAAGAAAAGCAAGGAAGTGATTATGTCAAACACTAGAATAATGTCAGGATAGTTGTCCCTTTTGATTTCGTCTTCATAGAGACCTACACCAGTGGTTTAATGAAGAAAATATTTCTGTTCTTTTAGATTACTGAGATGGAAGACAGTAAGACAGATCAAACGTATCCTGTTCTTGGAAGGTTTGTTGTTCCAGAGCTTTGAAGTCATGACCTAAAATGTGTTAAGGTCAAAAACTAGACTTTTAAACCATGGTGCTGAGTTGACCTGATATATTATCATTGATCTCTTTTAAAAATTATTTTTATGTTATCATTGTTTTTTTTCTATAAATATGTATTGCACACCTTTCATGGAGCTAGGCAACTATCTCAATCCTTGCAAGACTTCCCCAAGGTGCCTTTTACTGTTGGGAATTACTTGACTTATTAAAGTGAGAGTGCTATAATTTGCCTTCGCCTCCTGATGGGATGATTTTCAACATTAACAGGGATATAGCCATTTTATATTCCATCTTAAAATAAAATCCTATTTATTTACAGCCTATGCTAACACTTTTACCTCACCTGCATTTTGGCAGGCTTTCATGAATATGTGTGGTCCAGAGTCAGTGTGAGGCTCCGTTAGAACTGCTGCCGGATGAAGGATGCTAAAAACCAGACAACGCTTCGGCTTCCTGAACACGAGTTGTCCACTTTGCCCATCCCTGTGCGAGGATGAATGTGCTGCTTTGCCTTCTGAAGACGCCACTGTCCCCAGCTGGAAAGCCACCTGGAGACACGGGCCCTGGCCTTTGGGAGCCTTGAGGGTCTACTCAGTGCTCCAACTGGACGTGAGGATGGCAATGACCTTTGACTGGATGCCCGGCCGGCTGCAGACCTCCGGGGTCAGCGCGGCAGGATGCTGGGATGGAGCCTTCAGTCGTTTCAGTTAGCATTCAATTTCTGGATAAAACTATTTCTGTGTTTTTGCCCAATAGGCCTGGTCTGTAACTCTCACCTAGACCAAAAGACAGAGTGACTTAGTGGCTTTGGGAAGGAGAAGCTTTGGGTAGCCTTTGGTAACCCTTGGCTCAGCCTTGCTCAGGCTGAAATAGTGTCAGCTAGGGGATCTCTAAACTTCATAGTAATACATTTCTTTGGTTTAGAAGAAACATTTTTCCCCTTGCAAATAAATCCCTTTTTTTGTTGTTGTTGAACTTAAGTATGTACTTATTTTTAAAAGCCAATTAAATCATCAAGCTAAAAAAAAAGTTCTAGACCACTTCCCTTGCCCCCCACCCCCATTTCAACTTCCCTAGTAGAAACTATGTTTTTTATTTCAGCGGAGTTTTTTAGTATTTACCTCTGTATCTCTAAATAACTTGCTTGCATAGGTATTTGTTTTTCAGTGTAAGGCATTAGTTATTTTCTTTCTTCTATGCGACATGCCTCGCCTCCAGCCTCCATCCAAATACTTATATTTCCTATCCTCTCCCTAATCCTCCCAATACAGTTATATTTTACATCAATTTACAGTATTTACGCCCATGTGATTTGCTGCTCCGTGCAGAGCCTTGGGGTATACCACAATTCCTTCTTCTTTTCTGCATAGATATTAAATCCCCCAAAATGAAAAATAATAATAATTTTTATTTTTTGGCTTAAATAGGAATTTATTGGCTCCCAGTTTGGAGACCGGAAGTCCAAAGTCAGGCACTGGCACCAAGCGTTCTCGGAAGCCGTCGCGTTCTCGTGGTGGCGCACTGACAGCCGCTCTCTGCTCCGTCACACGGCCTCTGTTTCCTTGTTTCCTTGCACTGTCATGTCCAAATCTCCTTTGCTCATAAGGACACCAGCCGTATTGATAAAAGCCCACCCTGATTCCATTTGGCCTCCTCTCAATAGGATCATCAAAGGTCCCCTTTACAAAGGAGTTCACACCCACAGGCCCTGGAGTTAGGGTTTAGCACGTCTTGTGCGGTGGGCAGGATTGAATCTACCCCACGCTCCAAGAAGTCCTCTAAAATAAACGCATAATCCATTGCCCTCTTGGTTGGAAGCTGTGGGAGAGAAATTCCTGCTAAAACCAGGATTCTCTGTCCATGATGATGGGGACCCCCATGGGAGGTGTAGGCTGTGCCGGAATCCAAAAGGGGAAGGGGCCGGGGGGACCCCCAGGCCTGGCAATGCGAGCAGACACTAGTGGAACTGATGGGCAGTTGGCAGGCATGGCGCCTTGTCCTCACACAGGATGTGCAGGTGCTGTGCCAGGGCTGGCAGGGCCAGCAGATGCATTCATTATTGGTGACTAGTGTCCAATGAGTAGACACTGGGGGAGCTAATAAGGAATCGGCAGGAACCCGGGCTCATCTATGGCCAAGCGGATGCTAATCGAGAGTAGCAGAGGCAGGGCTAGGAGCAAACAATGATGAACGAATGGGGTGGGGCAGGCCCAGCGACAGGGGTCTGATGAAGGACTAGTGCTGGTTCGGCTGGGGCTGACGCAGAGTCCAAAGGCACCGTGCTGCCACCCCAGCTCCCGGGGAGAGCCAGGCTTGCTGCCCCACGCTCTGCAGCCGTACATGCCATCGGTCGGCATGGCTGCTGCAGGTTGGCTGCAGGCCTGCCTCCTCGAACAAGCAGCAGCAATGACAGGTTCTCAAGTGCCTCTTGGGAAGTGGATTTGGCTCAATGGATAGAGCACCCGCCTACCACATGGGAAGTCTGCGGTTCAAACCCCGGGTCTCCTTGACCCGTGTGGAGCTGGCCCATGCGCAGCGCTGATGCCCACAAGGAGTGTCCTGCCACGCATGGGTGTCCCCCGCGTAGGGGAGCCCCACGCGCAAGGAGTGCGCCCCGTAAGGAGAGCCGCCCAGCGCGAAAGAAAGTGCAGCCTGCCCAGGAATGGCGCTGCCCACACGGAGAGCTGACACAACAAGATGACGCAACAAAAAGAAACACAGATTCCCGAGCCGCTGACAACACCAGAAGCAAACAACAGAAGTGGACAAAGAGGAACACACAGCGAATGGACACAGAGGGCAGAGAAGGGGAGAGAAATAAAAATAAATAAATAAATAAATCTTTTTTTTTTTTAATAAAAATAAAGTGCCACTGGTGCCAGTGCCTAAAGTTCACCAGGGCGCAGGTGAGGCCGGGGGGAGGGCGCTGGGGAGGGGCCAGGAGGGTCGGGTAGGTGTGGCCGAGGCAGACCACGCCCTGGGGCTCCCATAGGACAAGGGAAAGCTGTGCTTTTGTGACTAATAGGGCGATGGGAGCCCATCTAAGCGGTGCCGTGCGGTGCCCGTGTCTAAAGGGAAGTCCTAATGCCACCTGCACTCCCCGCCCTGCCCCTGCTCCGAAGCCCAGGCAGGCAGAGGGCAGCTTCCCGAGCTGCCCCCAGGGGCTGTGCCTGACCCCACCTGCCACTCCACCACGCCGGCAAGGGACGATCAGGACCCAGGTGCTGGGACTTCGCCTCCTCCCCAGCAGCCCTGGTGTCCCAGCCCGAGCTGGGTCACGGCCTCACACCTGGTGAAGCAGGCGGTCGCCCCATCCCACCCATGCTACTGCAGGGGTCCCCCAACAACGTGGGGGTTCAGCCGTGGGGATGCTGATCTCCGGGCCCCTAACGGGAGGTGCCTATAGCCAGAGAACCAGTGAGCCAAATGGGAGAGATGTAGGCAGACTCATAGTGAGCCTGGGAAGGGGGCGCTCGGTGGTCACCCCCATTCCTCTGGCCCCCTCAGCCCCCCACACCTGGGCTCTCCAGTGGGCCCACCCCGTCATCAAGTAAGTACAGTCAAGTAAGAGGCAGCAGCAGGGGAGCTGGAATGTCCTGGAATGATGTCCACGGGCGACGGCGCATGGGAGCCGAGGAACGGGCCCTCGGGTGCGGCGCATTCCTCGCGGAGCTGCAGGTCATGGCCTCGAGGTGCTTCAGGCTGCGTGCCTGCCCACGGCTGTCCACCTCAGTCTGGAGGACAGCCTGTGCTCATTTGGGACCTCGAAGTCTGTGGCCTGAGAGCTGGACCTTCAGGCCCTGTCCTGCCCACTTACGTAGCGCCCATGTGCCCAGGCCACCTGCCCGCCAGGTGCCTCCTCGGCCTGTCGCCTTGGAGGGGGGAGACTCCTGCGGCTCCATTCATGCTCCCCCAGCGGATGAGGGGGCTGAGGCAGCGAAGCTCTGAAAGGATAAGGGAGGGCTCTGAGGCGAAGAGCTGGACACGGTTGTTTTTCTTCTCTCCTCCCCCTCCCCTGTCCTGCTGGTTTTTGCTGTCTGTGGCCATTCGCTGTGTGCTCTGTATCTATTTCTCTCTCTCTCTCTCTTTTTTTTTTTTGTCTTCTCGTCTTTCTCCTCTAGATTCACCAGGATTTGCTCCTGGGGACCTCTGATGTGGAGAGAGGCTCCCTGTCAATTGCGCCACCTCAGTTCCTGGTCTCTGCTGTGCTTCACCTTGACTCTCCCCTTGTCTCTCTTTTGTTGCTTCATCATCTTGCTGCGTGACTCACTTGTGCGGGCACTGGCTCACCACGCGGGCTCTCATGTGGGCAGTCGGCTCACCGCGCGGGCACTTGGTTCGCCCCGTGGGCACCTGCTTGCCGTGCAGGCACGCTTTCTCTTCTTCTTTTTCACCAGAGGGACCCGGGGATTGGACCCAGGTCCTCCCATATGGTAGGCGGAGGCCTTATGGCCTGAGCCACATCGCTTCCCTGGACATGGGTTTAACAGAGGTCTCCACCGCAGGCAGACTGATGTAAATTTGAAAGGGGGATGGGCTCCGAGGCAGGGAGATGGAGTCGGGGTGAGTGAATGGGACACGAGGAGATCAAAGTCGACGTGTGCCCCAAAACCCCTCCTCCCCAGAAACTAAAAAGCATATAAAAACACGTGTAATTTTTTCTTTTCTACAAATACATTTGGAAAGAGGCCAACTCAATCCCACTCCAGTAACTCCCCTGCCCCTCTACTTTCTCTCAATAAAAAGGATGGTGCTGCTGCCCTCACCTGTGGCTAAACAGGACAAGCTTGCCTGGAGTAGCCATTATCACTCTAGGTGGAGGTAAAGACCCATCCCCGGGTCCAAGAAGTGGAGTTTTTACAGGGTAAACTATCACCCATGTGGTGCAGCAGTGCTCCAAAATGTGTTCACGGAGTGCGAGGAGTGTGCCACAAGGATGGGGGAGGTTGTTGGTGTGGGAGGAGTGCGGTGGGGGGGCTGGGGGTATACGGAACCTCATGTTTTTTAACGTAACTTTTTGTGTGTGATGTATATATCTTCAAAAAATATACAATTTACAAAAATGGTGGGGTGGGGGGTGGGAAGAGGGTTATAGGAGAACCTCATGATTTTTTATCTTCTTTAATGTAGCGTTCTTTGTGATCTATTAACTTTAATTTTAAAAGTATAAAAAAAATAAATGGAAAAAAATAAAGCAAATACCATGCAACGAGTTGGCTTAAAAAAAAAGAAGTGGCGTTTTTAGTGGACCGCTGGACAAGAGGGCAGGCAGCCCCGAGTCAAAGGGGACAGAGCAGGCATCTGCAGCAGCCATTACCACGCTAGTATGAATAAGCGGCCGCAGTCCGGCACACACAGGAGAACTTTCATGTTTGGGCCTTCACAAGAGACTCCTGCTCGGAGACACAATAAAGTGCTTGCCCGGGTCATCGTTATCACTCTAGTGTGAGGTGAGAGAGAAAGTGGGGGGCTCTCCGCCCCTCAGGCAGGATCCCCGACAGCAGCGAGGAAACGAGGAAACGTCCAGCCCTGCTTGGAAGCCAGAGGTCAGTCTCAGAGCTGAGCCCCAGCTACCTCGGCCCTCAGGCTCTCGCTGAGGTGGGCGCAGGAAAACCCGGGCACGTAACTGAGTCCATCGTCCTCAGCGGAAGGGGCTGCGCCCGCGCGCCCGCAGGCGTGCTGTGTAGACGCCACCAGTATCCTCGCGGGTGCCAGCCTTCTCTCCCGCCTCCTGCTCTGCCACCCTCTGGTTTTCGGTCTTCCCCTTCCCCTGCTCTGCGCTTCCTTCCAGGGTGCCTCAGCCCAGGTGGAGCACGCCTGCCTCAGTGAGTCAGGGTTTTAGGGCGGCACCGGGAATCGAACCCGCGATCTGTTAGTGGGAAGCAGGCGCCCAACCACTGAGCTGCAGCCAAAACCCCCCCAGTGACTGGTTTCTATTTGCTGCCTTTTCTGTGTGGTCATGACTAAGTGGACTCCAAACTCTCTGCTCATTGTCCAAAACCCCTCTCCGTAGGTTCATCTCCAGCAGATGGCCTATTTGCTTCATCTTCAGAAACGCTCCGGGCCGGCTGCCCCTTAGGGGTGCACAGCCGTCAGCCTGGAGTGGGGACTCTGCATTGGTTCCCCGACTCATCTGTCACCTCTTTGCCATTTCGCTCGGCGAGATTTTCAATTTTATCTTGAATTCTTCTTTTCTGATATATTTGTAGTATCCAATTTTTCTTTCTTTTTCATTTTTTCCTCGATGCTGCTTTTTCTTCCCAAATTTATTTATTTATTTATTTATTTTTAAAGATTTATTTTTTAAAATTTATTTCTCTTCCCTTCCCCACTTCCCCTGTTGTCTGCTCTCTATGTCTATTCGCTGTGTGTTCTTCTGTGTCCGCTTGCATTCTTGTCAATGGGACCAGGAATCCGTATCTCTTTTTGTTGCATCATCTTGTTGTGTCAGCTCTCCATGTGTACGGCGCCATTCCTGGGCAGGGGGCACTTTCTTTCACGCTGGGCGGCTCTCCTTAGGGGGCGCACTCCTTGCGCGTGGGGCTCCCCTACGCAGGCCCCTGCATGGCAGGGCACTCCTTGCTCGCATCAGCACTGCGCATGGGCCAGCTCCACACTGGTCAAGGAGGCCCGGGGTTTGAACCACGGACCTCCCATGTGGTAGACGGACGCCCTAACCACTGGGCCAAGTCCGCTTCCCCCAAATTTATATATCATCCTATTTTTCACGAGCCCACTCTTGTCTCTTTGTATCTTGAAGGATGTCAATTAATACTAGAGCGGTGCCTGAGAATTATCTTCCCCTGCAGCATTCCTAGTTCCCCAGTTTGCTCCCCGCTTTTTTGTCTGCTGTGACCTCTGTCTTTTATGCTAGAGGCTTTCCTCGACGTCTGTCTGCCTCTTGGCCCCTGGCTCGGCTCTGACCGGAACCTGAGAGCATGGCTGGGCCTGGTGGAGGCTTCCTCGTCGGCCGCCTTGTTACAGATAGGCCTTTGGATGGGGCACCCTTTACATCAGTATCTTTAGGTCTCTCTTTTGGGCGCCTGAGCTTGTACTTACACGCAGAGGAGGTTCAGCCTGGCTGCCGGCATCTGCAAGGCCAGCGCAGGGAGAGGTTGTCCGGTCTGATCATTCCATTTGTAAACACGCACGCCGTCCTCCTGTTTCGGCAGCGTCTCCAGGTCCCCAGCTGTGCCTGGTGTCCCCCAATACAAGCGAACCTCTCCTTTACCCTTCCCTGAGAATCAATCTGCAGCCTTCCGCGGAGGGGAGGAGCCGTCCCCCATGGCATGGTGTGAGGGGCAGATCTGTGGATTCACCTGCTGCTTGAGCAGCTTTCACCCTAATCCCCCCCCCCCGGTGGAAATCCTACCTCCTTTATCCTTAATTCAGGAGCTGCTTGAGGTTGCCATTTCCGGAGTCTCTTAAAAAACTTCTCTGATGTAACTTGAGTTGTTCTCAGCTTTCTCCCATTTGTTTAGCATTCATTCAGCTTTTCCAGGTCCGCTCAGTCAATTACCACCGCTCCATCTGTTTTCTACCCTCTAAAGATTTTTTTTTCTTCCCTAGCTCATTCTCCCTGACTCTGTGTGTGTGTTTTAAGAGTTTCAGGAGTAGCTGAAATTGGACGTGTTTAGTACCTATCTTTACCCAGAACGTCATTTCTGCATGTTCCAACAAAATTGTTTGTTGTAGTTCAAGATATACAAACATTGAAGAAATGGCCTACAAAACTTTTATTCCTTTGGTGTATGCCCCTAAGTGAAAGAAAATAAAAAAATATTATATTTAGATGAATGTCTAAATCTATTATTTCTGTATTCTCTTAAGAAAAGATTCTGGTCAAGCAGCCCAACAATGGTAAATAAAGGAGAAAAAGAGAAGATAATATTAAGTCAATCATAGCTTTATCTGGTCTCTCTCTTTTTAATTAATAAAGCTTTAAAAATCATACAGACCCTCACTTAAGGCAATGAAAAATAGACACAAGAGGAAAGGGTTACTTGGTAGGCAGAAGGGATAGTAGGATTTTTATCTTGTTTTTTCTTTTTTTTTAAGTAGGTACTGGGAATTTAACCCTGGACATCATACATACAGAGCAGGTGCTCAACCACTGAGCTACACCTGTTTCCCAGTAGTAGGGTTTTTAATTTCACTATTTGATTTTATTTTGGCTATTTATGAAGAGCAAACAAAAGTCAAATTGCTATTTTAGGCTGTAACTTACAAATGTTTTATTTTAACCACCACAGTTAAAGATACACGATTACTTTTTAAATTTAATAATACACTCAGAATTACCATATATTTATATAAGTGGGTAGTAGGATTTTATCACTAACATCATTTAGAACAGTCTGCACAGGGAGATAGTAAAAAGCAGGGAGTTTTTTTCATTTTAAAAATAATTTATTGAAGTATACCATTCATACATGAACATACACAAACAGTAAGTGTATAAAAAAGTTGTGAACTAACAAAACAAACATGCATAACATAAACAAGGCTCCTGTACATCTCCCCACCACCAACACCTTGCATCGTGGTGAAACATTTCTAACTAATTATGAAAGAAATCATCAAACTATTACTACTAACTATAGCCTGAATCTTACGTTTGGTGCAATTTTCCCCCAAATCCACCCTATTATATTTTTTTGTTCATAAACCATATAAATTATCTAAAACATACAATCAATGGCATTTGGTATAATCACTGAGTTGCACATTTATCACTTCAATCAATATTAGAGCATTTTCATTACTCAAAAAAAGGTAAAACAACAAAAAAATAAACCACTATCATAGCCATATGTTAGCACTACTGATTACACATCCTATGATATGCTTTCACCATTTAAATTCATTTCCAAACATTTACAAACAGCTTTTACCAGTTCCGCACAGATTAAACCTCAGCTTTCCATCAACCACATTCTTTGGTGACTTATATTCTAGCTATTAATTCCATGAGTTTGCTCATTGTATTTAGCTCATAATAGCAAAATCACACAATATTTGCCTTTTGGTGTCTGACTTGCTTTATTCAACATAATGTCCTCCAATTTCATCCATGTTGTCATATGCTTCACCACTTCATTTCTTCTTACCGCTGAATAATATTCTATCATGTGTCTATACAGCAGTTTATCAGTTTGCCAGTTGATGGACACCTGGGTTGCTTCCATCTTTCGGCAGCAGTGAATAAGGTCACTAAGAACGTCAGTGTGCAGATGTCTATGTCACTGCTCTCAGTTCTTCTGGGTATATACCTAGTAGTTGTGAAGCAGGCTAGTAAGATAGAGAATCAACAGATGGATCTGAAACCTGGCAAGAAGTCCACGTGGACATCAGTAACCCCAAGAGGGCTGCTGGAAGACCGCCCCCCCCTCCCCCCCGCCAAGATTCTGCCATTCAGAACAAGACTTCCTCGGGAAGCCGGATATTCCTCGGGGACTTTATCGTTGGGCCCTCCCGGGGGATTGATGGGTGGGGTGATCAATCAAAACAGCCAACAGCTGGGACTCCTCCTACACCATTAGCAAAGAGGCAGAATAATTAATGGTTCAAAAAGCAGGTGCAAGGCCTGAACTCGTGCTCTCTGGACCCTGACTCTGACCGCCTTCTCCCCCGCACGGATCAACACACAAGTAAAACCCTGGGATTTATAATCTCTCATGGGAAATTGCAGCCTGTGAGTCAGCCTGCTTTATCAATCATCAGTCCCCTCTTCTCTACCTGGGATCCATGATCTGTTATTTTCTCCCATTTCTCTTCCCTCCCTACCTGAATAAATTACTGGCCTAACTCACTCTTGAAATTCATTTCTGCAGCATAGCCAAGAACCTAGACAAAATCCAGTAACCGTTGTCTTGCCAGGGCACATGGTAGATCTATATCTAACTTCGTTAGGAACTGCTAAATAATCCTCCACAGTGGCTCTACTATTCGACATTCCTGCCAAAAGTGAATAAGCATTTGTATCCTGAGAGAATTTTAATGGTTTTATTATTGTTACAAAATCTTCACAGACAAAGCCAATCTTTATTGTCTACTTGGAGAGCTCACTGCTCCTACTTCCCACCCCTTAGTACCCCGCTGCCCTGTGGTTTAATTTATTTTTTATTTTTCATTCTTCTTTATGTATTTTTTTTCTTCTTTATTTATTTTTGACTGGTGATTTTAGATGAGGACCTCATAGAAAGAGTCTTGTAGTGATGACAAAGGATTTTAGATTTCAGACAGAAAATGGAAAGTTTCTGGGACTTCAGGAACTCTAAAACTTCCAAATCTGTAAAAATGATTTGTAACCCTTTGTTCTATTACATCTCTGTAAAATTCCATATTTGGAAATAGATGTACTTTCTTGTATTCATCTTCATACAATCATCATTTAATAAATATTTCTTGAGAACCAATTATGTGCCAGGAGTCGAGGGAGGCAAAGCTATTTAATACTTCCTCAGGGAGTTAGTCTATAGTCGAGCAGGAGGGAATGACATCTTGTAAAAAAATGCAATATACATAAAATGTGATAATTGATATAGTAAAGGTTTTCTAGGTTTACTACAATTTATAGAGGTGGCCCCAAAAGAGGGTGTAATTAATTCTGCTTGGGAGGAAGGGACACTGAGAAAGGTTTTAGTTAAGAGGGCATCCAAACAGCAGGAATAGGACATATGAAGAATGAACCTACAATGGGGGAAATGAATTGTAAAGTATGGTTGAAGAATAGGATGTGTGCTGGGGCCACGGTCCTGCAAAGGAATTTAAAATAGATTCTCTAGGCAAGCTGTATCAGTCAGCGGTCTTTGGAGAAACAGAACCAATAGGATATATGTATGTATATATTTAGAGATTTATTTTAGGGAATTGGCTCCTGCAGTCATGGTGGCTGGCAAGTCTGAATTCCATCGGTCAGGCCAGAAGCTAGAAATCCCGTAAGAGTGAGGTTGAAGTCTAAATTCCTTAGGCTGGAAACTCAGGAAGAGGTAGAGGATACAGTTTTGAGGCAGAATTCCTTCTGATCCCTATAATCCAGTTCTTTTCAGACCTCGAAGTGATTGGTCATCTCCTTTACTTAGAGTCAACTGATTGTAGATGCTAATTCCATCTATGGAATAACTCTGCAACAACTGGACTAGTGTTTGATCAAACAACTGGACACCCTAATCTAACCAACTGACACATAAAATTAACCAGCACATAAATGATTTCCTAAACCAGGTCCCAGATCTATGGCAGGGCTAACCACATAAGAATTTCCAGAGCCACGGACTGAGCGATTCTTAGGTCCTCAGAATCTCTAGTTTCTAAAAGCTCCCCAGGTATGTAGCTAGTCAGGTTTGGAAACCACTGCTTTAGACAATGAAATACCTCAGAAAGAATTTAAGTAGGAAGTGAACACAAGGAGATTAACATTTTAGGAATATCCCTTTGGTCAAAATATGGAAGTTGGATTGGGAAAGAGATTGCAAGCAGTAAAGCCATTGGGTGATAATCAGAAAGAAAATGGAACTTGCCCTAAGGCAGTGGTCAGACCGGTAGAAAGGATGGAGGCATGACAGCACATACTGACTACTAGATGTAGAGAATAAGGGACAGACAGGAGTCTAAGAAGACTCCCAGGTTTCTGGCTTGGATGGTGACAGTGGCCCAGTCCATCAAGATGGGAACTCAGGAGAGGATCAGATTTGGAGAGGCAGATTATGAGATAATGTGGGATGTAATGAGTTTGAGCTTTTAAAGGACAAGTGCTTAAATGGATGCAAAGATTTGGGAGAACAAATATACAAATGGACAATGGTGAGTCCACATATAAAAACAACTTGAACCTACTATGAACAGCAATCAGAACAGGAAGCCAAATAGTGAGGGTTTGGTAAGTCACTGCCAGTTTCCCTGAATTTTCCCCTGCTTTCAATTTAGGATGAACTGGAGAAAGCCAAATATGCTCCCTACCCAATACCATAGGATGCCCTGCTTCTAGTCAGTTGCCCGTAGCCTCCCCATGCCAACCGCCTCCCATCAAAGCACACTGAAGCCTTTCCTTTTTCTCACCCTAAAGCTTTCCCACTCCTCTTCCTGCCTTTGAGTCTCTGCCAAAGGTAAGGAATGGTGGCTGACTCCCTGAAAAAATAGTCTTTGCCTGTCCTCATTTTGCTGTTCTTTTAGTTCCACACCTCTTCTACGTACTTGACATGGTGGGATTCAGAGACCAAGGTTGAAGAGTAGAGAAGGAAAGAGATTACTTTCAACATTTAAGGCACGTAGGGCAATGAGCATGGAGGTGGAAGAAGGTGGAAGAGTCAGGAAAGCTGAAGAAGAAAAATGAAAAGCACAGAAACCCCCAAGCAAAGGGACGGCAGCCTTAAAGAAAGGAGGGGTCAGTAGCACCAAATGCCTCCCCTGAAAGCCACCTCCCACTCTGACTGAGGCCTTTTGGGAGCAGGCAGCAGAATTCCCGGAGGGAAAGGCAAGGAGAACAAAGTGGTAGATCTCAATTATTTTTAATCTCCCTGCAGATTTTGTCAGCATTCAGTAGCATTTACTCCCAGAGACAAAAGCTGGAGGCTGCTTCAGGCATGGGTGTAGCTCCAAAGGCCTTAATTGCTGAGTACTAAGCTCTAGAGCTTTGGAGACCAGGAGAGCTAGTCGGGGAAGCTGGGTGGCCCCACCCATCAGGAGAGGCCCAGTCTGAGCTGTGCACCGCTTTGCCTGTGTCTTCTGAATTATGTAGCATACACCCAGTGCTAGAAATCATTGTAGACATGGCAAAGAGAGACATGGCATTTAAGGAGGAAAAATAAGCTTTTTGCCTTCATCCTATGCTCCCTCCACCACTTGTATTTTAATTTGAGTTTAAATGAGACATTGTGCATACATTAAAGAAGGGCAGTCCAGGCCCCTATTGTCAGGTCTAATACATTTTATAAGCCTTCTCGTTTTCAGCCTGGAAGATTTAGCGCTTTTCATCTAAAGATATCAAATCTCATTACTGGCACAAATGAATTATCCTATTCAATACCCCTGTGAGGTAGGAAAGAGTAATTACCTCTGTTTTGTAGAGATATTTTGTGGGTGGATGATTTTGGATAGGTCGCCAAGTGCTCTGAGAACTTGTTTATTAACTACGCTGAACAAAATAGTATGTGTGAAACTGTGCCCTGTTCTCAGAAGCATATCTAGCTGGGAAGACAAGATATAACTCTGCACACAAAGTTTACAAACACTGCAAAGAACAAGGTCAGATTCCACTACTTGCCAAAGGAAATGCACAAGTCAAGAGATTCTCCTTGCACAGGATTTGGGCTAGGGTGATATGAACAGCTCTGTGGCGGAGGGCCGCGAAGTGCAACCGAGGGATGAAATCAAGAGCTTTAGAAACCCACTGTCCTCTGCCATTTTCGGGGTCTCAGCCTTCTCATTTCTAGAAGGGTGATAATCATACCTGCCTAACCGAGTTGTCCTGAAGCACTGGGTAAGTGCAGAGGACGCTCTTCCTCCCCGTCTCCCAAGGCCCACCCCCTTCTCACAGTTAGGCCTGCCCGCTGTGTCCTCCACCTCCCTCCCTAGCTGTGTCACTCTGAATTCCTGCCTCTTGGCACGGAGTGGGCACTTAATATCGCTGAATGGAAACTTAAAGGGCATTCTCTCTTCTCAGAGAACGGCGTGAGAAGAGGCGCGAGGCCTGGAAAGTGCTCGGGGGGTGGTCCCCAGTGGGACGTGAGTCACGCTGTGTGGGGGCGTGTGGGGAACAGTGGAAAGATGGACGGGTCTGAACTGTGGCCCATCTTGGATGCCCACAGGCCGAGCTAAGAATCGAGGCTTTGTCCTCTTGGTACCAGGGAGACACGGAGGAGTTTGCAGAGCAGGGACAAAGTTAACCTGTTTATGGAAGCGCCACCTGGGGTCAGCGCGTTGAATGGATAGGACGAGGGGCTGAAAGTCGTCAGGCGCTGGCCAGCAGCGCAAGGGAGGGACGACCGGCCCTGCGCCAAGTGGAAAGGTCAAGGAAAAGACGGAGCTAGGAACTGCATTTAGCGGGAGTCCAGTAAACGACATCGATCCCTCAAATGATTTTTATAATTAAAAAACCCAAACAATCTTCTTTTCGCCTCCAACAGAACGCCCTCAGTGTCCGAGCAAGAATTACTATGAATTTCAGCCTTTTAACTCCTCAGGTCTGCACCCTCGGATATAAGGCCTGCTCACACTGGGGATACTCCTCTCGGGAAACCGGAAGCAGAGGGGCTTTCGGGAGACCGGAAGTAAAGGGGCTTCCGGGAGCGTCAGGGACCTCCTCTCTCTCCTTTTTTTTTTTTTTTTTTTAAACATAGGCAAATAATTTATGTAAGGAAATACTTATGGGTTGTAATCAGCGAGTGAGCAGATCTCATACCTGTGAACTGAGGGTAGGAGATAATTGGGTAGGAAGAGCTCTTACCTTTTCTTTTAATGATTCGGTTTGGTTTATTCCGACTCTCCACCGAGGAGATTTCTCAGGAGGGTGTGTGTGTGTGCCTGTGACTTACCTCCTGCTTCTGCAGATCTTATCTAAATCTAAGCGTTGTCCAGTGGCTGCTGATCCTAATCGTTATTAGGAGCGTCTCTTGGGACTCTGTAAATCTGGGCTTGGAAAATAGTGCAGCTTCACACTTACCAGAGAGGAGCAGGGCAGGTTTTAACAAAACTCGTGGCCTGCAGACAAAGGAGCAAATGGCAAAAAATGACTAATCACATACAGTTCAGGTTTGCCAGCTTTTTTAGTTTTTCCAGGATGAATTACTTTGGCGATGACTATTGTTTTTCTTAGGACAAAGAGGGGTAATGAAAAGAGGAACAGAAAAGGCAGGAGGGAAGGAAAAGAATGAATGCGAGTGTGGAAAGGGGAAGAGCACTTTGGAGAAGAGAAGCCAAGCTGGGAAAGAAAGGAGGAATGTCAGTGATAAGATCATAAAGAGGGAAAGGAAAGAATTTTTTTTTTTTAAAAAAAAAGGACAGCCCACGTTTTATTTGTATGTGCTTTCGGAATGTCCAGATATCTTCAGGGGCCCCTTCCCCAGCCTAGAGGAAGGGTGGTGGGTTCTGGAGAGAAGAGGTATTAGGATGGGGACTCAAAGTTGACCACAGGGCTCTGCTACTTTGACCCTGAGCAAAGGATAGCCTCATGGGGAGGGGGCGGTCTTTTGCTGTCCCTCCCCTCCTCCAGGGGGTCTGCCTCCTGACACCTAGACTGTCCCTTCCTTTCCCCAGGGACTGGCCCTGGACAGCAGACCCAACCTCCTCACTTCAATGTTTCAGCTTCTTCTCCTGCCCTTCCTTCCCATCCCTAAAATTCTGTTGCTGGAACTAGAGAACGCCAACTCCTGTGATACCTCTCTCCCAAGCCTCCAACCAAAGCCTCCTCTAACCCAGGGTGGGCTACAGAGTCCCTGGTCACCCCAGCAAGCCCAGGGCCCTCACAGCTGGCTGTGCCTGGAGGGCAAAACAGTAAGCTCATGAGCTAGCTGTATAAGGCAGGTGCAGTAGTCCTACTGGGGCAGGATGTGGGGAGCCACGGAACTCCTGGGGTATGACTGGAAGTAGGTTCAGGAAGCCAAGGTCATGGCCTTATTTGTCGTAGAAGTCAACGTGGGCTCCAGATGGAGATGTGTCCCTCAGCAGCAAGCGCAGCAGTTTCCAGGCAGGCATCCTGCAATCCACCAGCTCCCCCTTGGTCTTCATTGCCTGCAGCTTTTTCCCAGGTCTGGGTCCACGGAGGTCTCCAGAGCCAGCTGCTGCATGCCTGTGTCCAGGGGGCCTGGAGCATAGCTCAGCGCCTACACGCCAGGTTCCTCTGTGGCCAGTACTCGGAACATCATGATCCAGGGGCTTCCCGGCTGCAGGGCGCAGAGGGACCCGATGTCAACCACAGTCCCGCTGAGGCCGGGACCGTCAGGAAAGGCTTTTAGGATGCTTGAGGTCAGGCTGAGCATGGAGGCCAAGTTTAGGGCCCAATAATTGTTCACCTAAGTTGGGTCAGCCAGATCCAAAAAGCCTTTGGACACATCCTCGAGGGTGCTTGCGTTGTTGATGAGTGGCGGTCGCTGCAGCCCCTTGGGCCCGGGGAGCCCATGCAGGGCACGAGTGTGTCGACAGGTACCCGCACCATGCCCAGGTCCGGTCACCCGGCGCCAGGCTCAGCCCCCAGCTGCCGCAGCGCTTCGTCACTGTGGGCTCTTAGGACTGTCGTGGAGCCAGGCGACAGCTGCGGTCCAGGAGCCGGGCCAGCACCTGGCTGAAGCTGCGGAGGCCCCAGTGAGCATGCACACAGCGCGCCCCAGGCCTCCCTGCTTACCGCTGTCACCCTCCTTGTCACCAACCTTCGCCTGCTCGCGCTTGGCGACCCAAGATTTTGATTGGCAGGAAATTTTGACTTTTTTTCATAGTTGGACAAAAATTTCACATATTTTTATAAATGCATTTAAAATGTTCTTGTGGGGAAGCTGACTTGGCCCAGTGGTTAGGGCATCCGCCTACCACATGGGAGGTCCGCGGTTCAAACCCCAGGCCTCCTTGACCCGTGTGGAGCTGGCCCATGCGCAGTGCTGATGCGTGTGCAAGGAGTGCCGTGCCATGCAGGGGTGTCCCTGTGTAGGGAAGCCCCACGCGCAAGGAGTGCTCCCCGTAAGGAGAGCTCGCCCGGCGTGAAAGAAAGTGCAGCCTGCCCAGGAATGGCGCCGCACACACGGAGAGCTGACACAACCAGATGACGCAACAAAAAGAGACACAGATTCCCATGCCGCTGACAACAACAGAAGCAGACAAAGAAGAACACGCAGCAAATAGACACAGAGGACAGACAACTGGGGTGGGGGGGCGGAAAGGGGAGAGAAATAAATAAAATAAATCTTTAAAAAAAATGAGCTTGAACATCTGTACAGAAAATGTACATTATGTGACAATACGTGCTGCCTGATTCTTGCTTTAAGGATTAGGAAATCTTTGACTCAGTGTGGATCAAAACTTGTATTTCCTCAGCATTATTCATAAGAGCCCAAAAGTGGAAAGAACCCAAGTGTCCACCGACTGAATGGAGAAGCAAAATGTGCTATACCCATACATTGGAGTATTTCACAGCCATAAAAGGGATTGAAGTTATGATACGTGCGACAAGATGGATGAACTTTGAAATGTGCTAAGTGAGAGGAGCCAGACACAAAAAGGACACGTACCGTATGATTCCATTTATAAGAAATGTTCAGATTAGAGATTTTCCCTAGAGGCAAATCCACAGAGAGACAAAGTAGATTAGCAGTTGCCAGGCACTGGGGAAGGGAGAAAATAAGGAGTGACTGCTGATCGGTACAGGGTTTGTTTCTTTTTGGGGTGATGAGAATGTTCTGGAGTTAAATAGTGTTGATGGTTGTACAACCTTGTGAATATACTAAAAACCACTGAATTTTATACTTTAAAGAAGGTGAATTTTATGGTATGTGAATTATATCTCAATACAAAATATATTAATTTGCATTTCCATGACCTCACTCCTCATCTTTTTGTCTCCTCATTTGTTTTGAGTTTTTATTCGATTTTATTTAAACTCTCCCCGCCCCCCCAAATAGTATTACTGTCTTATTCAAAATTCAAAAGGAATAGAGGATATATGGTGAAAAATCTCTCTTTCATCTTCCTTCAACCCCAGCTACCCAGTTCCCCTCTCCAAAAGTAAGCAATGTTACCAGTTTCCTGTATGACTGTCATAGATTTTGTGTACACAAGCAAATATATGAGAATGTTCATGCCCCTCCCCCCTTTTAACAATAGTGACTTTCTCCGTGTTCTGCATCTTGCTGGTTTCAGTTTGAAATCTTTCCCCTTTCAGCACATAAAGATCTGAGTCATTCTTCTAAACATCTGCATATACATGTGTCATGCCTTTAGTCTACTATGGATGACCTTTGGGCTCTCTCCAATCTTTTTGCTATAATAAACAGTTTCAATGAATATTCTCTTTCTTATGTGATTTTACTCATATGGAAGGATATCTGTAGGTTAAATTCTTAAGAGTTGCTAGGTCAAGGGATACCTCTATTTGTAATCTGGATAGATATTTTCAAATATCCTTCCAAAGATATGGGCATTGATTTACACATCCACCAACAACGCATGAACGTTGAGACAGGATAGAATAGGGACTTGAGGGGTGGGGGCAGAAAATCCCAATCGCCAATTCTTAGAACTCAAAAGTCCTTATTGGAGTGCAACCTGCAACATTTTCACATAGCAGAAAGAAGGAAAAACAGGAAGGGCCCCCACCAGCTACCTGCTTTCATAAACACCTTGAGCAGTAAACACGCAGCAAGGCTCGTGGGTCACTGGCCGGAGGCCAGTCACTGCTGGTCAACACACCCCGCAGGGGGCTCGTGTATGGCAACAGGAGCCAGGCATCGCCAAATGACAACCCCCAGAAACCAAACCACCCAATGAGTTTCCCCCGCTTTGTCTTAAATGCACCAATCAGTGCAGACTCCAAACCTTGAAGATAGCCAATAAAACCAGAAAACCCCAGAGAGGGGGTGTGCCATGAGTGTGTGCTTTCCCCTTATTAAACTCTTTTCTAATTTTCTCATAACTGTGGTATGTCTCTGATTTCTTTCTTATGACGTAACCAAGAACTTGGAAATCAGCTCCGGCAACAAAAATGTGTCTGTCTGCAGATCCTTCTGAACACATTGCTACCAAACTTTTTGACCTTGGTAAATTAAATAGTAAATAAAAGTATCTTATGTTAAAAAGATTTTAAGGTTAAGTTTTTCTTATTATGAAAGAAGTTGACATATTTTTCTTGTGTGAAGAAACTTTTCTATGAGTTGTCTTTGCCCATTTTTCTACCCAACTTTGGGTTGTTTCTTAGTACTTTTCAGGAGCTCTTATCTATATCTTTGTCTGTGATATGAGTGGGAAATATTTTCCCTGGTATATAGTTTGTGTTGCACTATATAAAAATGTCACTTAAAAAAATGAAATTGAATTGATTGATCTTTTCTTCTGTGGTTTCTAGGAGTTGTACTTAGAGATTATTTCAAGATAATAAAATGTATATCCCATATTTTGTTCTAGTTCTAGATAGTACTTTCATGGTTTTGGTTTTTAAATTCAATTTTTCAATCCATGAAATATTCATTTTAGTGTGACCCAACTTTATTTTTTCCAGCTACGTCTCTAGTTTTCACCATATCATTTGTTGAATATTCCATCTTTCCCCCTTAGCTTTCAAATGTCACCTTTATCAAATATTAAAATTCTTGTAATTGGATCTTTTTGTGGATATTTTACATTGTGTTCCATTATCTGCCTATTCACGAACCAGCACCATACTTCAAAAAATTACTGAACTTCCAGTATATATATTTAAAGAAGTTGTAGGTTTACAGAAATGTCATGCACAAAATAAATAAAATACAAAGTTCCCATGTGCCAACCTATTATTAATACCTTGCATTAGTGAGGCACATATATTATAATTAATGAAAGAAAAGTTTTATAATTATACTATAATATAAATATAGTCCATAGTTTGCCTTACAGTTCATTGTGTTTACAGTTGTTTTTTCTTTTAATTTTTATTCTTGTAACTTATAAACAACCTTTACTTTCCCCCTTTTAACCATTCACATGTATAATTCAGTGTGAATGTTAATTGCATTCACAATGTTGTGCCATCATCACCATCATCCATTACCAAAACTTCAAAATCAACACCAAAAGAAATTCTGTACACTTTAAGAATTCCCCATTCTTTACCCTCAACCCAGCCCCTGATACCTTATATTTCAGAGTCTGACTCTGAGTTTGCTTATTCTAATTATTTTGTACTGATGAGATCATGCAATATTTGTCCTTTTGTTCATTTATTTCACTCAACACGATGTTTTCAAAGTTCCATCTATGTTGTCCCATGAATCAGAACTTCGTTCCTTTATAATGCTGAATTCCATTGTTGTATTTACCATATTTTGTTTATCCCTTCATAAGTTGATGGACACTTGGGTTGCCTCCATCTTTTGGCAATTGTGAATAACGCTGCTAAGACCATTAGTGTGCAAATATCTGTTCCAGTCCTTGATTTCAATTCTTAGGAGTGGGATTGCTAAGTCGTTCTGAGGAACTGCCAAACTGTCTTCCACAGTGGCTGCACCATTGTATTAATACATTCCCAGCAGCACTGAATGAGTGTTCCTCTTTCTCCATGTCCTCTTCAGCATTGTACTTTTCTGTTATTTTAATGGTAGCCGTTCTAGTGTGTGTGAGATGGTATCTCATTGAGAATTTGATTTGCGTTTCCCTGATAACTAATTATGTTGAGCATCTTTTCATGTGCTTTTTAGCCATTTGTATATCCTTTTTGGAGAAATGTCTATTCAAGTCTTTGCCCATATTTTCCCCCTAGTTTAAATCTATTTTTTAAATTTGACATGTTGTAAGTTTACAAAATAATCATGCATACCATACAGAATGTCATACATTGCCCCACTACCAATCCCATACTTTGTTTGTTTTTTAAGATTTTTATTTTATTTTTTATTTATTTATCTCCCCTCTCCCTCCCCCCCCACCCCCCAGACCCTGGTTGTCTGTTCTTTGTGTCTATTTGCTGTGTGTTCTTCTCTGTCCGCTTCTGTTGTTATCAGCGGCACAGTAATCTGTTTCTTTTTTTGCCTCAACTTGTTGTTTCAGCTCTCCATGTGTGCGGCGCCATTCCTGGGCAGGCTGAACTTTCTTTCATGCTGGGCGGCTCTCCTTACGGGGCGCACTTCTTGCTCGTGGGGCTCCCCTATGCAGGGACACCCCTGTGTGGCAGGGCACTCCTTGCGCACATCAGCACTGCGCGTGGGCCAGCTCCACACGGGTCAAGGAGGCCCGCGGTTTGAACCATGGACCTCCCATGTGGTAGACCGATGCCCTAACCACTAGGCCAAGTCTGCTTCCCTCCCATACATTGTTGTGACACATTTGTTGCAACTGATCAAACAAGGTCATATTACTGCTATCTACAGCCCATAGCTTATATTTGGTGTATTAATCCCACAAACCATTGTATTATTAATGCCATATATTAGTATTGTATATTTGTTATAGTTCATGAGAGAATGTTCCCCTATTTGTACTCTTAACCACAGCCCATCATTCATCACAGGGTTCACTGTGTCATACGGTCCCTTGCTTGTACAGTCCATTCAAAGTGTACTCTCAGTGGCTCTCAATATCATCACAGAGATGTGTGTCATCGGCTCAGTCCATTTCAGAACATTTTCATAATTCCAAAAGGAAAAGTTCCATACCCCCGTGTACACCCCCATTATTGATCCTTAGCAATGATATAGTACGTTCTTTGTCACTGATATAAAATACTGCTATTTTACTGTTAATTATAGTCTATATGTAACATTAGTTCTATTTTTCCATGTTTCTCCATATTATTAACACTTAGTAATAGAGGAACATTGTTGTGTTTGTACTATTAGCCACAATCATCCACCAGTGAAATCATTATGCTATACTGTCCCTAGATTATCCTCTAGCTTTCTTTCAATTGACATTACCTCCCTAGACTACCTCATTATACTCACTGTACTGTGCTACTATCAACTCTATCCTTTTTCCCACATTTGCAATCCACTTTATTAAACATTCTACATATAATCAAAATCAGCTGTCCCTTCTCAACCCACATTCTATCTCCTAGTAAACTGTATACTCTAGAGTTTAACTCCACGAGTTTACACATCATATTTAGCTCATATTAGTGAGACCATACAATATTTGTCTTTTTGTGTCACTTATTTCACTCAACATATTTCTTATTTCACTTAACATAATGTCCTCAGGGTCATCTATGCTGTCATTTGCATCCTGACTTTGTTTCTTCTTATGGCTGAATTATATTGCAAAATGAATATACTGTATTTTGTTTATCCATTCATTGGTTGATGGATGCTTGGCTTACTTCCATCTTTCAGCAATTATGAATAATCCTGCTATGAACATTGGTGTGAAAATTTCTGTTCAAGTCTCTGCTTTTGATTATTTTGTGTAAATACCTAGGAGCGGGATTGCCAGGTCCTATGGTAATTCTATGCTTAGTTTTCTGAGGAATTGCCAAACTGTCTCCCACAGCTGCTACACCATTTTACATTCCCAGCAGCACTGAATGAGTGTTCCTATTTCTCCACATCCTCTTCAACACTTGTAATTTTCTGTTATTTTGATGATAGCCATTCTAGTGTGTATGAAATGGTATCTCATTGTGGATTTCATTTGCATTTCCTTAGTAGCTAATGATGTTGAGCATCTTTTTGTGTGGTTTCTGACCATTTGTATATCTTCTTTAGAGAGATGTCTATTAAATTATTTTGCCCATTTAAAAATTGGATTGTTTATTATTTTATTATTGAGTTGTAGGATTTCTTTATATATTCTGGATATTAAACCCTTATCAGATATGTGATTTCCAAAATATTTCCTCCCCGTGCATAGGTTGTGTTTTCACTTTTGTGATAAAGTCCTTTGGTATACAAACGTTTTTAATTTTGGTAAGGTGCCATTTATTTTTTTCTTTTGTTGCTTGTGGGTTGGGTATAAAGTCTCAGAAACCATTGCTTAACACAAGATCCTGAAGATGCTTCCCAACATTTTCTTCTAGGAGTTTTACAGTGCTACTACTTATATATATTTAGGTCTTTGACCCATTTTGAGTTAATTTTTTAAGTGATGTGTGATAGGGGTCCTCCTTCATTCTCTTGCGTATGGATGTCCAGTTCTCTCAGCACCATTTGTTGAAGAGATTATTCTTTCCCAATTGAGTGGACTTGGCACCCTTGTCAAAAATCAATTGGCCATGAATGTGAGGGTCTATTTCTGAACTCTCAATTTGATTTCATTGGTCTATATACCTGTCCTTATGCCAGTACCATGCTGCTTTGCCCACTGCAGCTTTGTAATAAGTTTTAAACTCAGAAAGTGTGAGTCCTCCAACTTCATTCTTTTCCAAGATGGTTTTAGGCCCCCTTCATTGCTACTTACCCTATCAAATAAATTTGATGATTGGCTTTTCCATTTTTTCAAAGTAAGCTGTTGGAATTTTGATTGAGATTTTAGTGAATCTGTAAATCGTTTTGGGTAAAACTGACATCTTGACAATATTTCGTGTTCTAATCCAGCCTGGAATATCCTTCCATTTATTTAGATCTTCTTTGATTTCATTAAGTAAAGTTTTATAACTTTTCATGTATAAGTTCTTTGCATCTATGGTTAGATTTTTTCCAAGACATTTTATTCTTTTTTTTTTTAAAGATTTATTTTATTTATTTCTCTCCCCTCCTCCTCCCCCAACCCCCCGCCCCAGTTGTCTGTTCTCTGTGTCTATTTGCTGTGTGTTCTTTTTTGTCCACTTCTGTTGTTGTCTGTGGCACGGGAATCTGTGTTTCTTTTTGTTGCGTCATCTTGCTGCATCAACTCTCCGTATGTGCGGCGCCATTCCTGGGCAGGCTGAACTTTCTTTTGTGCTGGGCGGCTCTCCTTAAGGGGCGCACTCCTTGCACGTGGGGCTTCCCTATGCAGGGAACACCCTTGCGTGGCATGGCACTCCTTGTGGGCATCAGCACTGCACATGGGCCAGCTCCACATGGGTCAAGGAGGCCCGGGGTTTGAACCGCGGACCTCCCATGTGGTAGATGGATGCTCTAACCACTGGGCCAAGTCTGCTTCCCCCTATCTGCTTTTGGTGTTTGTTTTTCTTTTTATTCAGCTTCTGTGGAGTCCTTCTCCAGACTCTATTGCACTCCAGAGATCCAGTAAGTGGGATCTGTCTTTTCATTAGTTTGTTCTGATGGGAGGCTTTTCCAGGTGATATGTCATGACACCATATTGATGGTGTCACTCCCCACAATATATTTTAAAATTTGTTGGGCTAGTCTGTCCTTATTGCCCTTCTTCTTCAGAAATTTTAAGTCTCGTCTTTTTATTTCCCCATGTGAACCACAATTTAATCAATGTGTGTTTGTGATCCCCAAACCCTGGTTCTCTGGCTAATGTCTTAGAACATTTCATCAAGTCCTCAATTTAATAGCTCTGACTTGCCATATCTTCGGCTGTGCTCCCAAGTTTTCTCTATAAAAAAGACTATTCTTTATACATGTCTTATTATATATGAGAGAAATTGGTCACTGTGGTGTCCACAGATGTGATACCCCTCCCTTTAAGAGGTGGAACTTAATTCTCTCCCCTAGAGTGTGAGCAGGACTTATTAACTTGCCTTTCATGAAGAGAGCATGCAGAAGGGATGGTATATGACTTTTCAATCAGGTCACACAAGGCACTGTGACTTCTTTCTTACTCTGTTGAACCACTTGCTCTGGAGGAAGCCAGCCGCCCTGTTGTGAGGATGCTCAAATAGCCTTCGGAAAAAGTCCACATGGTGAGGAACTGAGGCCTCCTGCCAATAGCCATATTGATGTGGGCTATGGGAGGGAGGCTGTTCGTCCCTTTGTGTCCTGACTTGTGGGTGTGGGACAGTGAGAGGCTGCAGTCCTGCCCTTGGTGACCATGGCAATGACTCCAGTCCTGGGAGGCAATTTAGCAATGCAAACTCTATATACATACCAGTCAGTCCAGGGAAACTCTGATGGTGGTGATGCCGAAGCTTAAGGAAACTTGGACTTGGCCTCGAATGGGAAATATAATATAGCCTGTGCATAAATTAAAAATCATCTAAGTCTGTATCCAAGTGTGCCTAGTCTCTAGAAATCCAGTTAAGTGATCTAGGCCCTATGGGCTTTGAATGTTGAGAAAGGATGTAAGACTGAATGTGTATTCAAAGTTGCATCCAGACGGAATGTGGACAAGATGCTAATTTCAAGCTCAGCTGAAATGTGGGCGATATGTTAATTGAAAACCTACCTGGTACTCAGGCAAACACTTAACTAACAAAGAAAGTAGTTTTCTTTGATAAAAGCACCATTTGACTCCCCACTCTGTATAAAAGGAACTTGAAAATTTTGCTCGAGGCTCGGGTTTGAAACAGAAAGCTCCCGAGTCCGGCCAGCTGTCAATAAATCATTTTTCCTTCTCAAAATCATTCCTGAGTCCTGGCCTTTCTACACGCAAATAATTGAACCTCTCTCAACTTCTACAACAATATGACTTAGCCATCGTGGTAGTGGATCTTCCAGCCTCAGTCATGCTCATCTGGAGTTTCAACCCTCTTCCTACAGCTTTGCTCATGATTTCTGATCCCTCCAGGATCAAAGCAAAGCATGGAAGGAGACAGGAGGTTGGAAAGGTAAATGGGAGGGGGACAGGGGCAAGAGAAGTCTTCCTTGGATAATAATAAGTTAACATCCTAGCTGTCTAGGGTTAGAAGTTGTTTACAGCTAATTCTTTCACTCAAAAGGCTTTCAGGAGATTTTGGGGCATGCCCGGAAGATCCCCAAAAGAAAAAGAAGCTGGAAGTTTCTTTGACCTGGCTGATCCCTCATGCATTTTCTCCCCTTAGGGCTGCATGTGTGAGTGTCTCTCCTTCTGTGGCAGCAGCATGGTAATCTCTTGCTGGCTTCTAAAGCCTTTGTGGTTGCAATAGCCTCAGCCTAGCATGCTCATTCACTAATTCTTATGCCTTAGGTCTCAGATCAAATATCTCCTCCTCAGAGAGGTCTTGCCCAACCACTGCAGACGCAGCAAGTTACTCTTTAGCACAACTCTCTGATTATAACCTCAGAGCCCCATGGTATGTTGTAACTGCTTCATTTGTTTATATGTTTACTTATTTATTGTCTGCTCTCCAGCCACACTGTGAGCACCATGAAGGCATGGGTCTTGTTTGTATCCAAGAAATGCTTGGCACATAGAAGATGGTTAAAAAAAAAAAAAAGGTAGAATGAATAATGATTAGTTTATTTACATGAGGAACTGTTGTAATCTGGTTGTAATCTGAGCAGTGCTAGAGACAAGGCAGTGACTCCAAGACAGGCCTTCAAAGACTTGCTGACCTGGCTAAGGGGGGAAGCAAAGATCCCTGGAACAAGTGGTTGGAGAAGGTCATGACAGGGGTAATCAGATGAACTGGGCCAGGCCCAAAGCACAGCGAGGTCCCTGACCCTGGAATTGAGATCAGGGTAAGACCCCATTTATTAGGAGAACCTGTGCCAGCCAGACAAGACTCAGCCCCTGAGGAAGCAGAACGCTAGATAAGACCGAGCACACTGGGACCCCAGGAAAAGCAAAGGAGGAGCCTGGCTGGGGCAGTCAGGGCATAAGGCTGGAGTGGACCGGCTCATCAGCTCTTTAGGTTTGCCCTGCTATGGGCAGGGTTGGTCCAGAATCTGAGTGGAGTCGGGGGAGTAGCCTCAGCTTTATGATTTACAGGGCAATGGGAAACACCGGGCAGCTTGTCACAGCAAGTATGATAAATTTTTTAAAAAACAAAAACACCAAAATGTGTCGAATGGGACATAAAAAGCACAGACCATAAATCAAAGTGTGAAAAGAGTGAGCGGGTTAAAAATTTGTTTTTCATCAAAGACGTTATACATGAAGTTACAGACTAAGAGAAGATACCGGTTAAGTTGTTTTATCTACATTTAAGTAGTTATGCTGACCAGAAACAAGAGGTTTCTGAATCAGAGACTAGACCAGCTATTTACTCTCATATTTACTCCCTTACTGCCATTCCCCAATCCCCAGTCCCGCTTGGGGAACACAATGGTGCCAGATGGACCCTGGGCATCTGGGGATTGCCAAGAATCCAGAATCTCAAGGTTCACAGGGATACCTCTGGCACTTAGCCCCTTTGGAGACCTTTGTTCTCTAATATAAACACTTTTACCCTGGAGAGGAGAGGAGAGCCCCCTGGGTCTTTACAGGCCTTTGGAATGTAAGCAAATGGCTCTGGGTTTATTACCCTTAGACTAGGAAGAGAAAAAGGCTGTGGGAAGAAAAGAAAATGTTTTTCCTCTTTGTAGTGGGTGGATTCCCCTAGATCAGAAGCCTGGACAGTGTAGGAATACTGCGGAATCCAGGGGCGATTACCTTCCAACAAGATCTGCAACATATACAACCAAAAAAAAAAAAAGGATCAATTTACAGAATCAACTCCTACAAAGAAACAATACTATTTAATAATGGGTAAATACTAAATATAGAACTGTTAGAGGTTTGCAATAATTAACAAGCTGTAGCTCAGTTTTCCCTGATACACATTGGGAAAAGGCAAGCCCCCTCCCCTGTGTCTGAGGGCAGGGCAGGCACTTTCCCACAGGTTAAACAAAGAAACCTCATAGAGACAGGAATAGAAGGAGATGGAGATCTTTACTACCTCTACCTGCATATCAGAGGGAAACAGAGATGGAAACCTTCACTATCTACATATCCTTTAATCCCTACAGATGAAAAGAAACATCTGCTCCTGCAGCATTCCAAGAAGCTATAAACGTCCTCAACCCCCTCCCACCACCTCACTCGGACCCTCAACACCCTCCCACTATCATTTCCCCGCCTGGAAAAGTTCTGGTGGGGGAACTGAAGTCCGTTCTTCAGACCCTCTCTTGGGAGAGCTCTCGATAAATTCTTTTTCTGCCTCTGGTCAATCAGTTGCTGTGTTCCAGTGCATGCCATTTTTCTCCAACAAGAACTGTCACATGATCCAGCAATACTGCTACTAGGATTATATTCAGAAGAACTGAAAGCAAGGATGCAAACAGACATTTGCACACTGATGTTCATAGTGGCATTATCACAGTTGCTAAATGATGGAAGAAACCTAAGTGCCTTGCAGTCAATGAATGGATAAACAAAATATTGTATATATGTCAATTTAATACTATTCAGCTGTGAGAAGAAATGAACTGGGGATGCACATGACAACATGTATGAATCTTGAGCCTATCATGTTGAGTGAAATAAGCCAGGCACAAAAAGACGAATATTGTATGGTCTCACTGATATGAACTAAATACAATGTGTAAACTTATGGAGTTGGACTATGAAGTATAGGTTGGTGGCTGATAGAACATGGGATAAGAAGGTGAAGAAGATCCTGGATGTGTGTAGAATGTTTAATAAGGCCAAATCTAAATATGTGGTACTGGTTGGACTTGATGGTAACACATTGTAATGAATATAACAAATGTCGTTGATTTATGAATGTGACTGTGGCTGAAACAAGTTGTCTAGGAAGATTAATGTTAGTTGGAAGACAGCTGGAGGATAATATTGGGAATGTTTAACAAAGATTTTGGAAGTAGATGAGGATTGTGGCTCATAATATAAATACAGGAATGTTCTACTACAGGGTGTTAAGCATGTAGTGATACATGGGAAAATATAACTGATATAATTTATGGACTATAGTTAACAACAACATTGTAGCAAAAGCAAGGTTGGTGCTATATTAATTCTAAAGGTAGTAAAAAGAATATGGGGTTTGGTTTTGTGAGATGTGAATATGACTAAGCTTTTTTTTCCTCTTCTCACTTTTTATTTTCATTAATAGGGAGACCTTGGCTATGTCATTTAATTAATCTGTGTATCTGTACACAGGAGGAACAACTGAGTTAGCAAATGGAATTAGATAATCTGAAACCTGAATTAGATAATTAGGAAACCTGAAATAGAACTTTCTAGGAGTAATGTTTTTTATAACTTGTTTCACTGCCTTTTTCTGTTTTATTTTCGTGAATTTGAAATAAAGTTGTTAATAAAAAACAAAACAAAAAAAAGGGTAAAAGACTGTGAATTGGGAATCTTTGGTAGAGGAACTCCAAATGGCCCATATGCATGTGAAAAATGTTAGACTTACTAGTAATTAGGGAAATCCAAATTAACGGGATACTAACTGCATATTTCATTATTCCATTTATACGAAATGTCCAGAATAGGCAAATCTGTAGAAATAGAAAATAGATTAGTGGTTGCCTAAGGCTGGGGAGAATGGGGGAGGAGAGATTGGAGGTGACTGCTAAGCAGGATTTTTTTGGGTGATTATGGTGATGGATGCACAAGTCTGAATACACGAAAAGCCATTGATTGTGCATCTTAAAAAGGGAAAATTATATGGCATGTGAATTATATCTCAATAATTCACATAACATACTTATTTTAAAAATTTCCTTCTCTCCAGATTGCCAGAAAATAAAAAATCTGATTTCTAAATGTTGGTGAAGATGTGGAGAGATAGGAAATCTCCCCACTGCTGGTGGAAGTGTAAGGTGACACACATGGAAAAGCAATTAGCGATTTCTAGTAAAATTAAAGATACGCCTACTCTATGTCCCAAAACTCTGTTCGCAGGCAAAGAAACTGGGACATGTGCACGGGTAGACATTTTACAGATGTGTTGTGGCAACCTTATTTGTAATGATGTGGGCTATGGGTAGAAGGCTCTTTGTCTCTTCAGAGATAACCTAAGCTGTCTGACTTGTGGGTGTGATGGTAAGAGGCTGCAGTCCTGCCCTTGGTAACAATGGCAAGGACTCCAGTCCCAGGAAACAGTTTAACAATGCAAGGTCTATAAACTTTAAGTATTTAGGGGAAATGCAAACTAAATATGCTAAAAGCTTACCTAGAATGTCTGAAGTCCATGCTAAAAGCTTACCTAAGATGTGGAAGATATATATGCTAATTGAAGCCTATTGAGAACTGAAACAAAGGGACCATTTGGCCTTTCCTCTCTGTATAAAAGGGATTCAAAAATCTTGTTTGGGGCTCGGGATTCAAACAGAAAGCTCCGGAGTCTGGCCGGCTGTCAATAAACCATTTTTCCTTCTCAAAATCATTCCTGAGTCCTGGCCTCTCTATACTCAAATAATTGAACTTCTCTCAAATTCTACAATAGTAAGAGTGAAAAACTGTAAGCAACCTAAATGCCCATGAACAGGAGAATGGATAAGTAAATTGTTTTAATTCATATATATCATATGATGATATACTGTGCAGCAAATTCTAAGGAATCAACTAGCATTACACATATCAATATGGATTCATCTCAAAAGCGCAATTCCGAGTGAAAAAAAAGTCAAGTTTGCCAGAGGATGCACATAGTTTGATGCCATTTATATAAAGACACGCCAAATAATAACGTTTTTATGAATATGCATATATAGAGTCAGAGCATGAAATTTGCATGGGAAGGACAAATAGCAAAGTCAAGAGGAAAGAGAAAAGGAAGGAGGATTGGGGAGGGCTACACAGAAATCTTCAGCTCTACTTGTAAGGGTTTTTGTCTTTCAAAAAAATATCTGAAGCAAACATGGTAAAATGTTAAGATTGGGGGAGTGGATGTATCTGGAGTGGCTGAGCATCTGCTGCCCCTGTACGAGGCCCCAGGTTCAATCCCCGGAACCCCCTAAAAAAACAAATGAAAAAAACACCTCTCAATGGGGAGCAGAGAGAGCTCAGTGATTGAAAACCACCATGTACGCACTCCTGGGTTCAATTCCCAGCACCTCCTAAAAAAAAGGTATACACATATTTGCAATCCTCTTCACTTGTGCTTTTCTGTACTTTTGAACCATTTCCCAGTACTAAAGAAAGAAAAAGAAGTGCCCGTCTTTGTTGTGAGGTTGGTAGGGATGTGCGAAGAGCAGGAAGTCTGCTGGGTAGCTTCAAGAGTGCTGGGGGGTGGAGAGCTGCCCCTCCAGCCTGCCTCACCCCACCCCACCCCACCCTCGGCTTGGAAGGGGGTGGATTTACTAGAGCGCTCTCTCGGCCATCCGCCCCAAACCCGGCTCAGAGGAGGTGCTGGTGGGCAGTGAGGTGAACAGATGCAAACCTTGCCCCTGTCCCTGGGCCGTGCAGTGGACCTTTGGGCAGGAGCCCACAGACAACTCGCCCGAGGGTTGCCTCCTGCTCTGGCTTTCAGGCTGGGGGGGGACCGGGGCTTTAGGATACGCCTTATTATTTAGAACTGAGCCTCAGCTCCTCATCTGCCTTGGTCAGGAGGTACCGTGACAGGCTGGAAGGCTTCAAAAATGAGTCTGTTCTCCTGAGTCTGACATTCCAGAGGAGAAGAGAAGCCAGTTATCAGCGTTGCCAGGACAACAGTGGAAGAGGTGAAAGGTCATGTCAGACACTGATAAAGGGTCTACGGTAAAACCTCCTAAGTGCCTGGACGACCTACTTGGACACTGTGGATTGTTGGGTTGGAAGATAATTTTTCTTTCCACCCCAAATGACCTATTAATTTCTTTTTTTTTGCCCCCAGTGTACTGCTTAGCAAACATGTGGACCCGGTAGCACTCTGTAAAAGAGCACGTCTCTTAAGTCCGGTAAGTATAATCAGAGATAAAGCAGTCTGCCTAGCTCGTAGAGGCTGTTACACAACCACAAGTTTCATCCCTCTTCTGTGTGGTGCTGGGATGCCCCAACGTCAGTGTGGTTCACAAACCAGACTCCAGAAAAGCCGGGAGGCTCACAACAGTGAGGCTCCCAGGAAGCTGGAGGGGAGGGAGGAAAGGCTGGGCTCGCGGTGTTATTTTTAAAGAGGGCGATTGGTCTACAGCTGGGTCTGTCTAGCACCGTGTGCGGTGTGTGGACCAGCAGGTGCTAAGAAATGCAGAATCCCAGGCGCTCCACCCCAGACAAGGGAAGCAGATTCTGCATTTCCCAAGACCACCCCGCCCCAGGCGGTTTTTATGCACATTAATTGGGTAACACCAGGAGTCTTCTAGCCTGAGGCTGCTGGCATTGTAGGAAATAAAGATTTTAGGAAGGAGAGGCTGCTGGGAGAGGCTTATTAAGGAAGAAAAGCTTTTCTCACAGTTCTCAAACATAGACTCTCCAGGCTACCCTGAGTCACCCGGTCGCTTTTTTTTTTAATTTTTAACAAAATGGTTATTTCATTTCCCCCATCCATTGGAAAGGAGCTGGGAGTAGGGTGGAGGAGGAAGGGTTAAACAACAACGTGAAGCTCTGAGGCCTAGCTGGATCCTCCGCTCGTCTGACCCCGGTGGTGCCTCGGTTTCCCCACTTTGAAAGAGCCCATCGCCCGGGGCTGGCACGAGGACCCCGTCGACGTGGGTAAGCGGTGCCGGGGTGCTCGTGGAGGGCTCGGCGGGGCTGAAGCGTCGCCAAGGCCAGGCTGCCCCGGGCCCCGCAGGACGCAGGGCGCCCCGATGTCTCAGCCGCTGCTGGGAAGCGCGGAGATGCGGGGCGCACCCGGAGGGCGCGCGGGCCGGACCCGGACGTAAAGCGGCCAGTCCGAGCAGGCCCGTTTGGGGCCGGTAGATCTGACTCACCAAAGCTGCACCATCCCTCCGAGGGCTGCGGAAAGCAGCTTCTCACATCCCTTCTGGGAGGGGGGTGGAGTGGGGAGCACGACCACCCCATGTCCATCCTCTCCAAAGCCTCTCCTGGCTCCGGGTAACTACAGAATGGCCTTCTGAACCAGCAGATCTGCTGGACACAGCAGCACAGCGGCGAGGCTGAGCCCACGGTTTCCTAGACATAAGCACGAAATAAATATCGCATAAGATCCAACGCATTTTATGACGCCAACATCACTCTAACACCAAAGCCAGATAAACATAATACAAGAAGAGAGAATTACAGACCAATCTCTCTAATGAACATAGATGCAAAAATTCTCAACAAAATACTTGCAAATTGAATCCAACAACATATCAAAAGACTTATACATCATGACCAAGTGGGACTTATTCCTGGTATGCAAGACTGGCTCAACATAAGAAAATCAATCAATGGGATATACCACATTAACAAATTGAAGGAAAAAAAAATCATGATCATCTCAATCAACACAGAAAAGGCATTCGACAAAATCCAGCAGCCTTTTGTTGATAAAAACACTTCAAACGATAGGAATAGAAGACAAATTTCTCAATATGATAAAAGGTACATGTGAAAAACCCACAGCCAACATCATACTTAATGGGGAAAGGTTAAAAGCTTTCTCTCTAAGATTGGGAACAAGACAGGATGGCCACTGTCACCATTATTATTCAATATTGTATTAGAAGTTCTAGCTAGGGTAATTAAGACAAGTAAAGAAAATAAAAGGCAGCCAAATAGGAAAAGAAGAAGTAAAACTCACCATTTGCAGATGACATGATCCTGTACTTAGAAAATCCTGAAGTATCCACGACAAAGCTACTTGAGCTAATAAATGAGTTCAGCAAAGTGGCAGGATACAAGAAGAACATGCAAAAATCAGTAATGTTTTTGTATACTAGTACTGAACAATGTGAGGAGGAAATCGGGGATAAAATTCCATTTTTAATAGAAACAAAAAGACTCAAATACCTAGGAATTAATTTAACCAAAGAAGTATAGGACCTATATGCAAAAAACTACAAAACAATGCTAAAAGAAATTTAAAAAGACCTAAACAATTGAAAAGACATTCCATGTTCATGGGTTAGAAGAATAAATATCATGAAGATGTCAATTTTACCCACACAATGGTTTTTAGATCCAGTGCAATATCAATCAAAATCCCAACAGCTTACTTTACAGAATTAGAAAAGGCAATATCAAATTCATTTGGAAGGGAAAGTGCACACAAATAGCCAAAAGCATTCTAAAAAAGAAAAGCGATGTGGGAAGAATATCACTACCTGACTTAGAAACATATTACAAAGCTACAGTGGTTAAAGGAGCATGGTACTGGCATAAAGATAGACACATCGATCAGCGCAACAGAATTGAGAAACCAGAAATAAACCCTCACCTATACAGTCAACTGGTTTTTGACAAACCTACCAAGTCAATGTTAATGGGACAAAACAGTCTTTTCAACCAATGGTGCTGGGACAACTGGATATCTATAACCAAAAGAATGAAAGGATCCCTATCTCACTCCCTATACAAGAATCAACTCAAAATGGATCGAAAATCTAAATATAAAAGCCAGGACCATAAAACTACTAGAAGAAATGTAGGGAAACATCTTCAGGACCTTGTAGTAGGTGGTGGTTTCTTGGACTTCACACTCAAAACACGTGCAACAAAATTAAAAATAGTAAATGGGACCTCCTCAAAATAAAACACTTTTGCACCTCCCAGGACTTTGTCAAAAGGGTGAAAAGGCAGCCCACTCAATGGGAGAAAATAATTTGAAACCACATATCAGATAAGAGTTTAATATCCAGGATATATAAAGAGATGTTACAACTCTACAATAAAAAAGACAAACACCTGATTAAAAAATGAACAAAAGACTTGAATAGACATTTATCCAAAGAAGAGATACAAATGACAAAAAAGCACATGAAGAAATACTCAACATCACTAATGATTAGGGAAATGCAAATCAAAACTACAATGAGCTATCATTTCACACCTTTCAGAATGGCCACTATTAAAAAGACAGGGAACTACAGGTGTTGGAGAGGATGTGGAAAGATAAAACAATTATTCACTGTTGGTGGGAACACAGAATGGTATAGCAACTGTGGAGGACTGTTTGTCAGTTCCTAAAGAAATTGAATATAGACTTGCCACGTGACCCTGCAATACCACTACTGGGTATGTACCCAGAAGAACTGAGAGCAGTGACACACACAGACACGTGCACACTGATGTTCATAGCGACATTATTCATGATTGCCAAAAGTTGGAAACAACTCAGGTGTCCATCAACAGAGGAATGGATAAATAAACGGTGGTCTATTCACACGATGGAATATTATGCAGCTGTAAGAAGAAATGAAGTCTTAAAACATAGGACAACATGGATGAACTTGGAGGACATTATGTTGAATGAAGCAAGCCAGACACAAAGGACAAATACTGTATGATTGCGTTTCTAGCAACCAAATATATTATGTAACATATTGTATGATTCAAAAATTTTTTCATATGTATCCAGTACATTTAAATGAGAAATGAATGTTTTTATTCAACTATGTTTTCTTTTTAGTTTCTTTTTATATTTTCCGTTATTAAATGTATAAAATAAAGTTAAAAAAATGGCATGCAAGTGACTCTCAGAGTTTCCATTAGGAAGAGTAATTGCGGGGGTGGGGGGCAGTACACAAGAGACTTGTTTCACAAAAGGACTCATCTCTCCGTGCTGTTAGATAACAACATTTAAAAGTGTAATTATGCTGATCAAAAAGCAAACAGTATAAATAGTCCTTATTTAACAGATTAAAATGCCTTTTAAAGTTTTTACTTTTGGGCATGAGGCCAAAAGCGATATTATATAGAGAGAAGAAAACCCCAACTCACATGCATGTTAAGTAAGAATGTCTGCCTGTATTTCGTAGAGGAGAGTGCTTCAAGTAAAACTGGACCTCTTGGAGAATAAACCCAACCTCTTTGTGTTGCTCAACAAATTGTTCTTCCTGGCACCATAAGGAGTTGGTTTAATTCCATTTTCAATTTTAATGCACATTTGGCAGTTGGGATTGTGCATCTGTCTTTACTAACAGTTGACTCTCTTACATCTTGTTAAGTATGCTGTGTGTGTTGATAACATGTACTTTTAATAATATTAAAGAAAAGACATCATGTTAATTTATAATATAGTTGAAAGCTTACCTGCTTTTTCACTTGTAAAAATGGGTCATTTGTTTAAAGGGTTTTTCATGTTTTGTCATATAAATTAATAAAGGTTTTTTCTCCCATATCTGTAATTCCAAAAGCTCTGAAACTAAATGTTTTTCATAAGCTTGGTGACAAAATTCATTTGCTTCATGTCAAATTCACTTATCCTATTTAGTGTGAATATTCATTTATTTTGCTGCAGAAATATTAATGTGTTTAGTTCCGGAGTGTTGCCACAGACCCTCCTGAGGGGTTATGTAGTATATAGTATACGCACTGAATTACCTTTCTAAAATCCGAAAATTTCAGAATTCTGAAATATCTGCCCCAAGAGTTTCAGACAAAGGAGTGTACATCTGGGCATCTATTAAGTAATTTATAAGGTTTTACTTTTTCTTTTTAATGTGAAATGCTCTTGTATTCTAAGCAGTTTTTCCACTTTGTGTATTCCATGATTTTTAAATTAAAAAAAACAAGAACAAAAACAATCCATACCCAGATTTTAGAAAACTGGAATAAATAAAAGAATATAGTGAAATCAGAATAATTTTTTAGTTAGACTTTAAAGGCAGGATGAAGCTGAAGATGCAGGGAGTTAAGTACTCTCCTCAGCTCCTGTGCAGGGCATTCTTTTAGTTATACTGTACCCTCCTCCCACATTTCCCCCCACCCCACCCCACCCTCCTGGGAAAGCGTGGAGTCGGTCAGTGGAGTTGGTGCTCTTGGGGGAGGGGACTTGACAGGACTTGGTGAATCACTAGATCTGAGCCTCACAGGAGGGCACAGGGGCCAGGATACTCCCAGGTGTTTGACTTGGGTACCCTGAAACAATAAAGGAAGGAAGGTTTGAGAGGAAGATACAAGTTCCATTTTGACCATGTTGATTTTTTCTTCTATATATTATTGTGAAAACTTTTTTTTAATTATTTATTTCTCTCCCCTTTCCCCCCCGACCCCGGTTGTCTGTTCTCCGTGTCTGTTTGCTGCGTCTTCTTTGTCCGCCTCTGTTGTTATCAGCGGCACGGGAATCTGTGTTTCTTTCTGTTGAGTCATCTTGTTGTGTCAGTTCTCTTTGTGTGCGGCACCGTTCCTGGACAGGCTGCACTTTCTTTCGCACTGGGCGGCTCTCCTTACGGGGTGCACTCTTTGCACGTGGGGCTCCCCTACGCGGGGGACGCCCCTGTGTGGCAGGGCACTCCTTGCGCGCATCAGCACTGCACGTGGGCCAGCTCCACACGGGTCAGGGAGGCCCAGGGTTTGAACCGCGGACCTCCCATGTGGTAGACGGACGCCCTAACCACTGGGCCAAGTCCACCGCCTGTGAAAACTTTTAAACATTTAGAAAAATGGAAAGAATTGTACAGAAACTACCCACAGAGAATACCGCCTAGATTCCACCATTAATATTTTGCTTTATCGCATATCCATCTCTTGAACCATCCATCTTATTTTTGATGCATTTCAAAGAAAATTGAAGGCTCCTTTGGACATGTTGATTTTGAGGGACATTCAAGTGGAAGAAGGTAGCTGCAGCTAGATAACCCACTGACAGATGCAACAGGGATTTGTTGGCATGTGAGATCTACAGATGGTACAGAGATCATGGGAGTGGGTAAGAACAGACAGGTGAGTATACAAGATGAGAAGAAATGATGGCTTAGGATGAAAAAGCCAGAAGAGACTGGGAAGGAGAAGACCTAGAGGTATGTGGAAAACTCAGAGAAAGGAAACATGCTCTTCAAAGACAGATCAAGTGTGCCAAATGCCTTAGAGACGTTAGGGAAGGGAAGGATTGAAAAGGGGTCATAGAAATGGATCAAAGACCTAAATATAAGAGCTGGAACTGTGAAACTCCTAGAAAAAAATGTAGGGAAGCATCTTCAGGACCTTGTCTTAGGCAACGATTTCCTAGATTTTATATCCAAAGCACAAGCAACAAAAGAAAAAATAGATAAATGGGCCCTCATAAAAAAATTAAAACTCTTGTGTCTCAAAGCACTTGATCATGAAAGCAAAACAACGACCTACACAATAGGAGAAAATATTTGGGAACCACATACAGTTTTACTATTCAGAATATGTAAAGAAATCCTTCAATTTAACAACAAAAAGACAAACAACCCAATTGAAGAATGGGCAGAAGACTTGAACAGACATCTCTCTAAAGAAGATATACAAATGGCCAGAAACCACATGAAAAGATGCTCAACATCATTAGCTATTAGGGAAATATAAATCAAAATGACAACAAGGGAAACGGACTTTGGCCCAGTGGTTAGGGCGTCCGTCTACCACATGGGAGGTCCGCGGTTCAAGCCCCGGGCCTCCTTGACCCATGTGGAGCTGGCCATGCGCAGTGCTGATGCACGCAAGGAGTGCCCTGCTACACAGGGGTGTCCCCCGCGTAGGGGAGCCCCACGTGCAAGGAGTGCGCCCATAAGGAGAGCCGCCCAGCGCGAAGGAGGAAGCAGCCTGCCCAGGAATGGCGCCGCCCACACTTCCCGTGCCGCTGATGACAACAGAAAGCGGACAAAGAAACAAGACACAGCAAATAGACACAGAGAACAGACAACCGGGGGAGGGGAGGGGAATTAAATAAATAAAAATAAATCTTTAAAAAAAAAAAAAGGCAACAAAATACCATTTCACACCCACTAGAATGACTGCTATTAAAAAAACAAAGTAACAATTGCTGAAGAATATGCAGAGAAATAAGAACACTCATTCACTGTTGGTGGGAGTATAAAATGATGCAGCCACTGTGAAGACATTTTGGCAGTTCCTCAGAAAGCTAAGTATAGAATTACCATATGATCCGGCAATCCCACTACTCAGTATATCCCCAAGAGAATTGAAAGCAGGGACTCCAACAGATATTTGCACACCGATGTTCAGAGCAGCATTATTCATAAGTGCCAAAAGATGGACACAGCCAAAGTGCATGTCAGCTGATGAATGGATAAATAAAATATGGTCTATACATACAATGGAATATAAAGCAGCTGTATAAAGGAATGAAGTCCTGATACATGTGACAACATGGATGAACCTTGCAGACATCATGTTGAGTGAAATAAGCCAGACACAAAAGGACCTCACTAAGGGATAGGGTGGGGATAGGGAATGGAATTTAAGGCTTGAAATATACAGGTTTCCTTTTTGGAATCATGGAAATGTTTTGGTAATGGATGGTAGTGATGGGAGCACAACACTGAGTGTAATTAACAGCACTGATATATATATACTAATGTGATTAAAAGGGGGAGATATTAAGATTGTATATGTTGTAATAGAATAAATTTAAAAACTATCAATGGAACTACACTACGTAAACAGTGAACCCTAAATTAAACCATGGACTATAGTTAATAGTACAATTATAGAAATGTGCTGCCATCAATTCTAACGAATGTTCTGAACCAATGATGGAGGTGTTAATGATAGGGTCATGTTTTAGTTTGCTAAAGCTGCTGGGAACAAGATATCAGAAATGGGTGGACTTTTATAAAGGGAATTTATGAGGTTAAAAGCTTACAGCTCTGAGGCTGTGAAAATGTCCAAATCAAGGCACCCTCAGATGTGCTGTCTCACTGAAGGTCAGCTGCTGGTGATCCTGGGCTGCTCTCTCACATGGCAGTGGAGGCATCTGCTTCTCTTCCGGGTCTCGTTGCTTCAGCTTCTGGCTGCTTCGCCTGTGGCTTCCTTGCTCCTGGATTCCTCTCTGAGCTCCTGGGTTCCTTCTCTCTGTCTCTGTGTCTTTTTCTCTGTGTGTGTCCCTGCTTTCTTTTTTTTTTTTTAAGATTTATTTTTTTTTATTTATTTCTCTCCCCTTCCCCTTCCCCACCCCCACCCCCACCCTCACCCCCAATTGTCTGCTTTCTGTGTCCATTTGCTGTATGTTCTTCTGTGTCCACTTGTATTCTTGTCAGCGGCACCCGGAATCTGTGTCTCATTTTGTTGCGTCATCTTGCCCCATCAGCTCTCCGTGTGTGCAGCACCACTCCTGAGCAGGCTGCACTTTTTTCATGCTAGGCAGCTCTCCGTACGGGGCGCACTCCTTGTGCGTGGGGCTCCTCTACGCGGGGGACACCCCTGCGTGGCACGGCACTCCTTGCATGCATCAGCACTGCACATGGGCCAGCTCCACACGGGTCAGGAGGCTCGGGGTTTGAACTGCGGACCTCCCATGTGGTAGGCGGACGCTCTATCCGTTGGACCAAACCCACTTCCCTGTATCCCTGCTTTCAGTCCTGTTTACAAAGGACTCCAGCAGAGGACCAAGAGCCACCCTGGGTCACACCTCACTGAAGCAATCCAGTCAAAGAGTCCCACACCTGCAGGAATGGATCAGCTCTAAGAACATGATCTTTCCTGGGATCCACAAAAGGCTTCAAAACTGCCCCAGGTGGTATATGGGAATTCTGTATTTCATGCATGATTGTTCTGTAAATACACAACTTTTCTAATAAAGAAAAGTGTTGTGTTTTTTTAATTTAAAAAATGTCACTGAAAAGTGGTCACAACACTTGGCAAGAATGATTTCAGTAGATAGATGGGATAGCTGCAAGACTCTGATAGGTGGAGCCATGGGTGGTGAGGAAGAGGAGAAGAGATGTGACAAAGGGAAGAGGCCAGTGCTACCCTTGATGGTAGAACAAAGTCCAAGTCAACCAGGGAAGGGCGGGTGGAAGCAGCAGCCACACTGGCAGAGTCAGCCCATCAGTCGGGGGACAAAGTAGAGGAGATGAGACCTGGCTGGAGGAACAAGGAGGAGTCGGGGATTGCACAGCAGTGATGCTGGCTGCTAAAGAAGGCAGAACCATGGGCCGTATTCACGACTACTGCTGTTACTAACTTGGAGCCTTGAATATATTCCCTCCAGCTGGTAAAGCCCAGGAAGCGAGAGGTCTATAAGTGTTATTGAAGCGTTCAGTGAATGTTATTAAGCACTTTCTTTTTTTTTTTTTTAAAGGATTGATTTTTAAAAAATTTCTCTCCCCTTACCGCCCTCCCAAGTTGTCTGCTCTCTGTGTCCATTCACTGTGTGTTCTGTGACCGCTTCTATCCTTATCAGCAGCACCCGGGAATCTGTGTTTTTTGTTGCGTCATCTTGCTGTGTCAGCTCTCCATGCGCGGCGCCATTCCTGGGCAGCCTGCACTTTCTTTCGTGCTGGGCGGCTCTCCTTACGGGGTGCACTTCTTGCACGTGGGGCTCCCCTACGCGGGGGACACCCCTGCGTGGCACGGCACTCCTTGCGCACATCAGCACTGTGCGTGGGCCAGCTCCACACGGGTCAAGGAGGCCTGGGGTTTTTTTTTTTTAATGGCCAATGATGCATTTTATTTATTTATTTTTTAATTGATTTTGTAAAAGAGGCCTGGGGTTTGAACCGCGGACCTCCCATGTGGTAGACAGACGCCCTAACCACTGGGCCAAGTCTGCTTCCCTATTGAGCACTTTCTATGGGCCATGTACTGGAGATACAAATACAAATAAGGCAAGGTACTTGCTCTCAAGTCCCTCATGTCTTTTGAAATCCTTGCACTTAAAAGCAAAGTAAAACTCGATTAATTTCCAAAGCATCGATGACAATTAACATAGATTTTATTGAAATGAAAAAAATTTCTGCATCACATAATCATAAGTTATTTATTAGGTGTTTCCGCCACCCCCCCCCCCCCCCTTAAACACAGCAAAGTACCCATTTGGGCACCTGAAGTGCTGATTTCATGATCATACTTGTAGATAGACTGTCCTTATCTGAGGGATGAGTTTGAGGCTTCGTCCAAGTTTCTGTGTCCCACCTGCAATCCTTCATTATAAGACCATTTTCTTTAGACCCTGATTCACAAAGTAAAACACTGGATGTGGCCTATTAAGCTATACTGGGTGTATTAATATTATTTAAAATTGGAATTAATACATAGCAACACTGCAGGACTAGATCAGAGTCAGTAATTTTCAGGCTCGGCGAGCTATGTTGTTAAGCACACATGAATTTAGGATGATAAATTATTTGAAGGAGTACTAGGAGTCACAAGTCCTGGGCTGCAATCCCTATTCTGCTCAAAGTCCCTTTCTCTGATTATAACCTTGTACATTTTCCCTCTATGAGATGTCCGCGCTGCCTATATCAGAAGATAGCTAAGTGCAAAATTTTAAAGGAAATGTTTTCACAGGGTGTTATGATACGCAACTAGGTATTGATACCATTAATGTTAAAATGATCATTTTAGATAAGGCAGGGGAGTATATTTCATTGATGGATGGAAGCTCATGCAAAACCTTTCTTAGCAACTATTAAATTATGCAACCAGGTCTTCATGCCTCTAGTTCTATCCTCCTCCTCCATCTTCTTATAATTATTGGATGATCAAATTAAATCAGCAAATGGGTGTAAAGATACATACATAGTTCCTTTACTCACAAGCGTACCCCCAAAATACCTTTCAAGTTTTGATTCAGAAAGTACACAGTACTAAAATCCTAATTGTTAATAAAATTAAGATTTTGAAAAATGGAAAAAATGTAGATTTTTAATAAAGTCTTACTTGATTTTTTGTTATACTGGATGCAGAGAAGAACAAGTTGTGTGAGGTTTTGCCTTTATAGCTCCCATTCACAAGGTCCAAGAGGTCAAAAATGAAGGTCGAGAGTCAAAAGCCAAAACTGGAGTCCTGTGTAAGTGGAGGTGGGTCACAGGGGCTGGGGGTCAGTGTGGAGAGAGAGAGAAACCACCAGGCAGGGATCAGAAGGCCCAGGGGTGGTGGAAATGCTGGGATATGCTCAAGACCGCATTCACATGGGAACTTATGCCAAATTGGATATAGGCTAAAAATGGGAAAATGGTTTTGGATTTATTTACTGTGTAGCTTTAAGGGGAAGAACGTGATTATGCATAGAAACACTAATAGGCAACACATGAGCATATGAACCGTGATCATCTCTTGGTGGAGGGATTATGGGCAATTTAAGTTTTTTCATCATAACTTTTCTTATTTTAAAATTTGGTATTAAATACTAATTTTTTTTAGGAGGTACTGGAGACCAAACCCAGGACCTCGTACTTTGGAAACAGGCATAACCCAGTACTCATTTTATAATCAGAAAAAAAGATGTTTTTTTAAAAAACATTAAAAGAAGAGGCAGGGAAGTGATATGGCTCAACTGAGAGAGTGTCCGTCTACCATATGGAGGGTCTAGGGTTCGATCCCCAAGGTCTCCTGACCCGTGTGGTAAAGCTGGCCCACGCGCAGTGCTGTCGCACGCAAGGAGTGTCCTGCCACTCAAGGGCACCCCCTCGTAGGGGTGCCCCATGCGCAAGGAGTGCGCCCTGCAAGGAGAGCAGCCCCACGTGAAAATAAAAGTGCAGCCCTCCCAGGAGTGGCACCACACACACAGAGAGCTGATGCAGCAAAACGATGCAACGAAAAAGAGACACAGCTTCCCGGTGCCCCTGACAAGAAAGAATACAAGCGGATGCAGAACACACAGTGAATGGACACAGAGAGCAGACAACAGGGTGGGGGGTGGGGAAGGGGAGAGAGATTAAAAAAAAATCTTTAAAAAAAGCTTCTTAAAAAAAGAAGAAGAGGCAGAATGACAAGAAATTGTCTCATCTAAAGAAAAAATGGTAGAAGATGGAGTAAAGGTAGGAGAGAAATGTTGAAAAATAATGTAGGGAGCTAGAAATAATGGACTTAACTAACCTTGTCACAAGCTGGGGATGATCCTAAGTATTTTCTTTAATCTATCATAAAGTCAAGGATTATTAGATCTAAAAGGGACCATATTATTCATTGTGTGCCAAACCCTGCACACATTTTCTCTAGAAGAGGAAAACAACTTGCCCAAATTTGCATAGTTACTTTGATTGTTGATTTCAAGTGTCACTTTGGCTAGGTTTTGGTGTCCAGTTATTTGGCCAAGCAAATGCTGACCTGACTATGAGGAGTATTTCGTAGATGGATTTGCATCCACAGTCAGTTGATTGCATCTACAGCCAACAAAGGAGATTGCCTTCAGCAATGATGGGAGTCTCCTCATCCAATCAGTTGGAGAGCTTGAAGACAAGACCAAGGATTTTAGAAGTCAGGAAGAAGAGTTCCTGCTTCTACTTCAACCAGCAGTTTCTTCTGGGGAATTCAAGTTCATCTTCATCAGTTTCCAAATTGCAGCCTGCTCCAGGGAATTTTGACTTGCCAAACTCAATGGTCATATGAGCCAATTTCCATAGTAAATCCCATAATCTCTCCCATCAGTCCTGTTTCTCTGGAGAATGCTAACTCTTATCCTATTATAATATATGCAATTTTGTGAAGTCTTGAAATTTTCAGATAAGTGGAATATCAGGGCAAATAAATATTGAATTATTATAATTCTTAACTGGTAACATTATTATTCCTGAAAAGAAAATGACTTGATACCTCTCTGATAAAAGTATGCATTTTTTAAAAATGGGAAAAAAATAAATAAAATAATGGAAAGACCACTACTAACTGAAATAGAGTTTATAAATTGAATTCATTGGTTAGAAGGGATGTCAATCCCTTAAAAAACATGCTTGACTATTCTTAAATTCAATATTAATGAATATATATGGGTAAGAAGATGCTTTAGATAGATGTAATCATGTTTTGGGTATATGGTCTTATTTTTAAATAGAATTCCCTCTTATTAACCTCATAGAAAGAGAGCCTGCTTTTCTTTGTACCAAATATCTAAACAGAAGAAGGGAATTGTTCACGCTGCATGCTGGTACTTGTGTTGGCAAGTGGGTGTATGTGCTGCCGCTGGTGGGGCAGAGAAGCTGGCCTGCTTTCCACACCCTTTCCTGAATTGCGAGAAATAAAACCTACCCAGAAGCTGGAAGGAATCCAGAAGACATGAACAAACCTGCAGCTTCTCCCTGGAGAGAGAGGCCTGTCCATTTGTTTCTTGGTCTACTGAAACCTTGAGTAGAATAATTGAGGGACTACTTGTCTTGGAGACATTTCACTTAATCTTCATCAGCAATTTTCCAGGCTGTCCAGGTAGACACACACCTAGGCCCCTTGGTGTGGGAAATCCCTCAAAACACAGCTGCTGACATAGGATTTTGCAGACTCTCAGCCCTTAAGAACCAAGGAGACCCAGCAGTGAAAAGCTGTGGGAAGGTCTTGCTTTCCTTGTTGGGCTTCCCAATTAAATTAGGGTAAATGATCACAGCTAAATTTGAGAAAGCATTGGCATAGCTTTCAATTAACATTCTCTAGTTGGAAAACAAATTTTTCTTCTAGAAAACAAAAGGCTGAATTCAGAACCCATCAAGGATTTTTCAGTACTTTCTGGGGTCAACTTAAAAATTCCACTGCTTTTCTTTCCAATTCAGAAGTTCATCAGGGTCACGTGATAGAGTTTTCTTCCAAGGGACCAAGCTTGACAAAACTGGTCATGGTGAGAAATACTGGTAGGGTGTCCAAATTAGCAGACAAGGCCAGTCAATGTATATATAAAGGGCAAAAGCAAAGGACCATATAATTAGGATATTATTTTGTAGCTTTTTGACTTTAGTGTAATATTCAATAACTTGTTCTATAGTTTTAGATCAATGAATTAATTTTGTGTATAGTATAAGTGCCTACATTCTTTTTTTCCTCTTGGCATCCTCTTGAAAATCAGTTGATCACAAATGTGACTTCTCTGAGCACTCTATTCTGTTGTTCTGTTTATATGTTTGTTCTTATGCCAATACCATGCTTCCTCAATTACTTTATCTTGATTACTGTAGTCCACCTCATCTAAGTTGTCTAATTTGTTGATATAAAGTTTTTGTAATGTTTGCTTTTTATTCTTTTAAGTTTTTTAAGGTTGGTAGTGATGATTCCTCTTTTATTCCTAATTTGGGTAATTGATATTTTCTTTCTCTTTATCTTGGTCTAGATACCAATTTGGTTTGCTCTCTTACTTACTGATGTTCTTGATCTCTTCAAAGAATTAATTTTTGGCTTAATTCATTCCCTATATTGTTTTCCTGTTTTCTCTTTCTTTGAATTACCATCTCCTGTATTTATTACTTTCTTCTGCTTATGATAGGTTTGATTTGTTCTTCCTTTTCCAGCTTCTTAAAGACAATGCTTAGGTTATTTTCGATCTTCTTTTCTAATAGAAGTAATTCAAACTATAAATTTAGCTCTAAGCACTGCATTAGCTGCATCCCGTAAATTTGATTGTGTATTTTTAATTTCATTCCATTCAAGATATTTTCTTATTTCCCTTGTTATTTCTTCTTTGACTCATTGGTTATTTAGAAGCATATTGTTTAATTTTCAAATAGTTGGGGTTTTTCCAAATTTCCTTATGTTGCTATTGGAATTTTTTTATGGTCTAATGTATGATCTATCCTGAAGAATTTTCACTGTGTAGTGAAAAAGAATGTGCATCTGGAAAAAGGATGTGGCTCAAGCAGTTGGGTTCCTGTCTACCATATAGGAGGTCCAGGGTTTGATGCCCAGGGCCTCCTGGTGAGGGCAAGCTGGCCCATGTGGCAAGCTGGCCCATGTGGAGTGCCAGCCCATGTGAGAAGTCCCCCCCATGCAGGAGTGCCAGCTGACACGGAGAGCTGGTGCAACAAGGTGACAACAAGAGACACAGAGGAGAGAAAATAAGAGACATAGCAGAACAGGGAGCTGAGGTGGTGCAAGAGAGTGATCGCCTGTCTCCCACTCTAGAAGGTCCAAGGATCAGTTCCTAGAGCCACCTAATGAGAATACAAGCAGACACAGAAAAAACAACAACAACAACACACAGCGAATGGACACAGAGAGCAGACAATGGGGGGAGGGGAGGGGAGAGGAATAAATAAATAAATCTTAAAAAAAAAGAATGCATATCCTGCTATTGTGCATATCCTGTGAACTGTTCTATAAATGTCCATTTGATCAAGTTTGTTGATAGTGTGTGTATTAGCAGCCAAAGGGGTGCTGATGCAAAATACCAGAAATTGGTTGGTTTTTATAAAGGGTATTAATTTGGGGTAGGAGCTTATAGATACCAGGCATAAGTTACTTCCCTCAACAGTCTATTTGGAGCAAGATGGCTGCCGACGTCAGCGAGGGCTCAGGTTTCCTGGGTTCCTACATTCCTGGGGCTTGCTTTTCTCTGGATTCAAGGTTCCTTTCTTCCTGGGGCTGGCTTCTCTTTCCTCTTTGTGCTGACTTCCAGGGGTTTCGGCTTTTGTCTTCAGCATCAAACTCCAACAGCAAAACTCCAACATCAGAAACCCTCAACTCTGTTCTTTGCCATGCCTTTTATCTGTGAGTCCCCACCTACCAAGGGGTGAGGACTCAATGCCCTAATCATAACTCAATCATGACCAGGTACAGATCAGATTACAACCATAATCCAATATTTCTTTTTGGAATTCATTAATAATATTAAACTGCTACAGTGTGGTTCAAGTATTTTATATCCTTACTGATTTCTTCTCAAGTTGTTCTATCAATTTCTGGCAGACTGTATAGACAATTCTTTTTTTGTTTTTTTTTTTTTTAGCTTTTAAAAAGTCCTTTATTGTAAAATAAATAGAAAAATAGATTGAAAGAAATTAAAAATTTTAAAAGAAAGTGAAAGGCCAGGTTAGATTTAATATAATCAATTATAAAAAATAGATAGCTAGCAACAAAGCTTTATAAATGTAAATAATAATTAAAATACACTGGAAACTAATTGTAACATAATTCTGATTTTTATATTATAGCTCTATATATTGGACATAATAATCTCTAAGAATGAAATAAATTATTTGTTTAGTTGTTTAATTTCCATTTAGGCCACAATTCTTTCCAGATAATCAAATTCTTATTTGGGAGTTCTTTACATCTTATTGGAATGAAATATAGCATAGCAGGTAACAATTTGCCAACTCATAATTTTATGAGGCAGAAAAACTCAAAATCTTGTTCAACAGTAGTCATGCTAAATCTTTATTGATTCAGATAGATTACTTTGAAGAGTATGAATAAGAAAGGGTTGAAGAAAAATGAAGTATCCAAAAATATATATCTTCTCCAGTTCCCCTCAATTAAAAGCAAGTGTTTATTTTGTATGAAAGAAATTATAGAATAATGATCACAGGAACAATTAGTTAGTTGTACTAGTAATTATTGTTCATATTCTATAATGTTATTTTACATTTTTATGATCTACTAAAGCTCTTTTTTGGTTACTATTTGCATAGAATACCTTTTTCTAACCTTTCACTTTTAACCTGGTTGTGTCCTTACGTCTGAGGGGATCTTTTGTAGGTAATATATAGATGGCTCATATTTTTTTTTATCCATTCTATCTGTCTATGTCTTTTGATTGGGAAGTTCAATCCATATAATCCAAATAATGACTTTACATTTTTACTGTAAAGTCAATATTTACTTCATCCATTTTGGCCTTCGGCTCTCTATTGTTATATTGTTCTATTGTCTGTCTGCTTACCCTTTAGTTTACCTTTCCTAATAATCTTCACTTTTAAATTCTTCTCCAAATCTCTCACTCTTGTTTTTTCCTTTCAGGCTGCAGCACCCCCTTTAGTATCTCTTGCAAATCTGGTCTTTTGGTAACATACTCTACCAGTTTTTATTTGTCTGTGAAGACATTGAATGCACCCTCATTTTTGAAGGACAGTGTTGCTGGATACAGAATTCTTGGCTGACAGTTTTTCTCTTTCAGTATCTTAAATACATCATACCACTTTCTTCTTACCTCCTTGGTTTCCGATGCAAGGATGGCACTTAATCTTATCGAGTTTTCCTTGTAGGTGATGCTTTGCTTTTTTCTTGATGATTTCAGAATCCTCTTTTTGTCTCTGATATTTGTCATTCTGAATAGTAGATATCTTTGGATAGGTCTATTTGGATTTATTTTGTCTGGGGTGTATTGTCCTTCTTGGATATTGATATTCATGTCCTTCATAAGGATTGGAAAGTTTTCAGTCATTATTTCCTCAGATATTCTTTCTGCCCCTTTTCCATTCTCTTCTCCTTCTGGGACACCAATAATGTGAATGTTTGTATGTTTCACAATGTTATTCAATTCCGTTCTCTTCTCTTTCTGCTCTCCTGTCTTTTCCAACTCAGATATTCTGTTTTTGAAATCACTAATTCTGTCTTCAAGCAATTAAAATCTGCTCTTACGTGACTCTAATGTATTTTTTTCTTCCACTTCCCCTCCCCTGTCCTGCTGTTTTTTGCTGTCTGTGTCCATTCACTGTGTGATCTTCTGTATCTATTTCTCTTTTTGTCTTCTCATTTTTCTCCTCTAGGATTCACTGGGATTTGATCTTGGGGACCTCTGATGGAGAGAGGTTCCCTGTTAATTGTGCCACCTCAGTTCCTGGTCTCTGCTGCGCTTCACCTTGACTCTCCCCTTACTCTTTCTTTTGTTGCATCATCATCTTGTTGCATGACTCACTTGTGCAGGAACTGGCTCAACATGCGGCACTCAGCTTGCTGCACAAGCACTGACTCGCCACATGGGCACTTGCTCAGGTAATCAGCTCACATTGCTCATTTTTTTCATCTGAGTGGCTGAGTATGTCTGATTTGGCAGAAACTTAGTTACACATTTGCAGTTTGTTGGACAGAAGCCTGAAAAATGCAGTTTCTAGTTTTCTAGCCACTAGGATGCATTGAATGGATATTGAGTGAGTTAACATAAAATATGTGCCACAATCAGAATTTCTGCTGGATTTTGACTTCATTTATTTTTTAATTTTTAAAGGGCAACTTAAAGAGCAAAAGAGAATTATGGAGTTTTTTGCTTCTTATAAAATTATGAAAGCCAATCTCATGAAAGCCAAAGGTTTATCTCTAGCCAAGTGGCAATTCAGATCCTCTTTCCCCTATAACCTAGGACTCAAGTGCTCTCTCTTTCTCTCTTTTCCTTGGTTTATTTTTTATCCATGCTTCTAAAACTCACCTCAAGTTTCACCTCTCCGGGGCAAGTCTTTCCTAGTGTCCCCAGATGGCCCAGTGCCAGCGGATTCTTTATGTTCTAATAACACCCCTGCATCTCTCAGTCATACACTGAGCCCTGTGAGGACCTGACTCTGACTTCTTCATCCCTCGTCCCCAGTGCTGGCTCTATACCTGGCATCCCTTTAGTGCAGGTGCAGTGAATGGACAGGTGCATGTTTGAAAGTGACAGTTAAATACTCAAATCTCCTTGAGTAGTACAGCAACTATACTTTAAATCATAGGCTCGATAGTCTGTGACCCAGTTGAGGTGTCTTCAAATGGTCAGATGTAGTCATCACATCCCTTTGTGGACCTGATATTCATTCTGGCAGTTTCTTTTTATGTGTCCATGGAGGCTACCACTACTCGGCCCAAGGAGAATTGAGTCTGATTTTATCTGTGGCCATGGAATTTCCATCATTTATATTCCTTAAGTAAGAGTTAGAGGCATCTTACACAAGTGGTTCTTAATTTATTTGTGATCATAAACCCCTTTGAGAATTTGGAAAGCTATGGATGGTCACCCCCCACCCCCCCAATGCACATTGGCACATGTATACTTAATTTCATATTGAATTTGAGGGGCTAAGGGATCCTTTGAAGCCAACCACATACCCCAGAAAATAGTCCCTCTCTTACACTTTTAATGTTTGTGAACATCTTTAAATACTGGGTAGATTAATGATTTTTGGATTTCTACTTTTGGTCAGGTTGACATTTATGAGTTTTAGTTTGGTCCTGAGCTTTAAACTTTTGCTGATCTTGCAGAGCACAAAATGGGTAATCTCCCTTGACCTTGTTTTTAACCATATCATAAACTTGACTGACATCAATTGGCATGACTATATATGTATATATATTTTTTAGTTACACTTTTAATTTTGAGGAAATTGTAAAGTTTCATGCAATGGTAGAAAAATAATACAGAGATCCCTTGTACACTTTTCCCAATTTCTCCCAATGGTAACATCTTGCTTAACTATAGTATAATCGCACAACCAAAAAATTGACGTTGATATGTCTTTTTCTGAGGTCACCAGTTTTACATATACTCATTTGAGTGTATGTGCGTTTAGTTCTATGCGATTTAATTGCAAGGGTAAATTCATTCGATTTCACCTCTATAGTCAAGATACAAAGCAATTCCAGCATCTCATGAATGCCTCTTCTTGCTCTTTTATAACTGCAACCATCTCCCTTCCAACCGCATTCCTAATTCTTGACCAGCACTAATCTGTTTTCCATCTCTAATTTTGTCATTGTAAAAATGATATATAAATGGACTCATATAGTATGCAACATTTTGAGATTGGCTTTTTTCACTCAGCTTAATTCCTTTGAGATTCATTCAAGTTGTTGAGTCTATCAATAGTCATTCCTTATAAGTGTTGAGTAGTATTCCATGGTAAGGAGATACCACACTTTAATCGTTCATCCACTGAAGGATATTTGGATATTTCCTATATCAAACAAATCTGCTATGAACATTCATGTGTGGGTTTTTGTGTAATTGTCAATTTTCATTCCTCTAGAAAAAATTCCCGAAAGTGAAATTGCTGTGTTATATGGTAATTGTATGTTTAGTTTTATAAGAAACTGCAAAACTCAATTCCAGGATAGCTATATCATTTTATATTCCCATCAGTGTTGTATTAAAAAGTCTGTTTTCTCTGCTTCCTTGCCAGCATTTGGTGTTGTCACTAATTTTGTTTTAGCTGTTCTCATAGGTGTGTGGAGGGATCTCTGGTGATCTTACTTGGTATTATCCTAATGGCTAGTGATGTTGAACATCTTTTCATGTGCTTATTTGCCATCTGTAAATTATCTTTGATGAAATGCCTGCTCGTATCTTTTGTCTGTTTTCTCATTGAATTGTTTTATTGTTGAGTTTTGAGACTTATTTATATAGTCTAAACAATAGCCCTTTGTTGGATATGTAGTTTGCAAATATTTCCTCCAAGTCTTGTTTGTTCCTCTTTTTAAGAGAGTCTTCCACAAAGCAAAATTTTTTATGAAGTCCAATTTATTAACTCTTTCTTCTTTTGGATTGTGCTATTAGTGTCAAGTCTAAGAGCTCTTTGCCTACTCCTAAGTCCTGAAGATTTTCTCCGAGGATTTTCCTAAAAAATTTATAGTTTTGCTTTTTACATTTAAGGCCATGATGCACTCTGAGTCAATTTTTTTTCTTTTTTCTTTTGTCCTCCCCTATTAGGCACTGCCTATGCTCTCAAGAGACTTCTGCCCCTCTCTTTGAGAACATAGTGGGCCTCCCTAGGCTGGGAGTCCAACACCTTCCCGCCCATTATGTGGGTCTCCACCCACTGATACAAGACACTATGACAAGGTGAGCACTCACACACTCCCTAGACAATTCTTATATAAGATTAAATCCAGGTTGAGATTCTTTTAATTTTTGTCTATTGATGTCCAATTGCTGCAGCCCCATTTGTTGAAAAGGCTATCTTTTCACTACTGAATTGCTTTTGCACATTAGTCACAAAACAGCTGAGCATATTTATGTGGGTCTATTTCTGATTTCTCTATTCTGTTCCATTGATCCATGTGTTTTTCTCTTCACCAGAACCACACTGTTTTGATTACCAGAACTATATAATAAGCCTTAACATTAAATAGAGTGATTCCTCCCATGGTATTCTTTTTTTGAGATTGTTCTAGATATTCTAGGGCCTGTGTCTTTCCATGGAAACTTTAGAATAAGCTTGTCTATGCTAACTAAGTACCTTGCTGAAATTTTGATAGTAATTGCACTAAATTTATAAGTCAATTAAGGGAGATTTGACATCTTTACTATGGTGTCTTATAGTCCATGAAAATGGTATGTCTATTTACATAGGTTTTCTTTCATTTCTTTCATCAGTATTTTGCAATTTTCAGCATGTAAATTCTGTACTTGTTTTGTTAGGTTTGTATGTAAGCATTTCATTTTGTTTGGAAAGATTTTAAATGATATATATGTTTTTTGAGATTCTGAGGCCAGATATTGAAACTGGTCCTTGTATGTGGGAAGCCAGTGCTCAACTACTTGAGCCACATTCACTCCCCTGATACTGTATTTTTAATTTCCATTTATTTATTTTTTTTAAAGATTGATCGATTTCTCTTCCCTCCCCCTCCCCCCCGTCTGTTCTCTGTGTCTATTTGCTGCATCTTCTTTGTCCGCTTCTGTTGTTGTCAGCGGCACGGGAATCTGTGCTTCTTTTTGTTGCGTCATCTTGTTGTGTCAGCTCTCCGTGTGTGCGTCACCATTCCTGGGCAAGTTTCACTTTCTTTCGCCCTGGGCAGCTCTCCTTCCAGGGTGCACTCCTTGTGCGTGGGGCTCTCCTACGAGGGGAACACCCCTGCATGGCAGGGCACTCCTTGCGTGCATCAGCACTGCGCATGGGCCAGATCCACACGGGTCAAGGAAGCCCAGGGTTTGAACCGCGGACCTCCCTAGTGGTAGCCAGACGCCCTAACCACTGGGCCAAGTCTGCTGCCTTAATTTCAGTTTCTATACATGTTTATTATGTGTATAGAAATGCAATTGATTTTTTTTTTAAGATTCATTTTATTTCTCTCCCATCCCCGCCCCCCATTATCTGCTCTCTGTGTCCACTAATGGTGTGTTCTGTGTCTGTTTTCACCCTCAGTGGCACCCTGAAACCACGTATCTTTTTTGTTGTGTCATCTTGCTGCATCAGCTCTCCATGTGTGCGGCACCACCCCTGGGCAGGCTGCGCTTTTTTTCACGCTGGGTGGCTCTTCTTGCAGGGTACACTCCTTGAGCACTCCTTGCGTGTGGCAGCTCTGCGCATTGGCCAGCTCACCACATGGGTCAGGAAGCCCTGGGTATCGAACCCTGGACCCTCCCATATGGTAGGTGGACGCTCTATCAGTTAAGCCATGTCTGCTTCCCACAACTGATTTTTAATTAATAATTTTTTGTTAGAGAAGTTGTAAGTTTACAGAAACATGATACATAAAGTATATAAAATAGAGAGTTCCCATATACCACTGTATTATTAATACCTTGTATTAGTAAGGTGCATTTGTTATACTCCATCAAAGAACATTTTTATAATTGTACTATTAACTATAGTCTATCATTTACAATAGGGTTCATTGTGTTATACAGTTTCTATGTTTTTTATTTTAATTCTGATTCTAGTAACATATATTCGACCTAAAATTTTCTTTACCACATTCACGTATATAATTCAGTGCTGTTAATTATACTCACAATATTATGCTACCATCACCACCATCCATTACCAAAACTTTAAAATCAACCCAAATGGAAATTCTGTACAATTTAAGCATTAACTCCCCATTCCCTATACCCAACCCAGCCTCTGGTAACTTATATTCTAGATTCTGACTCTATGAGCTTGCTTATTCTAATTATTTCATGTCAGTGAGATCAGACAACATTTGTCCTTTTGTGTCTGGCTTATTTCACTCAACATGATGTCTTCAAGGCTGTGTCAGAACTCTATTCCTTTTTAATGCTGAATAATATTCTGTTGTCTGCATATACCACATTTGGTTTAGCCATTCATTGGTTGATGGACCCTTGACTTGCTTTCATCTTTTGGCAGTTGTGAATTGTGCCGCTGTGAACATTGATGTACAAGATCTGAGTCCCTGCTTTCAATGTTTTGAAACATTGTGGGGTTGCTGGGTCATATGGTACCCCCTGCCCTGCTCTTGCCCACCCCTGGGGAGGAATGAGATTTTAAAATCAGAGTCAGCTGTGTATTGTCAGTTGCAAAACAGAGGCTTTTACATATGCTTTTTTGGACCAGTGCAGCATTTTATAAAGATTTGAAGCAATATCAAAAACTGCAAGACTTCACAACCAAGTTCAGCTTTTCACCTCCCTTCGAAGAATCTAGACGATGTGGAAACAGCAGGCCTACATTCCTAAATGGAGCAATTGGCTCCATCTGATGAGTGGCCCTTCCCTACAGACTGGGCGAGCCCAGCGTGGACACCCCCTTCCCGCCCCATGTCGTGTCTCATTGACACCCGGACCTCTTCACTTGTTTATGTTACCTCCTCGATCCCTGGGTAGTAGAGTGTGCAATCGCTGAGCTGTACAGTAAAATAAGGAAAGCTCAGTTCAAAACTCCTGATATCACGCCCACTACCCTTTGCTCAGCCACTGGCTGAACATCTCGTGGTGAGGAGCTCAGTACTGCTCCAGACACCACGTCCTCCGTCTCTGGACACTCAGCTATTTCTCCTCTCGTGTCCCTTTTGGACAGTGGTCCTAGCGCCATCCCTCTGCATCCTAGAGCAAAGCTCCTCAAGTGCAGAGATGAGCTTGCTAGAAATGTAGACTCCCAGGCCCGTCCAAAACCTACCGAGTCAGAATCGGCATTTTAACAAGACCCGTAGGTGATTCTCACACCCATGATATTTCGAGAGAACAGCAACAGCTGAATGGGCTAACAAACCTACCAGGTGGATATTTACCTGACCTGACTCAGTCCAGGCTCAGGACCCCCTGTCAGACATGTGCTGGCTAATCGCAGTAAAAACTGAGCTTCCATAAATAATAATAAAACAAACAGACAAACAAACAAAAACTGAGCTTCCCACCCCACTCTGGCTGTGACTTTGCTCATGATGTTCCCTTCACCTGCGCTGGCTTCCCATTGCCCTTTGCCTATAAAATTCCACCAGTCTTTATTTATTAATTTTTAAAAATATTTATTTTATTTATTTATTTCTCCCCACCCCCTCATTGTTTGAAATCGCTGTGTGCTGTGTCTTTAGGAGGCACTGGAAACTGAACCGGGGACCTCCGATGTGGGAGGGAGGCGTCTAATCGCTTGAGCCACCTCCGTTCCCTGCTTTGTTGTGTCTCTCATGTTTTTTCCTTCTTGTATCTTTTGTTGCATCATCCTGTTGTGTCAGCTTGTTCCATCAGCTTGCTGCACCTGCCCCGTCACATCAGCTTGCTGTCCTGCTCGATTTTTCTTTAGGAGGCACCAGGAACCTCTGCTCCCTGTTTAGGTGTTTTTCTCACTCTATTTTTCCTTTTGTGGCTCTTGCTGCATCGTCTTGTTGTGTCAGTTTGCCGTGCCTGCCCACCACACCAGCTCGGTGTCTTCTTTAGGAGGCACCAGCACCTGAACCCCAGACCTCCCGTGTGGTAGGCAGGAGCTCTGTTGCCTGAGCCACATCCGTTCCACAGACGTTTTTAATTTGAATGAAGAAGACTTTCTTTTTTCTTTTGCCACTTGTGGTTTGGTGTTATATCTAAGAAACCATTGTCTAACCCAGGTTATGAATATTAGCTCCTGTGCTTTTTTTCTGAGAGTTCTACAGTTTTAGGGCTCATGACTATTTTCAGTTAATTTTTATGTATGCTCTAAGGAAAGGGGTCAGCTTCTTTCTTTTGCACATGGATATCCCATTGTTCCAGCACCATTTGTGGAAAAGTCTGTACTTTCCCCCATTGAACAGTCTTGGCACTTGTGATAGTTAATTTTTCCTGTCAGCTTGGCTGGGTTACTGTGTTGTGTTGTTGGGTCAGGCAAGCTCTGACCTGATGGTCGCTGTGAGGGGTTTTGGTAGGTGGGTTGGCATCTCCAGTCAGATGCTGGCTGATGGTTGCTGTGAGGGGATTTGGTAGGTGGGTTGGCATCTCCAGTCAGATGCTGGCTGATGGTCGCTGTGAGGGGTTTTGGTAGGTGGGTTAGCATCTCCAGTCAGATGCTGGCTGGTGGTCGCTGTGAGGGGTTTGGTAGGTGGGTTAGCATCTCCAGGCAGATGCTGGCTGATGGTCGCTGTGAGGGGTTTTGGTAGGTTGGTTAGCATCTCCAGTCAGATGCTGGCTGATGGTCGCTGTGAGGGGTTTTGGTAGGTGGGTTAGCATCTCCAGGCAGATGCTGGCTGATGGTCGCTGTGAGGGGTTTTGGTAGGTGGATTGGCATCTCCAGGCAGATGCTGGCTGATGGTCGCTGTGAGGGGTTTTGGTAGGTGGGTTAGCATCTCCAGGCAGATGCTGGCTGATGGTCGCTGTGAGGGGTTTTGGTAGGTGGATTGGCATCTCCAGGCAGATGCTGGCTGATGGTCGCTGTGAGGGGTTTTGGTAGGTGGGTTGGCATCTCCAGTCAGATGCTGGCTGATGGTCGCTGTGAGGGGTTTTGGTAGGTGGGTTGGCATCTCCAGTCAGATGCTGGCTGATGGTCGCTGTGAGGGGTTTTGGTAGGTGGATTGGCATCTCCAGGCAGATGCTGGCTGATGGTTGCTGTGAGGGGTTTGGTAGATGGGTTAGCGTCTCCAGTCAGATGCTGGTGATGGTCGCTGTGAGGGGTTTTGGTAGGTGGGTTAGCGTCTCCAGTCAGATGCTGGCTGATGGTTGCTGTGAGGGGTTTTGGTAGTTGGGTTAGCATCTCCAGTCAGATGCTGGCTGGTGGTTGCTGTGAGGGGTTTTGGTAGGTGGATTGGCATCTCCAGTCAGATGCTGGCTGGTGGTTGCTGTGAGGGGTTTTGGTAGGTGGATTGGCATCTCCAGTCAGATGCTGGCTGGTGGTTGCTGTGAGGGGTTTTGGTAGGTGGATTGGCATCTCCAGTCAGATGCTGGCTGGTGGTTGCTGTGAGGGGATTTGGTAGGTGGGTTAGCATCTCCAGTCAGATGCTGGCTGATGGTCGCTGTGAGGGGTTTTGGTAGATGGGTTAGCATCTCCAGTCAGATGCTGGTGATGGTTGCTGTGAGGGGTTTTGGTAGATGGGTTAGCATCTCCAGTCAGATGCTGGCTGATGGTTGCTGTGAGGGGTTTGGTAGGCGGGTTAGCATCTCCAGTCAGATGCTGGCTGATGGTTGCTGCAGGGGTTTTGAGAGGTTGGTTAACAGCTCCAGTCAGATGACTGCATCCATGGCTCTTGGTTTCCATAATCAACAAAGGAGATTGCCCTCATCCAATCAGCTGGAGAGCTTAAGGCCAGGACTGAGGATTTCAGAAGTCAGAAAGAAGAATTCCTGCCTCTACTTCAGCTGGCCAGTGTCTCCTCAGGAATTCAACCTCACCTGCCTTGGAGTTTCCAACTTGCAGCTTGCTCTGCTGAATTTGGACGGATTGATCCCTGCAGTCATGTAACCAGATTCCTCTAAAAAAGTCATTTAATATTTATCTATATAAATACACATGTCTATACATGTATATGTGTATGTACGCGCATGCCAGTTCTGTTTCTCGAAAATCTCTTAACCTTAAATGTGAAGGTTTAATTGTGGACCCTCATTTCTGTTCCTTTGATCTTCTTTCTGCCAGTACCACACTATTTTGATGACTGTGGCTTTGTAGTAAAATCTGAAATCGGAAAGTGTGAGTTCTCCAACTTTGTTCTTCTTTTTCAATACAGTTTTGCTAATCCTAGAGTCTTTTCTACCTTTTCCTCAGCTGGGAATAATTGCTCCCACTGAGTTGTGATTTAGGGCTATGCACTAGGCCAGTGGTTCTCAGTTCTGGCAGTATATAAAAATGACTTGGGGAGCTTTTTTTTTTTCTAGCAGGTACTGGGGATTGAACCCGGGACCTCCTCTTACATGCAAAGCATGCATTCAACCACTGAGCTACACCTGCTCGGTTTGGGGAGCTTTTTGTTCCCTCTGAGATGGCTCCCTTGTCTGTTTGCGTGTTGTTTTTTTGCTCGTTGTCTGCTCAGTTTTGTTTTGTTTTGTTTTTGCTCATTGTCTGCTCATTTCTTCTTTAGGAGTCACCAGGAACCGAACCTGGGACCTCCTGTGTGGGAGGCAGGTGCCCAACTGCCTGAGCCACATCCACTCCCTTGGAGAGCTTTTTAACAACTGCTAATAAATGGGCCCTTGCCCAGATCAATGAAATGAGAATCTCTGAGTGTGTGGCCTGGGCACTGGTAGGCCTGCTCATCTTTGCCCAGTTCAGTTTCCTGGTCCTCAGAATCAGGAGAAAATAAGATGTAGATGTTTTAAGCCTCCAAATTTTGGGGTGATTTGTCACACAGCAATAGATAACTGATACAAATGGGTATGCCAGGTTGAAAATCATTGTATTACTCTTTCCTGGAGAGTTTTATTCTATTGCTTTTGCTAAGGAAATGTAAAATCAGGATATTGTCTACTCTAACTTGGGTTGGGGGAGGGTGGAAGCTAATATGAAACTCTGCATGAGGAATATATTGTAGAATAAGTTCTTAGAAAAACTAAGCTTCCCCTGAGGAACGGTTTCTTTTTTCTCTCTAACAATGAGAACTATGTAACTGACCATTTTTTTCCTTTTCAGTGTGGGTGCTAATAAGCAAAAAGTCAAATCTGAGGCTGAATTACAACTACGTAAGTCCTTATAGCCTGCATATATGTTTTTTTTCTTTCCTTCTTTTTATTAATGTTTATCTATTTATTTATTTTTAAGAGGTACTGGGGATTGAACCTGGGACCTCATACATGGGAAGCAGGCACTCAACCAACAAAGCTACATCCACCCCACCTTAACTTGTATTTTAACTACTTTTATTTATGCTATCCAAGGTGCCATTGTTTTTATTTTTATTTAGCCATGTTATTCCATGCATTTTTGTGTTAAATGACTTCAAATCCCCTGTATGAAAAAGTTGGGGTATGAAGAAATATATGTAGAGAAGCAGATGTGGCTCAAGCAATTGGGCTCCTGTCTACCATATAGGAGATCCAGGGTTTGATACCCAGGGCCTCCTGGTGAAGGCGAGCTGGCCCATGTGGTGAGCTGGCCCACGTGGAGTGCTGGCCCACATGAAGTGCTGCCCTGCGCATGAGTGCCGGCCCACACAGAGAGCTGGCGCAGCAAGATGACACAACAAAATGAGACACAGAGGAGAGATAATAAGAGATGCAGCAGACCAGGGAGCTGAGGTGGTGTAAAAGAATTATCGCCTCTCTCCCACTCCGGATGGTCCCAGGATTGAGTCCTGGAGCTTCCTAATGAGAATAGAAGCAGACACAGAAGAACACACAACAAATGGACACAGAGAGCAGCAATGGAGGGAGAGGGGAGAAATAAATAAGTAAATCTTTTTTATAAAAGAAAAAAGAGAAGCTTTGACTTTTCCTCTCTAGAGTCTAATACAGTACACAGAACATCCTGTTCTCCATCAATATATGTTTTACTGGTGAAATGAGGACTGATGACAGGCGAGGGGCAGGAGGGCAGGAAACAACTAGGTAAAGCTTTGTCACCTTCCCCCTGGACAAGCACCCAGCCTGCCCCACCCATCATCTATCTGCATCTTCTGTGCTGGACGCTTGTCCAGACAGCTGAGCTCAGAGCTGGGCTGGGTGGGAATAACTGCTAGTTTCCACTAACACGGAGTTTGTGATCAAGCCCAGGTCTGTAAAACGGGGTTAACAATGCCTTCTTCAAAGCAGGGCTCAGCGGGTTAAATGAGGGAATATATTTAGAGCCCTGGGTAAAGATTCTCTTCATTCTTCATCCACTTCCTCGGTTAGATGCTGGTAATAATACAGTATCATTTACTTTACAAGAAGAAAAAAATTGTTGGCTGTACAAATGAACTTTGCCATGTCTTGATTCTAAGGAATTTCTTTTTTTCTTGTTTTCTTTTTTGAAGGAAGGTGGGGAGAGGAAACAGGGGGTAAAGAGCAGGGCTCCTATGCACTCATGGTCAACACAAAGCCCTAAGAAGAGGAGAGAGGCCAGAGGGAGGGAGAAGCGCAGGTGCGGAAGGAGAACTGCCAGCAGCAGCAGCTTCCTGGGAGAAGGTGGAAACCCTCCTCTCTGCAAGAGGGCGACGGTGGTGTCTCAACAGCTCTATTAGTTCCTTGGACTCTTGATTTTGATGCTCCTTCTTTTCTGGAAGAGGTAGTTAAGTTTGATGACTCGATTCAGTGGCTCCTAGTACGGCTCATGTTACCTCAACAACCCACCCAATTCCTGTTGCGTGTTTTAAGATGAAGTTGAGTTCCTGGGCAGTGGCTTCCTTTATTCATTTTGAGATGCGGAACATAGAGAGATCCCATAAACCTGCCTTTTGGTCCTGCATTCCCAGTCCCACCTCCACTGATTTGCACCACCCATCCCACTAATTCGCAGGTGGGCAGATCTACAAGGGGTTGTCCCAAGCTCACTACTCTTCCTGCCTGTGGGCCGTGGCACATGCTGTGCATTCCTCCTCCAAAGTCTTCCCAACTTTTGTAGGCCTTGAAATTTCCAAAGCATTTGTATTCGCCTTAATCCTTTACCTCCTTCCTTGTATCCCTGCCATTGCTACCTTCCGGCTGCTAATCACTTCTTTCTGTCTCACCATTAGTGCCTTTATCAGACCGTCTTTTTTTTTTTTTAAAGATTTATTTATTTATTTAATCTCCCCCCCCCACCTTGTCTGTTCTCTGTGTCTATTTGCTGCGTCTTGTTTCTTGTTTCTTTGTCCGCTTCTGTTGTTGTCAGCGGCACGGGAAGTGTGGGCGGCGCCATTCCTCGGCAGGCTGCACTTTCTTTCACACTGGGCGGCTCTCCTTACGGGCGCACTCCTTGCGCGTGGGGCTCCCCTACGTGGGGACACCCCTGAGTGGCAGGGCACTCCTTGTGCGCATTAGCACTGCGCGTGGGCCAGCTCCACACGGGTCAAGGAGGCCCGGGGTTTGAACCGCGGACCTCCCATGTGGTAGACAGACGCTCTAACCACTGGGCCAAGTCCGTTTCCCTATCAGGCCGTCTTAAGTTACTGATTTACATGTCTGTCTCCCTTGCTTGACAGTGAGTTCCTCGAAAACAAAAATCTCTAGATCGTTTATATTTGTATTTCCAGCACTATCGCTGTTCCTCAGACATGTGAGTCTGATGAATGTTTCTGCAATTTCACTTCAAAAACAAAAAGTTCATGAAGAATTTCTGAACTCATCATATCCCAACTGGTTAACAATTTCCTTGTAGGATTATCTCCATTTTAGCTGTTTGTTAGAATGAAAATTATACCCTTATGGGGACACTCCCCAAAAAGCTGGTAAATTTTCTCACAGTCTCTATTTATCTATTGGATGGCATGATGCCATAAAATTAATAATTACATGTGTAAAGTACATAATATCCTTTGTAATTAAAGATGTGATGCTAATTGAATCTACTTCCCTGCAAGAGCTGTCTCTGAGGAATTAATATTTTGAGCCAGTTGTGTGGCATAGCTACATGGTACAATGTAGAACAAAACAACCAAAAGTCTATTTTATTTTATTATTTTTTAAAGATTTATTTTTTATTTATTTCTCTCCCCTTCCCCCGCCCTGCTCCCGCCCAGTTGGCTGCTCTCTGTGTCCATTTGCTATGTGTTCTTCTGTGTCCACTTGTATACTTGTCAGTGGCACCAGGAATCTGTGTCTTTTTGTTGCTTCATCTTGCTAAGTCAGCTCTTTGGGCGGCGCCATTCCTGGGCAGGCTGCGGTTTCTTTCACAATGGGCGGCTCTCCTTACGGGGCGCACTCCTTGCGCGTGGGGCTCCCCTACACGGGGGACACCCCTGCATGGCAGGGCACTCCTTGCACGCATCAGCACTGCGCATGGGCCAGCTCCACATGGGTCAAGGAGGCCCTGGGTTTGAATCCTGTGGTAGGCAGATGTTCTATCCATTGAGCCAAATCCACTTCCCCAAAAATCTATTTTAGGGCCCCTTTTAATTTTTAACCAGTATGATGTATTAATAATACGTTTGAGGAGGCCCCTTTTCATTTAAGAGGTTGAAATATGTGAGGATTTGCAGGCAGCTCACTCTTCAATCACTGGTATTCCTGAAAATCAGTTCTAGATCCAATGGAAGGTTTAAAATCATCCACATGAAATTGTAGAGCTGTTTGGAAGAGATTCAGAGTAAATAAAGACCATCTGCTTTCTCTTTTAAACTTGTTCCTGTTTGAAAATAAACGGATCTATTCCCCCTCCCCGCCTTTTCACAGTCACCTCCTCATGCCTCTCTCTCCTTCTGACAAGGATTGGAAGTTTCTGTCTTTCAACCTACATATTTGGAACACCATGTGCCAAGCACTGTCGTACATGATCTCAGGGCACGCGCCATTCTGGAGACTTGTCCTAAGTGTCGCAGTGCTCAGTCCTAAGTGTCACAGTGCTCAGTCCTAAGTGTCACAGTGCTTAGTCCTAAGTGTCGCAGTGCTCAGGAGCCAGTGCCCTGGGAGGCGTGGAGAGGGCGAGGGGGGACGGCACCCTCCTGGCACAGGGGATGACTCTCTGGCCATCAGGAGGGTTTAAAGGGGAGTCTGTGTGCAAAGGGAGGCCGACTCAGTGTAGCTTTCTCTCTCTTAACTTCTTTTTGAAATCATTTTATTGGCATAGAGTTGACAAACCTTATAATTCACACATTTTAAGTGTACAATTCAATGTTTTTTAGTATTTTTTGCTCATCTCCTTGTTGTTTTCGCTCATCGTCTGTTTGTGTTTCTTTTTTTTTTTTTTTAAGACTTTTTATTCTTAAAATTTTATTTCTCTCCCCTTCCCCCCTCTTGTCTGCTTCCTGTGTCCATTTGCTGTACGTTCTTCTGGGTCCACTTGCGTTATCCAGCAGCACTGGGAAACTGTGTCTCTTTTTTGTTGCATCATCTTGCTGCGTCAGCTCTCCGTGTGTGCAGCGTCACTCCTGGGCAGGCTGCGCTCTTTTCACGCGGGGCGGCTCTCCTTGCGGAGCACACTCCTTGCGCGTGGGGCTCCCCTATGTGGGGGCGCCCCCGTGTGGCAGGGCACTCCTTGCACACCGCAGCACTGCGCGTGGGCCAGTTTACCACACGGGTCAGGAGGCCCTGGGGTTTGAACCCTGGACCCTTCATATGGTAGATGGATGCTCTCTCAGTTGAGCCACGTCTGCTTCCCTGTTTGTTTTTCTTTAGGAGGCACCAGGAACCTAACTTGGGACCTCCCATGTGCCAGGTAGGAGCTCAATTGCTTGAGCCACATCCGCTTCTCCACATCCATTTTTAATAGGCTATCCTTACCGGACCAAGACCAGCTAATCATTAAACATTGCAAAAATTGCAACTTTGTTAGGACTGCTCTGCTCTCTTTGAAAGTCCCATCTTTGGTCAGTTTTTATCTTTAAAAAAGTTCCTGCCAAGCCTCAAAAGGGGGTCTGCCCCCAGAAACTTCCAGGGCAGGTTTTATTTTTATTTAACAGACTGGAGCTTTGGCATGACAGAGGAAGTGTCACCCAAATCAGAAAAGTCTGTTCTAGAAAGTGAGCTTAGAGTCACTGTCTTGGTGTCCTAGTGTGCATGTGTGTGTGCGTGTGCACAGAAAGCCGGGGTCAGCCTCCTGACTCCAAGCAAGAATCTTGCTACTCCCGTACCCCCTGGAGCTAACCCTCTCTGCTTGTGATTTGTGACTGCTTGGTATATTTTGGTGTCTAAAATGAAACACTTTCTGATTGAGGGATGATGACCATCACATACCCCCTGCCCCGTAACTACCTGTTCCAAAGGGCATCGTATCTACACTGCTCCCGGCTTCCCTTCTGCACCTGCCAAGTCAAGCGTCCTCTGCTTTCTTCCCATAACGAGCATCCAGAGCCGCCTTCCTCCCCAAAGGCACGCGGGCGCCAGTGCCCACTGGCCTGTGCCTGATACTTCTCCCTGCCCACCTGCCCCCAGGGACAAGCTAATCTCCTCCTTCGATGCAGACTCAAAAGCCTGGTCCCTCAACCCTTTTATCTACATCGTGCACAAGAAGCAAGGTCGGGAAGTGGATGTGGCTCCCGTGACAGAGCTTCCGCCTACCGTATGGGAGGACCTGGGCTCGATCCCCGGGGCCTCCTGGTGCAAAAGAGGAAGAGAGAGCGTGCCCGCGTGGCAAGCCAGTGCCCGCGCAAATGAGTCGTGCAGCAGGATGATGATGCAACAAAAAAGAGACAAGGGGAGAGTCAAGGTGAAGTGCCCCAGAGATCAGGAACTGAGGTGGCACAGGTAACAGAGACCCTCTCTCCACATCAGAGGTCTCCAGGATCAAATCTTTGTGAATCCTAGAGGTGAAAAACCGAGAAGAGAAGACAACACGGGCAGCAAAAACAGCAGGGCGGGAGGAGGGGAAGGGGGAAAAATAAATAAATCTTTTAAAAAAAAGGCAATGTCAACTTTTTAGTTCCCACGTGGGAAGTGCCTTCTGAAGGTCTAGGAAGCTCTGTGTGGTTTGGAGCTAATCCTTTTCTTCGAGCTGTAAGGAGAGAAAGGGGAGGTGGGATTTCAGGGCCTTTTCCACTGATCAGGAGTGCATGTTATATGCTCATATTCTGTCTCTGCCATTTTGCCAGCTAACCCCACTTGCTGGGCCAAGGAGAAAATTCCTACAAGAGCCTGTGGGGTCCTGGCTGTGGTCTCAGAACAAATTTGTTGAGCACCTAATATGTACTGGGTTAGCAGTGTGACAAATACGTAAGGAGTCTCAAATTCATTACCTCAAGGAGCTCAGGGTCTTTTGGGGGCAGTTGCATGTCATGTAGAAGTTCCAAACATCTGAGCATGGGCATGATGCGCTGTTTAATATCACGCTGCACTTTGTGGTGTCGATGATGCGTGGAATTGGGGTTCTGTCGAGGGAGCGTGCCATGTGAGCTGCAGTGGTCATGGAGGACTGCCTGGAGGAGGATACAGCAGATAAAATGGGCCTTGAGACCTGGGTGATTTCCCATGGCAAGGAAAAGGAGAGAGGACATCCTAGTGGGCGTGAGCAGTGTGCTGTAGGTGGGTGACACCCAAACCCAAGACCTGTGGGGATGAGTTTATTGTCTCCGTGAAGCAGTAATAATCTCGGTTTTACTGTAACCGGCTCACAGTAGAGAGGAGAGAGGACCGAGCTGGAGAGCCAGGGCGGGCTGGACTGAGAGGTCCTTGAATCAAAATGAGTTGTCTCAGGAAGTGGCTGTGGCTCAATCAGTTGGGCTCCCGCCTACCACAGGGTGGGCCCTGGGTTCGTGTCCCAGGGCCTCCTTGTGAAGGCAAAGCTGGCCCGTGCGCCGTGGAGAGCTGGCGCAGCAAGATGACCCAATAAAAGGGAGACAAGCAGATACAGAAAAAACACGCAGCGAATGGACACAGAGAAGAGACAGCAAAGAAAGGAACAAGCCGCAAGGGGGGGAATGAATGAATGAATGAATCCATCAATCAATCCATCAATCAATCAATCAATCTTTAAAAAAATGAATTGTCTGGAATTGTAGGTGTCCCGGCATTAAGAGCTCGTCTTCCATGGCATATGTAACCGTGGTCTTTCCAGGTTCTAGAGGACTCCCTTTTCTCAAGGTGAGGGTGGAATGCTGCTGGTGGGGTGCAGGCGTTGGGACAGCCCTTGGACACACCCATCGGCCCCTGCTTTGCTTGAGCGGGCCACCGCCCAGCTCAAGGCCCTTCCGAGCCTGAATTACTGACCTAACCCGTCCTCTGATCTCCCTGCCCCCAGGCCCCCCTCTGCTCCAAACCACAGGGCCAGCCGATGCCAGTCCAGGGCCTGCCGGGATGTCAACCCTGTGTCCCTCCTTTGCTGGGGCATACCTCGCAGGCCAAAGTCTGGGTTTTCGCTCCGGGGCTCCTGGCTCTCCATGCTGCACACTTGCACTGTCCCACGAACTTCCGGCTGCATCTTAGGAGAAACACAGCCCATCTCCTTCGTGCGCGTGCATCCCTCCATCCCATTTCCCGGCGTGTACTGGCCATTTCTGTACATCAGGTCCCGCGGTGGGCGCTTTGGGCCGGCTGCCTCCACCACTCCCCTCAGGGACCCCCTTGTCCCCGTCCCTGCCCTTAGCCCACGTGCTCCTCTCCCTGCCCCCACCTAAACCCACCCGTCCTCCAGCCCAGCTCAGTGGCCTCCCCGCTTCCTCTCCACCGCCCGGGCGCCCCTGAGCTCCGCCTCTATCACGTTTCTTTTAATTCAGCCTTGAATCCTGTGTGTTTCCCCAGATCCTAAAACGTCCCGAGGTCAAGAGCCCCGTGATCCCCCTCCCATCTCCTAGACCGAGAGAGGCAAGACGTAAAGGAACGAAGCAAGAGGGAAGGGCTCTGCGTTTTCGCCTGGAGCTGGGAGGCCATTGACTGAGATGGGAAAGGATGAACGAGGAACAGGTGGAGGCACTTCCCTGCAGGCACATCAGTTATTTTCTTATGCAAAATGGGCTCCTACTGGGCGTATTGTCTACAACTGAATTTTTTAATTATCTTTTTTTTTTTAAAGATACAAAGATCACACAAAATGTTACATTAAAAAATATAAGAGATTCCCATACACCCCACTCCCCACACCCCCCACTCCTCCCACATCAACAACCTCTTTCATCATTGTGGCACATTCATTGCATTTGGTACATACATGCTGCCCTGCATGGATTATAGTTTACATTGTAGTAGATGCTCTCCCCCAGCCCGTTCAGTAAATTATGGCAGCATATATAATGTCCAGCATCTGTCCCTGTAAGATCATACAGGACAACTCCAAGTCCTGAAAATGCCCCCACATCACACCTCTTCTTCCCTCTCCCTGCCCTCCTGAATTTTTTTTTTTAACTGATTAACACTCATGGACACCTTCCATGTCAGGATGGATAAATCTACCATCTTCCTTTTTTTCCCCTTTAATTAGAGAAATTATGAGTTTACAGAACAATCATGCATCAAATACGGGGTTCCCATGTACCTTGCATTGGTACTGCACTTTTTAAAATCTTGAGAAAAGGGTCCGTGTCCTTCTCTCCGTCTTTTTTTTAACAGCAAAATGTCAATGGCGTTACTTCTATTAAAGCCCCTAGAATCTATAATGTTAGTGAGTGGATTATATTCAAAGCCTGAACGAGGTCGCCTTCAGGAAGTGAAGGTGAGTTGGAACCAAGTTTTCTCTGCAAAGGCCCGTAGACGCTACCTGCTAGACCTTCCACATTTCAGACGATGCAAATTCCAGACAATGTAATTACCTTCCCAAGCCCGTTCCGCTGGTAAATGCTCGAACCATGGGAAGACTCCAAACCTCAGCGTGCCCCGCAGGGCTCCTCCCCAGCTATCAGTGCCACGAAGTGGAGAGGCCGCTTTCACCTTCTCTGAGTTTGCCCTAACAGGTCCCAATCCTTTCACCCACATCACAGCAATTTTTATTACCGAGGAATCCGAAATCATAGAACTAAACGTGGCCTTTGAGTTCCGCTCGTCTACCTCATCTTAGAAATGAGAAAACAGAGGAGCTGAGTTCCAAGGCTTCTGAGCGTGATCAGTATTTCACAGAAACGAAACCATACGTCCCGTGGCCTTCGCGTCCGGCTTCTTTTTCGAACATAAGTCCTATCTCGCTCGTCTCCTACTGAAGCCCCTTGTACAGCTTCCGATTACACTTGCTACAAAGCCCCAACGCCCTGCGCAAACGAAGGCTCCTATTCTCCCCTTTTGCTCACTGTGTGTTCACGTCGCCGTCCTCCTTTCTGTTCCTCAAGGAACCGCATGTTTATTGAGAACCTATTTAGTGTAAGATCCACTGACAGATGTTAGATGAAATAGAGGAGGGAGTCAGCCCTAACCTGGTCTTTGATGAGCATTTAAGATATGTTGGGAGGGGCCGTTCTTTCATTCATTTATTCATTTATCCAATAGAAAATCCTCTGCCCTGTTACATTGTAGGCCCAGTCCTAGGCATGAGGGACTCAAGGTCAACAGGACAAGACCCTCGAGTCCTGCGAGGAGGGCAGCCAGCTTCAGTCGTTTGCAAAAATAGCATGCAGCAAGTGCTGGGGTAAAGCTGTGTGCTGGGAACGACTGAACACAAGGGAGGCCCCCAAATCAGCCAGGGAGGGCCTGGGAGGCTTCACGGAGGAGGCGGCAGTGTGTTGTGACTGCAGCAAGATGCGGGGCGCAGGGTGGAGATGGACATGGAAAGGACATGCTCCACAACCACCAGTGCCTGGACTCCCTGGAAGAAGAGCCCAGGCCACATGGCCCGCGCAGAGCTCCATGGGCTCCTGGCTCCTTGTCCCCCTCCAACCACAGGGCCTTTGCACGGGCTGTCCTCACCCAGCATGTGCCAGGCTAGAGCACGAAGTCAGGCATGATGCATTTGGGGAACTGCAAGCATTTTTTTCCAAAGATTTATTTTATTTATTTATAGCTCCCCTACCCCCGGTTGTTTGCCCTTGCTTGTCTGCCCTCTGCGTCCATGCGCTGTGTGTTCGTCTTTTCTTTAGGAGGTACCAGCAGCCCAACCTGGGACCTCCCATGTGGGAGAGAGCGCTCAATTGCCTGAGCCACCTCAGCTCCCTGCTTTTTTGTGTCTCTCATTGTCCTTCCTCATTGTGGCAGCTCACCGCACCTGCCTGTGGCGCCAGCTCGCCGTCTTGCTCGTCTTTTCCAGGAGGCACTGGGAACTGAAACTGGGACCTCCCGTGTGGTAGGCAGGAGCTCAATTGCTTGAGCCACATCTGCTTCCCCTGCATGCATTTTCGTATTAGAAACGAGGGGATGTCAGGGGGCATGGAGAAGCAACCAAGGGGCAGCCGGGGCCAGGGCGTGAACCGCCTTCGAGGCTAAGCTAAAAACCAACACAAAATGTGATTTTACGTGAGAGTTATTGGCATTAAAAGTTATATGTGGGATCATATTTGTATTTTATAGAGATCACTGGTAACGGAGTGAGCAATTGGATTTTATCCATGGATGACTGCAGCCAGGGGCCTGTTAGGAAGCTGTTTTATTAATTCAAGCAAAAAATAACCACAAGCATATCATTTTCTGGGTGCCTACTAAATATACTTGCTTCTTTTGCTCTAGATAGATAAGTGGGGGAAACGGACTTGGCCCAGTGGTTAGGGCATCCGTCTACCACATGGGAGGTCCGCGGTTCAAACCCCGGGCCTCCTTGACCCGTGTGGAGCTGGCCATGCGCAGTGCTGATGTGTGCAAGGAGTGCCCTGCCACGCAGGGGTGTCCCCCGCGTAGGGGAGCCCCACGCGCAAGGAGTGTGCCCCATAAGGAGAGCCGCCCAGCGCGAAAGAAAGTGCAGCCTGCCCAGGAATGGCGCCGCCCACACTTCCCGTGCCGCTGACGACAACAGAAGCGGACAAAGAAACAAGACGCAGCAAATAGACACAGAGAACAGACAACAGGGGGAGGGGGGGAATTAAAATAAAGTAAATAAATCTTTAAAAAAAAAATAGGTAAGTGGGTAGGTAGGTAGGGAGATGATAGTTAGATATAAAACAATCCAGACAGAGTTGTTGTTGTTGTTGTTTTTAATCTCATTTTATAGGTGAGGAAACCGAGGCTCTAGCTGGGTAACCTTCCTGAGGCCGCACAGTGGTGGACGATGAAAAGCCACCTAATGCCCACATAGGAAGCCCGGCTCCAGCTCCCTGGTGTAAGGAAGCCTGAGCTAAAGTTGTGCAAAGGAGAATGAACAGCAGGGGCAGGTATTCTGAAAGATATTCAAGAGGCAGAATTTGAAGGACTTGAACGTGGGGAGAGGAAGAAACCCAGAACAATTTCTAAGTTTCTGCCTTGAACAACTGATAGATAGCGGCATTCGCGGCAATGGGGACAAGCAAGAGGGCGCAGGTTTGGATGAAAGCGAACAAGCACACACAAGGCCAGAAGTCGGGCAGAGCAAGTGCCATGGAAAGTTCCACAGTGCTTCAGCGGCCCAAGAGAGGGGCTGAGCATCTGGTTGAGGGGAATCAGGGAAGGCTCCAAGGGGGCCGTGCCATTTAAAATGGACCTTGGACTAGGATAAAAGAGCGTTTGGCAGATTAAGTGGCAAGGAATGGCAGCAAAGAGTAGATTTTAAAAATTTTTTATTTATTTCTCGCCCTCCCCAACGGTGTTATCTGTTCTCTGTGTCTATATGTTGCATCTTCTTTGTCCGCTTCTGTTGTCAGCGGCACGGGAATCTGTGTCTCTCTGTTGCGTCATCTTGCTGTGTCAGCTCTCCGTGTGGGCGGCGCCATTCCTGGGCAGGCTGCACTTTCTTTCGTGCTGGGCAGCTCTCCTTACGGGGGGCACTCCTTGCGCGTGGGGCTCCCCTACTCGGGGGACCCCCTGCGTGGCAGGGCACTCCTTACGCGCATCAGCACTGCGCATGGGCCAGCTCCACACGGGTCAAGGAGGCCCGGGGTTTGAACCGCAGACCTCCCATGTGGTAGACGGACGCCCTAACCACTGGGCCAAGTCCGCCACCAGATTATTATTATTATTATTATTATTATTATTTTAACCTTTAAGGCCTTTTATTCTACGTTTTAAAAATGCGCTTCAGGTTTTTCCAAAAGCAAAGTATTCACAATGTTTTTTTTTCTCTAGTAAACCCTAAATCTTGGATGTAGTCAAGAGATTTATGGAAAATAATTTTGGAATGGAGTTCTAAGAAAATAAGGGGTTGATTTAAAACACAAGAGTATGTGGTCACCTAAAAAGTTTTATTTCTGTACATGAAATGTATTGATTGATTTGGCAGATTTTCTTGCTTCAGAAATTACATTTAAAAGTAATAAATTATGGCAAATGAATATAGGTCAAGTGGTTGAGTGCCTGCTTCAGATATGTGAGGTCGTTGGTTCAATTCATGGTAATTCCTATTAAAAAAAGCAGGCAATTATCTTTTTAACAATTGTGCCCTGCCCCAGGACACAATGCAAATCACTGATGATTTAATAGTTGATTGTGGGTCTTTAGACTGTTTTTCCTCTTTCTTTATTTGATTAGGGTGCAACATATGTGACCTTGAGGTGAGAGGCAGGTGTTTTAAGCAGAGTAGCAGTCACTGTGCTGGTTGAAGGGAAATCGTCAGGGTTGATTTAGAATGGGAAGAGACTGGAAGTAGGGAGACCAGTTAATTACCAAGTAAGAGGTAGTGAGAGCCTGGACTGGGGTGGGAAAGAAGAGGAAGGTTTGGAGAGACCAGTAGACATGGAATCCTTTGATGACCAGTTAGATGCGAGGCTAATGTGTGGGGAAATAATCCAACATCACTTTGAAATTTTTGAGCTTGGAGTGAAGGAAATAATTTGGTTTTGGAAATATTGTTGGTTGAGACAACAAGATCCCATCCAAGAGGTGTGGCCCAGAAGATGATTGAAAATTTGTCTGGAGAAAGGTCTGGGTTAGAGATAAAGGTTGGGAATCTCCATAGAGGTTATACCTGAAGTATTGATTGTGTATGAAACTGTGAAGGGCAGAAGGGAAGGGGGCAAAGTAGAGAACGTTGTAAAACGGCTCCATTTATGGAGCTGGAGGAGGAAGAGAAGGCATCACGGGTGACTTGGGGCAGAGGTGAGGTTCAGAAGTCAGGAAGAGGACTTTCATAGAGGAAGTACCATAAATAAAATCAAAACAGCAGCAACAACAAACAAACCACTTCAAAACCTAGAACCTTGAATATTTAGCATGCTGCCATTTCTTTGGTATTTTGTCCAAAAAGTAGATATTATACAACTCCTTTCCTTTCCTGGGTCAATATGCTGGACCTTTAAAACAAAAAAATGAAAACACTAACAGAGAACTATAAGAGAACACAATAAATGCCAGGTTTTCAAGGTCTAGAGTTCTCACGCTTAGCTTAGCCAACTTGGTCTTTGGGGCTCAGGGGTTTTTGTCCCAAAGGGGAACAGAATTACCCACACCTGGCCTGAAAAGTGGGAGAGCTTCTCTGATTCCTTGTCTGGGTTTCTCACGTCCAAGGTGTGGCCCGTTTCTCCTGGATTGCTTCCTTGTCCACCTCTCATGCAGGCACACTGCCTCCTTGTACGCCTGGAATGGGAAGTCTGGGCAAGAGGGCGGCCTCCCCAGGGCCTGGTTCCTCTTTCCTTGTGCCCAGCATCAGTGACACCAGGAATCATTCAATCTTCAGATGAGAACTCATTTCTAAGCAGGACCAGGAGTCCAACGATGGTGAAAGAAGACTGCAACCTTTTAAGTGGCGCGGGCCGGGCGAGCGTGGAGGGCGGCGGAAGGCGCTGTTTCCTCATGGGGAGTCACACGCACCAGATGCTGTTGTAGTTGAGGAGGGTAGGGACTGAGAAAGAGCCTCTGGAGAATGAGAGGGGCACCTGTGGCTTTTGATGGAGATAGAGTGTTTTAGTAGTAAGGCAGATTTGAGCAGAGCAAACTACAAATGGCTACAGAGTGAGTGTGGAGGAAATGGTGTCTATGGAGCCTCTGGAGATACTCGGTCTCTTCTCTTGTACCTTCTAAGTATTATTTTATTATTATTATTCCCCCATGAGTTGTCTCCCTCGTCTGTTTTTGCTCATTGTCTGTTCGTTGTCTGTTTGTTTCTTCTTTAGGAGGCACCAGGAACCAAACCCAGAACCTCCCATGTGGGTGGTAGGCCCTCAACTCCTCCAGCCACATCTGCTCCCTGCTTGTTTTGTTGTTGCTCGTTGTTTTGCTCACTGTCTTGCTCATTGTTTTTGTTTGTTGTCTGCTTGTCTTCTTTAGGAGGCACCAAGGAATGAATCCGGGACCTCATGTGGGAGGCAGGTACCCAACTGCCCAAGCCACATCTGCTCTAAGTATTACTATTTGTACTGGGATGAAGTAGGTCCTCCCAAATCCATGCGGAACCTCAAGAAGTGACTTTGTCAATAGGTCTTTGCAGATGTAGTGAGTGAAGATAGGACATACCAGATGGGAAGGGCCCTAAAGTCCATGGCTGGCATCCTTAGAAGAAGGCCATGTGAGCCCGCAGAGGTGAAGGCCACGTGATGGCAGAAGCAGAGAGTGGAGCGACGCATCTACAGGCCGAGGAACTGCGAGGATTGCCAGGAGCCACGGGAAGCTGGGAAGAGACAAGGAAGGAGGCTCCCCTGGAGTCTTCCGGGGGGCAGGCCCTGCCAGCACCTTGACTTTGGACGTCTGGCCTTCAGAGCTGTGAGAGAACAAATATCTGCTGTTTGAAGCCACCCAGTTGGTGGCCGTTTCTTAGGGCAGCCCTAGGAAGCCGGTGCCCTGGCCTTCCTTTCTCCTCTCTCCTAGGCCACACGGTGGCTCCCAGCCCGGCTCCCGGCTTCACAGGTCCAGGTGATTCAACCCGCAGAACCAGAGGCTTAACCATTCCCGACGGGCTCGCTGCCCTCCACGGGGCGGGGGCCGCCCGGCCTGCCTTTCGGCACGTCAGCTCTTTTGGCCAATTTGGAACACGCGCTCCAGTCAGGATTTGCTTCTCCTCCACCCGTCCTTTCCTTGCCAGCTCCTCTGGCTTGTTACTGACCAGCCCTGCCACCCAGATCAGAGCTTCAAATTCATCTGTCCAAATACAGAAAGTCACACTGTTAAAGGAAAGCATCGAAGTCGGTTTGCTTTTTGTTTTGGGACCAACTTTATAGCCACAAGTGACAGCAGCGTTAAGCCTGAGAATTCATCCTAAAAAATGGGTTTTCCGGCTAGGACTCACAGTTCCTCCTTGCCTGCAGTCAGCTTGTCTACCTGAAGTCTACCAAGCATGCCACTTCTCCCCTCAAGGACAACCAAGCCTCTTATTGTCAAGGACATTACAAGTCCATTATATGGATCTGAGTGTCCCTGTTGCATTCCTCTTGAGTATGAGAACATTGTTCATTCCTCAGCTTTTCCTATCAGAGGGAAATTCAGGATGGGTATACCAGTGGGCAACTTCTTTCCCCTGAGAACGTATTTTCAGTTCACCCACTGTCTCTTACTCCCTGTTGTTATTGCAAGAACCTTTCTTGACAGAGGGCTGGGCCTGGGTGATGCGGCTATGGTTCAGGCAGCTCTTCGGGAATTAGATGCACAATCTTTGGATTCTAATCCTTCTCTGTGCCTCAATTTTATAGTCAGGGTTTTGTAAGACCAGCGCTGTGCTAATAAATGCTTTAAAAACCAGATCAGCGTTGGGGACTGATTAATCGTGTCTGCCCATTTCCATGGTGTAAATAATCGCAACCCTAGGCCCATTTCAAAGCTATCAACTTCAAGTCAGCTGGACTGTAAGTTGCCGGAAAATTGAACACTCAGCTCCTGTGAACCAGTAAGAGCCAGTTGCACCAACACACTGGGCAAGATAAATTCCGAACATTATTTTAATCCTGAAACTTGATGATATTATATATTTAGTATACATAAAATAAATGGTCCTAAAATGCTACAGTCCTATGATTCCCACACTAGGTGATTTACAAAACTGTCAGGATCCGCCCCAAACCTCATTAACAGGACTCACTCCATGCTTAGGTGCATCAGCATCTCGACTAAAGCTGGCTTTGGACCAGACTTGGAGCTATCCCTCCCTCTTGAGCAAGCAGCTGTGGTCCGCTGGCCTGGAAGCTGGCCTGAGACGATAATGGTTGTGATCTTGCAACTCCAATAGTCATTACAGAGCTTCTCCCGCCTTCACTTCTGCTGGAGAGATGGGCTATGATTCATCACTATGTTATTTCAGCCGCTGTTTCCCAGGGTGCCTGGAAGCGAGGAGGGACTGAGAGCATGAAGCAGACAGAGAGGACAAACTGGGAGGAGGAGAAAGGGGCACGCCTTGGGCAGGGCCCCTGCTGAGTTGCCAGCGGGGGTGAGTCACCATCATCTGCCTCGGCGGCCACGCCTTTGGCCCAGGTGCTGAGTGCCAGGTGGGGAATTTGCCTACACCAAGCTCCCTTGATCAAGTCAGAACAGGTTTCCTGAACTATAGTTCCCATTAAGAGTACTGGAATCAGAATAGGCCTGTCTCTCCAGAAGTGTGATTTATTCATTTCCAGGTGTTTCCTAAGTGCTTGCAGAGAACTCTGAAAGTGTAGAAGAAAGAGAAAAGAGGAGGAAGCCTAATTTGATATCCAGAGGCTTGAGATGGGGTGGACAGAGAGGGGGTGGCTTGTTATCCACCTAACCAGCAGGCTAAAGAAACCAAGATGAAGGCAGTGAAGAATGTAATGGACGTGAGTCTCCAGGAGCTACTGCGTGGCTGTGAAGATTGTTTCCATGAGTGTGTGTGTACAACACCTTAAGAAGAAAAGGTCTAGAAGAGAAAGACTTGGCAGAAAACTAAAATTTCAGAACATTGGGACAAACCACGTTGTTTCAGTGCTTACCAACAACAGTTTGGGGAAGCGGATTTGGCTCAATGGATAGAGTGTCCGCCTACCACATGGGAGATCCAGGTTCAAACCCAGGGCCTCCTGACCCGTGGTGAGCTGGCCCATGCGCAGTGCTGATGTGCACAAGGAGTTCCGTGCCTCACAGGGGTGTCCCCCGCGCAGGGGAGCCCCACGCGCAAGGAGTGCACCCTGTAAGGAGAGCCTCCCTGTGCGAGAAAAGTGCAGCCTACCCAGGAGTGGCAACACACACAGAGAGCTGACGCAGCAAGGTGATGCAACAAAAAGGGACACAGATTCCTAGTGCTATGGACACAGAAGAACACACAGCAAATGGACACAGAGAGCAGACAACCTAAGGCAGGGGCGGGGGGAAGAGAGAAATAAATAAAAAGTAAATCTTAAAAAAACCACAAGAGTTTGGTCAAGTTACTTGTGCCTCACTGCCCTCACCTGTAAAATAGGGATATAATATGCACATTTCTCAGAGCTGTTATGAGGTTTAAACGAGAGAACCCGGAAAAAGCACGTGGCACAGGGTTTGAGGTGCTCAATAAATGGTAGCCACCGATACTATTAAGTCATCAGGAAGTATGGTTGAAGGCCAACTAGAAGCTGACCATGGGTAGTCTTGTCTTAACTTGTCTTTTAAAACTTGATCCACCCCTTGTCAGTCAGGAGCAGAGTGTGCATCACCACCCCCAAATGCTCAAGACTGAGGAATGAACAAACATAAGCGGGGAATGCAACTGTGGACTAAAGGAGACTTGTTACTCTAGTCATGGAAGAACTTGTAACACTGATATAATGACAGTGGCCACCAGAGGTTCTGAGGAGAGGGAGAGGGAAGAATAGGTGTAACATGGGGCATTTTTGGGACATTGAATTGTTCTGCATGACATTGCAATGATGGATACAGGCCATTATACATTTTGTACAGACCTATAAAAATGTGCAGTGCAAAGTTAAACCATCATGTCAACTAAAGACCATGCTGGTAGCAATGATTCAATATGTGTTCATTAATTGCAACAAATGTACCACACTAATGAAAGATGTTAATGGGGGAAAGTGTGGGAGGGGGAGGGGTGAAGTCTATGGGAATCTCCTATATTTATGTAATCTAAAACTTTTTTTAAAAACTTGATTCAAAGAACAGAACAATAAACTTCCCACCCTCTCTACTCACATGCACCATTAGGACCCACAAGGAAAAGTTCATATCTTGAGTGAGGATATTTATTTCATGTGCTTTTAATTTCTCTCTATCCACGTCTCTCTTGACCCATTCGCTGCGTTTAAAACAGAGATGTTTCATGTTTATCAACACCATCAAAGAGCAAACATTCATTTTCTATGAGGAACTGCTTGAAAATGGTCTGAGGTCTTATGCTATGGTCCAAATAACCTTCCTAGGAAGACCCACAGGAATTACGCGAGGCCGGGAGTTAAGGAAGCAATAATGGCAGGTTACACCTGTGTGCCCCATCGCCCAAGAGTCACAGCCCGAGGTCCCCCAAGGCTGGACCTGTGTCCCCCCCACCCTCGCTGCAGCAGGCAGTAGGCTGCCTTCTGGAGCTTCTATCTGAGGGAGACTCAAGAAGGCAGCTATAGGGAGGAAAGCAGAGAGAGAATATTAGGAAGATCTAATACGTGGACTTGAGATTTTTGAAACCACATTTAGGGATGAAATATGGCAAAATATGAATGTGTGGTACCGCAATTCCAAAGAACATCTCCAGAAGCGGGGTTCTCAACTGGGGCGAGGGGGATTTTTGTTCCTGCGCTGGAGGATGTTTGGCAGTGTCTGGAGACATTTTCGGCTATCACAGATGGTGGTGGGGTGGGGTGGATGATACTGATATCCAGTTGTAGAGGTCAGGGATGCTGCTAAACGCCCGGTAAGGCAGAGGAAACCACCCTTCCGCCCAACAAAGAATTATCATGCTCAAAATATCAGTAGACTACTGGCTCTAGTTTACTACATCGGATATTTCCTTATGTATAAAACTACCATTGTTCATTTTAGCTACCCTGAAAATCTATCCTTAAAGGTAACCTGGTTGTCAGGGCTATCCAACATTTTATACCTTGATCTGCTTATTTCATTGAAGAATAAAATACTGTAAGCTAACTTAATTTTAGCTGGTAAGAATTACAGTGATCCTTTCTCTCTGATCTGTTTATATGTTTTAATTTACACTGGAGATCAAACATCTCTTTGGTATCCTTGATATTGGTTTGGATAATGATTGCCCTGATTCTTTCTATGTTTCCATGTAACATTTAGAAGAACTATGTCAGAACTTTTTTCAACTGGATTTATTTTCTGTGCTTAAAATACATTTAACTTTTTGAGACTTTAAAGATGATTAGCCTGCATTTATATACCTTTTATAAATGTGATCAAGATAAAACATCTTTTTCCTTAGCATCAAAAAAAAAAAAAATCAGTAGTGCTGAGGTTAAGAAATCCTGCTGTAGGGAAGCGGACTTGGCCCAGTGGTTAGGACGTCTGCCTACCATAATGGAGGTCCGCGGTTCAAACCCCGGGCCTCCTTGACCCGGGTGGAGCTGGCCCATGCGCAGTGCTGATGCGCGCAAGGAGTGCCGCCACGCAGGGGTGTCCCCCACGCAGGGGATCCCCACGTGCAAGGAGTGCGCCCCGTAAGGAGAGCCACCCAGCACGAAAGAAAGTACAGGCTGCTCAGGAATGGAGCCACACACACGGAGAGCTGACACAGCAAGATGACGCAACAAAAAGAAACACAGATTCCCGTGCCGCTGACAACAACAGAAGCGGACAAAGAAGAACATGCAGCAAATAGACACAGAGAACAGACAACCGCGGTGGGGGGTGCGGAAGGGGAGAGAAATAAATAAATCTTTATAAAAAAAAGAAAGAAAGAAATCCTGCTGTAGAACACCTGGAAAGGATTAAAAGAAATATTTCCCTAGCTTGGAGAAGAATGAAAGAAAAGAGCTATTAAAATAGAAAGGTTGTAAGGGAGGCCCAAAGAAAAAGGAGGTCTTTTGTATGCTTTTTGGCACTTCTTCACTTTCTTACCTTTATCTTAGCACACGTGCACACGCTGCTGATGGGCCTCCCTTAATTTATCCTCCTTTTTGCAATAGAGATATTATCCTTTGAAATTTGATTTGGTGTGCCAAGAATATGGTGATATATGGGAAAGTTACAACTACTATCACTTATGGATGACAGTTAACAGTAATATTGTAATATTTTGCACCAATGGCAAGAAGATATTATTTCATTACTAAGAGACAACAATAGGGGGTGTGTGAAGGGATATGGGATTTTTCCTTCTGGAGTATTGAAAACATTCTAAATTTGCTGAGGTGATGACAGTACAGCTCTGTGATGAACGTGAGAGCCTCTGAGTGTACACTGTGAATGCACTGTACAAAGCATGGGGCGTGTAACACAGAGAAGCCATTGATGGTTAACAGGACAAATATGGGAATGATTTCTCCCAAATGATAACAAATACATAATATAATACAGGGTGTTAATAATCGGGTGGGTTGGGAGAAAAATACACCAACGTAAGATATGGGCTATAGTTAGCAGTAATTTTTTTTTTTTTCGTGTGAGTTGGGCTGATAATTTAGTAGTAATATTTTGATGATGCTCTTTCTTAGTTTGTAACAAATGTTTCACAAGAATGCAAGATGTGGGTGATGTATGGGAGCCCTGAAGGATGATATATGCATGCTTGTTTCACAAATTTTACTATACATTTAAATTTATGTATGTTCCTGTGTGAATGATATACTTTAACAAAAATGTATTCAAAAAATTCTATTTTGTTAAGCAGGAACATTTTTCTTTGAAAAAATAGCAAGGCTTCTTCATTGAGACCTTCACCACAGCAGTCAGAACTTGTTTCTTATCTTGTTCAACATTCAGAAGGAATTTGTCCGAACACGAATCTCCTTTTAAACCTCACAGTAGGTTATACTTGGGAAACAGCTTCAGGAGCCACAGTGTAAGGTGGAGAAGAGCAGTTTGGAAAAGCTGCACTAAATTATCTGTGGAGAACTCTGAAAGAATAAAAGCCCTGCCAGCCCCAAGCCCTAGACTCCTAAACCTCGTCACTCCACGCTCCTCAGACACCGTCCTCAGGAAAAGTGGGAGCAGAATATGGGCACGTCTGTGTCTGAGGCCAGATTTTGAATCTTGTCTTCAGGAGTCCACAGAAACAAGGCCTTAAGCAAGCTATTTAACTTCTTAGGGCTGCTCTTTTCTCTTTCAAAAAAAATAGGGCTAACAACAGAATGTACCTGTTAGTGTTTGGGGAGGATTAGATGAGTAAACAGAGGTAAAACACAGAGCCAAGGGCATTCCCAGACCTCTCAAAGCGTTAGATGTTGCAGTTAGGAAGGCTAAGTGGAACCTGGGATATTTGTAATTGTTAAAGGACTGGGTGTATTTTTCTCTTAAATATGATCAACTTTTCCTAGCTCTGGGACTGAAAATAATCCTCAGGTTGTTTTAAAACTGGACAAAAAGTAAGGAATGCCTTTTCTTCTACTCTGGGAACAACAAACCATTATGATATGGGCATCGAGGAAAGTTTACAGAATTAAAAAAAGAGGGTTTGCCAAGAAAGAGCCCAAGAAAGAAAATTTAGATCATTTAGGGTGAAAAGAAGTTTAAGAACAAATTCTAGGTGCCCAATAATGGTTCACTGACAGAAGATGCTAGGTGGTGTTTTTGTGGAAGAAGAGAAGTTATTTTACAATCTTGAGGGAAGGTTGAGCTAGGAGGACACACATCACTATATGGTGAGGCACTGGGCTTACAAAATCTGGTAGAATTTTTGGAGAACCGCATTCACAGTGGTTCTTATCCCAGGCTGTACATGGAAATCACCAGGGGGACTCTTAAGAATCCCAATGGATCCTCTCAGATCAATTAAGTTAGGATCTCTGGGGATTTCTAGATCCCAGAAATCTGTATTTTTAGAGCTCCCAGGTGATTCCAATGTGCAGCCAAGGCTGACAGCCAATTCTCTAGTCTAGACTAGTGCTTCTCACACTGGAACATTCCAGGGATTGCCTGGGGATCTTATTAAAATTCCCATTCCAGTTTGGTGGGTGCATGTATGGGGAGCAGCGAGGGCGCCTGGGAAGAAGGCTAAGGTTCTGTATGCCTAAGAACCCCCAGGAGATTTCCAGATTCTGCAGTTCTGGGGACCCCACCTGGAGTTACAAAGCTCACATGTTTTTGAAAATGGCTCTGTGGAAGTTAATGCATGATGTCTTTATAGAGTGTGGCTGTGGTCCTTGGAGAGGAAATTCACTTGTTCGATGAATGTGTAATAACCTACCATGGCCTCGTGCTTTCAGAGGGATACATAGCTGAGTAAGTAGACTCCTTCCCTCAAGTTGTTTATAATTTAATTTATAATAGATGGCATTTAAGTTAAGCAGAAAATAAAACTTCCTGACTGCAAGATTTTCCAATGATGAGAAGGGTATTGAGAGGTAGAGGATTTTAGGAGAGAAGGAGAAAAAAGTTTCTGTTTCAGGAGATTATTGAAAGAAGAATCTCTTGGGAAGTGAACGTGGCTCAACTGACAAAGTGTCTGTCTACCATATGGAGGGTCCAGGGTTCTTTCCCCAGGACCTCCTGACCCGTGTGGTGAGCTGGCCCAAGCACAGTGCTGCTGCATGCAAGGAGTGCTGTGCCACGCAGGAGAACCCCCATGTAGGGGCGCCCCACGTGGAAGAAGAACTGCCCCACGTGAAAAAAGCGCAGCCCACCCAGGAGTGGCGCCGCACACAGGGGCCGACGCAGCAAGATGATACAACAAAAAAGAGACGCAGTTTCCTAGTGCTGCCCGATAATACAAGCAGACATAGAAAAACACACAGCGAATGGACAGAGAGGGCAGACTGCAGGGGAAAATGGGAGAGAAATAAATAAAATACGTCTTTAAAAAAAAAAAAGAGTCTCCTTGGGAAGCAACAGAGGAGGCTGGAAAGTTCAGGGGAAGACTTGAAAGAAATTGATGAGGAAAGGAGATTGAGTTTCAGGATTTTAAAAAAGGAATCTTATAGGTAGTAGTGAAGATTTGGAGGTAGCTGAGGAAAGAAAATCTTGTTGCTAAAGCCAAGAGAACCTCCCTACTGGATGTGACGTTTAATTTGGTAGCCACCACTAGCCTAATTCATCCACTGGACTTATCAGGTAAACCAAGCACACAAGTTCAGCATTAGAATTTCCCTAAAAGGCTCATCCATATGTAATTTGCATTTGACTTTCAAATCAAACAGATATCCAGACGTTGAGACCAATCTCAGTCAAGTGTGTGAAGCTTGGAATTCGTAACATGACCTTTTCTAAATATTGTCTCCACACATTTTCTCCATGTACTTTGCATTCTCAGTCAACTATGACAATCCAATATACGCAGCATTTAAATTCTTTCCACTGTTGTCAAGTTGGTACCTGGTTTTTGGGTACCTGAGTCTGCATCAGTTGCTTCTCTGATATCAGTTTTGCTGTACCTGGCAAGCATATAACCAGGCTTGCAAAATCTTCAACTGCTTAGGAAAGCACAAAGGGATATGCTGAGCTTTCAAACTGTAAGACAAACCTGCTCCTCTTTACCTATGTGCCAACAGGTTTAGAAATGCCTTTGACAATCATTCTCCAAGCGTGAGCACAATTAAATGTTTATAAGGGGTTGTTTTTTTGTCTTATAAAAAAAGTAATGCTAACTCAAACTATAAAATACCCAGAAGAAAACATAGGGAAACATCTTTAGGACCTTGTATTAGGCAATGGAGTCTTAGACTTTATACCAAAAGCACAAGCAACAAAAGAAAAAATAGATAAATGGGACTTCAACAAAATTTTAAAAACTTTTGTGCATCAAAGGACATTACCAGGAAAGTAAAGACAACCTACAGAACAGGTGAAAATATTTGGAAACCATATATCTGTTAGGGTTTAGTATCCAGAATATATAAGAATTCCTAAAACTCAACAACAAAAAGGCAAACCACCCAATTTAAAAATGGGTAAAAGACTTGAATAGACATTTTGCCAAAGGAGCTATTCAAATGGCAAAAAAAGCGCATGAAAAGACACTCAACATCATTAGCCATTAGGGAAATCAAAATCAAAATCACAATGAGACACCCCTTTACGCCCACTAGGATGGCTATTATTTTTAAAATGGAAAATAAGTGTTGGTGAGAATGCAAAGACATAGGAACTCATATACATTGTTGGTAGGAATGTGATAGGATGCAGCCACTGTGGAAAACAGTTGGTGGTTTCTCAGAAAGTTAAACATAAAACTACCATATGACCAGCAGTCTCACTTTTAGGTATACCCCAAAGAATTGAAAGCAGAGACTCGAACAGATATTTGCACATCAATGTTCAAAGCAGAATTATTCACAATAGTCAAAATGGGAAAGCAACCAAGTGTCCATCAAGAGATGTGTGGATAAGGAAATGTGGCCTATGTATATATATGTGTATATATATAAAATACCATGGAATATTTTCAGCCATAAAAAGGAATGAAGTTCTGATACATGCTACAATTGGATGAAATTTCAAGGCATCAGTTTGTGCAGAATAAGCTAGGCATAAAAGAATAAATATCATATGATCTCACTGATGTGAAATCATTAGGACATGCAAATTCGTAGAGACAGAAATTAGAATACAGTTTACCAGGGGTAGAGGTGGGGGTCAGGAAAGGGGAATTAAGGCTTTAATTGGCAGAGAGTTTCTGTTTGGGATGATGGAAACATTTTGGTACAGTTGGTGGTCATGGTAGCACAACCAAATGTGAATATAATGAATGCCACTGAACTTTTAAAACGGAAACTTTTATGTTGTATGCCTGTTACCAAAATTAAAAACAACAACATAGAACTGTACAAGAAGAGTTGTTGTGTTCAACACAACATGAAGAACCCTAATGTAAACTATTGACTATAGTTAATAGTCTAATTATGACAATATCGATTCCTCGATTGTAACAAAAGTAGCACACTGATACAAAATGTTAATAACGGAAAACTGTGCATGTGGGGGGATATGAGAACACTATACTTTCTGCATTAGCTCTCTGCAAACCTCCAACTCTTCTACAAAAAAAACCCAAACAAACAAGAAAAAGCAATACATGCACTAGGCAGACAATTTAGAAAACAGCAAAGTATAAAGGAAAAAAAGTAAAATCATTACAATCCCACCGCTTAAAGACAGGCCCTGTGGCCCTGTTAATATTTTAGCAAATTCCTCTCTGGCCCTATTTATTACAAAATTAGAACTATGTGGCATATCCAACTTTTTTTTTTTTTTTTAAGATCTATTTATTTATTTCTCTCCCTTCCCTCCCGCCCCATTTGTCTGTTCTCTGTGTCTATTTGCTGTGTCTTCTTTGTCCGCTTCTGTTGTTGTCAGAGGCATGGGAATCTGTGTTTCTTTTTGCTGTGTCATCTTGTTGTGTCAGCTCTTCACGTGTGTGGTGCCATTTGTGGGCAGGCTGCACTTTCTTTTGCGCAGGGCAGCTCTCCTTACGGGACACACTCCTTGCGCGTGGGGCTCCCCACACAGGGGACACCCCTGCGTGGCAGGACACTCCTTGCGCGCATCAGCACTGCGCATGGGCCAGCTCCACATGGGTCAGGGAGGACCAGGGTTTGAACTGTGGACCTCCCATGTAGTAGGCGAATGCCCTAACCACTGGGCCAAGTCCACTGCTGGCATACCCAACTTTGGCATCGTACTTTTTTTCACTGCACATCTTTGATAAATGATATTAAAAGGGGGAAATTGTTTTTCTTTCCTTGTCTGCTCAAACCCACTAAGGAAAACAGCTGTCCCATTTCCCTTGGTATGAATTCACATCAGCGGTCACAACCCTCCGTTTGTAATATCCTCTGGTTTTCAACTAAGGAGCACAGCACTGGCAAGGGACTTGTTCTCTTTTCCCAGTAAAAGAATGAACTTGTCTGGGGTAGGAATTAGTTACAGTAGTTACATCTTGCTTTCCTACTCTCATGATATCCCTGGCGATAAGCACATCCCAGAAGTAGGATAGTAGCCTCTATCACGGACGAGGCCTACCTGCTCGTTCACAAAATAATCTGCACCCATGATGTTTTCTTCACTGACTGCATAATCCACCCTGGGTTTTTATATTAAATGCTCATTATTTCTTGAGCCCGCCCTTTCCTTTGCATCCCCCCACTGACATTGATCCTCATTTGGCCATCTGAGCTAGCAACAAGCAACTACCAAACTTAGACCACCCTGGGACTTTAGGAATGACAAGGATGAGGGGCCATAAATACCTTTCCTGGGAGTTGATTTAGATCCGAGATGAATGGTTTGGGAATCCCATGAGCAAAAGTTCCCGTCCCTCGTTACATGGTGGAATCACCTGGGAAGCTTTGGCCAGCCTCCCCTCCTGCCCTGAGCCCAGCCTGTCCCCCCAGGAAAATGAATCAGAACCTCTGAACGAGGAGCCTGGGCAAGGGTATTTTTTCAAAGCTCCTTCAGATGATCTGAAACACGGTGAATGTTGAGAATCATTGCTGTGGGCAATCTAGTTAAGGGGAAAAAACATCTGAATTTGAATCCATTTCTGGCTCTTTGGCTGTGCAAGCCTCATGTGTCTGGAGGATGATAAATTTTCTTGAAAGGTTACATGGGGTCATGGAAACAGCTCTGGGCTTAGAACCTGAAGGCACCAACGAAGTCTTGTTGTTTTTTAGGCAGTAAAGGGGAGTGAACCTGGGACCTCATACATGCAAGGCAGGCGCTCAACCACCGAGCTACACCCCTCTCCACCGTTGAAGTCTTCATTTTGCTGTTATTTGCTATGCAAGGTCAGGCAATTGGTAAAACTTCTAGCTTGGGAGGCCCTTGTTTGCCTGCCTACCATCCAGTAGGTCTTTCTGGAATTTTTAAGGCTTTTTTCTATCTTTCTTTTTTTAAATTATTTTTTTATTAATAATTTCTAATTTTTTTCCTTCTTAATTGGTATTTTATTGCTGTTTTTTAATAACTACTTCATGGACATAATGATCAGTTTGTAGATTAATCTTAATGCAAGTGTTGAAAATCTAAAAAGCAATATAACTGTAATTCCTTTCCAAGCAGTTATTCCAGTGACTTTCCAGCTAAACATCTGGAGATGAATCATCCTTCAAAAGAGGCTCCCAAGTACCGATATTTTAAAATATCGATAAGCTGTTGGGTTAAATTTCCACTAACTCATGATTTAGTATCACATGCACAACATGTTCGAAAATGTCCAACCTTTCCCAGCATATTAGCAAAGTTATTAGGAAAAAACTGGACTACTGGTTCCAAAGATGTCACAGAGAACCCCAATTTTGTCAGGAGAAGTCAAGATCAGGGAGCAGTTTCTTTTTGTTGTCGTTTTTATAGTTTTATTTTATTTGTTTATTTCTCCCCACCCCCTCCTTGTTTACACTTGCCGTGTCTATTTGTCTTCCTTGTTTCTTTAGGAGTCACTGGGAACTGAACCCGGAACCTCTGATTTGGGAGGGAGGTGCCTAATCACTTAAGCCACCTCTGTTCCCTAGGGAGCAGTTTTGTGAAGAATTCTACTAAAACACCACATGGGAATCAGGTCATATAAAATGTTTTCAAGTAAAGTGCATGATGATGACTTCAAACTGCCATTTGGTTATGCTTCTTCTTATAGGATATTAACAACTGCCAAACACTCCCTATCTTAGTCCATGGTCAAAGTCTCCCTTAATTCAATAGTCCATTCATTTCTGATTGCACTGAAAAAAATAACAACTAGTGCATGAACTCACTTCTTTAAAAAAATGTATTTACACTGATCAAAATATGGGATGAGGAGGGTTTCCTTCTGCTTCAAGTGTGTTTCTAGAGCTATTAAACACTTGCATTTACAATACAGTCAATGAAATTATTCCTCTAGATTGTCCAAGAAGGGTGATAATGAGACGATCAATGAGATCATTTATGATGTGAGTCAGCGTTAGCGTCTCTCTCTAAACTAAACTAAACATGAGGCAAGAATAGCCTCCATTTTCTGCCTGTGAAAACTCTTTAATTTCTTCATTACTCACCTTGGCTCATTTCCCTTTGCTTCTCTCTTCCCTTTGTTGCCTGATCTTATGTCCTGTCCTGCTACCTTTTTAATTTCTATTTATTTTTTTAAAATTTCAATGTTGGTAGGAGAAGGTTAGGATGACCTTTGCCAAGCTCCTCTTGGACTCTTCCTTCACTGGCGCTTGAGCTGAACTGACCCTCTTCCTGGGCATCTTGGCAGATGCTGTGGCTGAGACAAGGAAAGCAGTCCCTCTGCAGGCACAGGTGTAGCAAGAGCTGGGGTTGCCCCTCCTGCCATGCCTGAGCTGCCGGGGTCCCTGTTTCAAACTTTTTAGAAGCACCAGAACTTTTTTTCCCAATGAAATCTTGAATGGAACCCCATGTTTAGTAGGGACAGAGGTAGAACTGTTCCTGTAGAAATGGGTGAGCACTTTTGTGGCATGCTGATACATCTGATTCGCAAATCCCATCCCTTCATCAGCTCAGGCTGTCAGATTTTTACATTTGAGTCTGGATAATTACACAAATCATTTCGGGGGTCTTCTCATAAAGAGGAATGACTTGTCCCATTCCCCAACCCATGAGGATGGAGAGAACAAGGAAGGGGCGGGGAGAGCACGGATGGTGAAGTTCTTGGATGCTGATAGCTCTCCTCATCCTGACAGCAAAGTTCAGTGGGGGAGGGGGAGCTCTGGCTGAAGGTCTTGGAGGAGAGGGCGAGCGTGACCTCCGGACCCCTCTGAGGTGAGGATGGGAGACTCCGTCGGTCCATGTCTTCTTCATCCTTCTCCATCCTCTATGTGAGAGGAGCTTTTCCTTGAAGGGAGCTGTGGTTGTAGGGCTGCTATAATATACCTGGTCCTTCCTGAGGACCAGTCAAGGATTGAGACCAATAGAACCTACCCACTGACCCTTCCGTAGCAGGTGTCCTGCGACCTTGATTGATGAACACTAATCTGTATTCATTGCTTACCAGCAGGTTATTAAGGCCTTTAATACTACTACAGACTGGGAAACGGATGGGACTCGACCAACTGGGCTCCCGTCTACCATGTAGGAGGTTCAGGGCTCAATGCCCAGGGGCCCCTGGTGAGGGCAAGCTGGCCCTCACAGCGAGCAGGCCCACGCGGAATGCCGGCCAACATGGGAATGCCACCCCACAAAGGAGGGCCGGCCGATGTGGAGAGCTGGCACAGCAAGATGACACAACAAGAGACACAGAGGAGAGACAACAAGAAGATGTAGCAGAGCAGGGCGTTGCGGTGGTGCAAGAGAGTAATCGCCTCCCTCCCACTCCGGAAGGTCTGGAAGGTCCCAGGGTCCATTCTGGACCTGCCTAAGAGAAGACAAGCAGACACAGAAGAACACACAGGGAATGAACACAGAGAGCAGACAACAACAGGAACGGCGGGGGCGGGGGGTTAAATAAATCAAATAAATTTTTAATAATAATAATACAGAAGAGAAAAATGGGGAAAGTACAGGCCAGCTGTCAGCACACCTGCACAGGGCCTAGGACTTGATCTTGCCAACCAGCTCTCTTGGAATAGTAAGTGAAGCCAAGACTTCTTTAATAGGATTAGTCTCTCCTCTACTTGGGAAGCTCAGAACACTTACTCATTACAAGGCATTCTTTTTCTAACATCTCAGTGTATTCTAGCCATCAATGACAGACTTTAAAGAAGATACATAGTTTTGAAATTGCTTGTGCTTTTATACAGCGTCAGTGATTGAGAAAGACTTGACATTTCTCCACTTGCACTTTTTTTTCCCCATTATTTTATTTTACATAAGCATTTAAAGTAAACTTTTAAAAATTGAAGTCTAACACACATACAGAAATATGTATGAATCATAAGGGTACGGATGGATGAATTTTTGCCCCTGTGTATATACCCTGGCATCCAGACCCCGGGTCAAGAAATAGAACCTTGGAAAGCAGATGTGGCTCAAGTGACTGAGCCCCCACCTACCACACGGGAGGTCCCTGGTTCAGTTCCTGGGGCCTCCTAAAGAAGAGAGTGAGCAGACACAATGGGCAGGCATGGCAAGCTGATGCAACAAGAGACACAAGAAGAAAAACATCATGAGAAACACAACAAAGCAGGGAGCAGAGGTGGCGCAAGTGATTAGGCACCTCCCTCCCACATTGGAGGTCCTGGGTTCAGTTCCTGGTGCCTCCAAAAGAAACAAGGAAGACGAACAGACACAGTAAGTGTGAACAATGAGGGGGTGGCGAGAAATAAATAGTAAAATAAATCTTAAAAAAAAGAAGTAGAACATTATTATTACCCCAGAAGCACCTCTTTGACCCCAGCTACTCACTCCCCACCCAAGAAAACCACTATCTTAACTTCTAAAGCCATAGACTATTACTCTCTGGTTTTGAACTTTTCCATAGAAGGACTTTAGCAGTTCATCAGTTTAAATCCGTTCCAATGGACAGAGAGCTTCTGTGTTACTATTTTTCTTTTTTCGCATGTGTGTTAATATTTTTCACTACACCATTATAACTGTAAAGAATCTGTTTTCGCACATCTTGCCTGCTGCGTTGGGCGTTGGACCAGCTTGACGTAAAGACGCAGGGTTCAAAGGTTCAAACATCTTTCCCACAGCATCAGTCTTTTCATTTGATCGGTGAACCGCTGAAGAATGAAGAGGCCTTGCAAGCATTTCTCTGGCAGCTCCTGCAACTCCAAGCCATGTATCATTTGCATATTTTAATTGTAGGTACTTTTGGAATGTATGTGCCCAGGCACGCACACATACTTTCTGTTGTTTTTGTTTTCCTGTCTCGAGAATGTCTCGATTTCTCGTTTTTGAAAATCCTCAGTGGACAGCCTTTTCCACCCCATACTATCCTTGCCTGGGGCTCCTCGGACAATCCTTTCTTGACAAATGCCACTCTCCAGAAGCAATCAACCCTGGACACACTGCCTTGAATTAAGTTTTTACTCATCATCCAAAAGGCATGTACAACATTGGAGAATCCCTTTTAACTTCTATTTTTTAAAACTTTTTATTTTTAAAGAGGCTTTAGATTACATAAATATTACATCAAAAAGATAGGGGGGAAGCGGACTTGGCCCAGTGGTTAGGGCGTCCGTCTGCCACATGGGAGGTCCGTGATTCAAACCCTGGGCCTCCTTGACCCGTGAGCAGCTGGCCCAAGTGCAGGGCTGATGCGCGCAAGGAGTGCCCTGCCACACAGGTGTGTCCCCTGCGTAGGGGAGCCCCATGCGCAAGGAGTACGCCCCGTAAGGAGAGCCGCCCAGCGTGAAAGAAAGTACAGCCTGCCCAGGAATGGTGCCTCACGCACGGAGAGCTGACACAGCAAGATGACGCAACAAAAAGAAACACAGATTCCTGTGCCACTGACAACACCAGAAACAGACAAAGAAGACAAAGAAGACGCAGCAAATAGACATAGAGAACAGACAGCCGGGGTTGGAGGGGGGGGGAAGGGGAGAGGAAAAAAAAAAAAAGACCCAAATACCTGCATTTAAAAAAAAGGGGGGGGATTCCCATATGCCCCACCCCCTCCCCCTCCTATCCTTTCTCACATTAACAACATCTTTCTATAGTGTGTTACTTTTGTGACAATTGAACACATATTGAAGCACTACTACTAACCGTGGTCTATATAGTTTACATTATAGGTTACCCTCTGACCTGCACAATTTTATAGGATATAACAAAACGTATAATGGCCTGTATCCGCCATTGCAATGTCATGCAGGACAATTACTCCTCTTTTTGATGTAAAGGAAGAATGAGTAGTAAAATGCACTGTTAGAATGGGTGGCTTCTTCATGATCAGCCTGCATTTTTCCTGAATGAGGGTGGAGTGTCTGTGTTTGTACATCTGTTTGCTGAAGCCACAGGCATTCATTCATTAACTCGGTCATTCATTCAACAAACCTTTCCTGAGCCCTATTTTGTGCCAGACATCATGTTAGAGGCTGGACTTTCCAAGGGAGAGGTCTGTTCTTTTGTCCAGAGAGAGATGGAAGCCCAAATAGAGTATGTATAGATCTGACTCTTGGAGTACAGAGGCACCTCATTTCTTACAATAGAATACCGTTGCTTTTAATTCCACCATGCATGTAATAAGAGTGTTATACATATTTTCAGATAAGGAAAATAGACATATTGTGTATGCTCCTCTGTAACAAATCAGTACAAAATCAAGATGGTTTAAATTTAAATGAATCCAGATCATTATTATTTTCTGTTTTTTTTTTTTAACTTTCATTGCCAGTTAAGTCACAACAATGCGTTTGTGGTCATTTATATGTGGGTCCGTTTCTTTCTGGGGTGACACCATTAGGCTATCCCCTTACCTTTCAGCTCTTCTATGAAAGTAGAGTCAAATTCTACATTTGCATACTACCTTACAGTTTAAAGTCTTGTGGCAGAAGGAACTTGAGGCATCTTCATACATTAGGTAAGTGTGTGAAGAATGTATTGAATAGTGTTTTTTTGTGTTATATAATAAGTCATATATTATATTTTGTGCTTCAGATGATTTCTTCCAGGCTGGTTTGCAAACACTCTCTACCTTAAACACGCTGTAATATAATCTTGCCCTTCAATGAAGAACAAAGATGAGTTGCCAAAAAAGGTTCAACAAAGGGCACAAGAGGTGAGGAGGCGGGGAGAAAATTCTCCTCTTATCAGTTGACATTTTGCATGTAACCAGCTTTGACTCCTGTCAGCTCAGATGTCTGAGATCTGGACTGAGAAGAGGTAAGAGGCCTTTAAAGTGAACTTGTAGAACTGTATTTAAATTCACCCCACTGAATCCGCTTCTGTTAATCGCTCTACACCCGCAGTGATTATGTTATATGATCAGTGAGCTGAGACTTCCCCCACTTTGTATTCTTGTTGAATATGGAAGACAGAAAAATGTCAAGAGTTCCGCCCTAAATTAAGATCCCCTCCTCCACCGCCACCAAAAAAAAGAACTCTGGACTCAGAGGGGAAAGAATGCTGTTTTACAGGATGACATCATCCTGTCCACTCTCGGTTCAGGGTCAATAACTCACAGATCTGTGGTTTCTATTTTGTGGGACACTGACACTGGAGGAGGTGAGGAATTTTCATCATGGATGTGTAAGCATTCTCTATAAATTGCATAATGTTTTCCACCTACATGTACTGTTTTTCAAGAGTATAGAGATATGCTATTGTGATTAATAGTACACAAATTTGTTTAAAAGCACTGCTAAATTCATGGAAGTTTTTTTTTGTCATCACATAAATTCTCAGTGGATTGCTGTCATAGGGGTGGCTGCACTTTGTACGGAGATTTGCAATTTTTAATAATAAAATAATATTCCGAATGTGAAAGTTTGGGGTTTCACGGTTCCTCAAAAAGTTAAACACAGAGTTACCACATGACATGGTAATTCTACTTCTAAGAATATACCCTAAAGAATTGAAAACAGGGACTCAAAGATACTGGTACATCAATGTTCAGATCAACATTATTCCTAATAGCCCCAAAGGGAAAACAACCCAAGTGTCCATCAACAAACGAATGGACAAACAAACCATGGTGTATATACATACATGAAATATTATTTTGCTGTGAAAAGGAAGGACGTTCTGATGCATGCTAAGGCATGGGTAAATATTGAAAACATTAGGCTAAGTGGAATAATTCAAGCACAAAAGGACAGATAGTTCTATGATTCTATTTATATGAAGTATCTATAGATAAATAAGCAAATTCATAGAGACAAAGCAGATAGAGGTTAGCAGGGGTCCAGGAGATGGAACGGGAAATTCCTGCTTAATGGGTACAGAGTTTTTGTTTGGCGCGATGAAACAGTTTTGGTAATAGATGGTGGTGATGGTAGCAGAAAATTGTGACTGTAACTAATATCATCCAGTATACTTATAAATGGTTAAAATGGCAAATTTTATGTTATCACAATACAATTTTTTAAAATTCTTGGGAAAAAACCCAACATTTGGGAACCATAGTTCGTTAAGGACCCATGTTTAACTCATAGCGCCAAAAAAATTTGAGGCATTGACATTACAGAACTACTATAACTACAGCAAATATACGAGTCCTGCTCTGGTTAAGGCGTGATAATTTGTCAGCTTCCTTTCCTTCCTCCTCCTGTCTTATTGCAGTTATAGATCTAAGTAGATTTTAATGTAGTAGAAACTACGACAGGAGCACAGGAAAAAATGTCATAACACACTTAAGAAAATGCAAAGTGAAAATATAAAGCAATGCATGATCCGTTGTCAAATGCTTTGAGTTCAGAGCAGAGCGAGAAGTGGTTGGTGAGGTGTGAGCGGTGTGTCACCCTGAAGTTGGGATATCTGGGCAGGTTTCTCCAGACTCTTATTCCTGGATCCGCTCTTTACCATCTGAATGACCACAGGCAGATAAGTTAGCCTTGCTAAGTTTCCATTCTATCATTCATAAAATCAGGATATGGAACCTACCTCACTGTGTTACAATGTTGTAGAAGTCAAGAGAGGTTCAATTATGTATGTACAGAAAGGCCAGGACTCAGGAATAATTTTGGGAAGGAAAAAGGATTTATTTACGACCAGCTAGGCTCAGAGCTTCTCATTCCAAAATCCCAGCCCCGCACAAGTTTTTTGAGTTCCTTTTATACAGAGGAAGGGCCAAATGGTTCTTTGTTTCAGTGCTCAATAAGCTTGAATTAACATAGATCTTCCACACCCTAGATAAGCTTTTAGCATGGACTTCATACATTCTAGATAAGCTTTTAGCACATTTGGTTTGCATTTTCCCTGAATATTTAAAGTTTATAGAGTTTACATTGCTAAACTGTTTCCCTGGGACTGGAGTTGTTGTCATGGTTACCAAGGGTAGGGCTGTGGTTCTCACTGTCCCAAACACACAGCTCAGTCAGGTTATCTACAAAGAGATGAACAGCTCTCCCACCCATAGCCTACATCAGTTATGATACACTTACTATTGAGAAAGTATATATATATATATATATATATATACTTTTTTAGCCATTAAGTTTTTTTTAAATTTCTCTCCCTTTCCCACCCCAGTTGTCTGTTCTCTGTTTCTATTTGCTGTGTGTTCTTCTTTTTTTTTTTTTTTTAAGATTTATTTTTATTTCTTTAATTCCCCTCCCCCGGTTGTCTGTTTTCTGTGTCTTTTTGATGCGTCTTGTTTCTTTGTCCACTTCTGTTGTCGTCAGCGGCACAGGAAGTGTGGGCGGCGCCATCGCCATCGGCAGGCTGCACCTTCCTTCGCGCTGGGCGGCTCTCCTTACGGGGTGCACTCCTTGCGCGTGGGACACCCCTGCGTGGTACGGCACTCCTTGCACGCATAAGCGCCGCGCATGGGCCAGCTCCACACAGGTCAAGGAGGCCCGGGGCTCGAACCACGGACCTCCCGTGTGGTAGGCGGATGCCCTAACCACTGGGCTAAAGTCCGTTTCCCATGCTGGGCGTTCTTCTTTGTCCGCTTCTGTTGTTGCCAGCAGCACGGGAATCTTGTGTCTCTTTTTATTGCGTCATCTTGCTGCGTCAGTTCTCCGTGTGGGCGGCACCATTCCTGGGCAGGCTGCACTTTCTTTTTTGCGCTGGGTGGCTCTCCTTACGGGGCACGCTCCTTGCACGTGGGACTCCCCTACATGGGGACACCCCTTTGTGGCACGGCACTCCTTGCACGCATCAGCACTGCGCATGGGCCAGCTCCACACGGGTCAAAGAGGCCCGGGGTTTGAACCTCAGACCTCCCATGTGATAGGCGGACGCCCTATCCACTGGGCCAAGTCCATTTCCCGACAAAGTATATTTTAAATGCTTTGTAATAGATATAGAATCAGGTCGTGAATCCTTCCATGATGAGAAATGTGATATTTTATTTTTGGTTCCGCAGAATCTAGCACAATATGTGGCCCATATCAGAGACTCATAAAATGTTTGCTGAATGAATGGGTTAAAGGTTGGATGGCTAGAAGGTTGGATGGATGAAGAAAGTGAACTTTCTTTGATGATCTGGGAGGGTTTCATGGAAAAGCAAGGCTTGAGGTGAATCTGAAAGAATGCGTCCAGAAGGCGGGAGGGCGCAGCAATGGAGACAGTGGCCAGGAAGCAAGATGAGCATACAGGGTAGATTGGAAGACAAGCATGGGGGATTTCGAATACCTGGCTGGGGTTGTGTGTTTTATCTGCTGACAGGAGGGACTCAGTGAAGATTTTGAGGAGGGGAATGACATGATGAGCCTAATTTTTGGAAGACCAGCCTGTGTTCATGTGTAGTATGGAGTGGAAAAAGGAACAGGGGTCCTTTCTAAGGGTGAAGTGCTCAAGCCCTTGACCAGGGTAACTACGGAAATAAGAAGAGCAAAGGACAGATTCAGCAGAGAGTAGCAGTCTCCACGTCTTCTCTCTTCCCTGTGAATTCCTAATGTAGTCCTTTAAACATGCATGCTGACTCCTGAAAATACAAGACAATGCTCTGGAAAATCTTTGCAGGTGAATATGGCATTGGAGAGGAGACGAGGTTGAACTGGGTGAGTTGGATTGAAGAGTCTTGTTTTGTTAAGGAGGTACTGGGGATTGAACCCCGGACCTCGTACATGGGAGGTTGGCACTCAAACCACTGAGCTACGTCTGCTCCCAATGGAATGCTGACATGTGGCATAAATTGAGTCAAGAAGTAGAGGTGATCTGAGAGTCAGACTTAAAAAAAGAAGTCCTTAAAGACTTGGGAAGATGTTTAGTGGATAGGGTTAGAGTGGGCAACGAGTACCGATTATGCTAACGGGCGGTGGACGTAACTGCCAACAAGAGAGACTGACTTCAGGGATAGAGCTGAGCTGGAGGACAGAAGAGCAGATCCTGCGGCCCAGGTGGCCTGCGAGGAGATGGGGCGCAGGGGCAGGGGGCTGGGATGCTGGGTGAGAGCCTGGTCGGGCCACTCCCACTCCCCCGTGGGGCCGGAGCCTCGGGCGCTTGGGACCTGTGGGGACTTCCCCTGTCTCTACCCCTTTCACATCCACCAGGAGGAAAGGCTGGGTGTGGAGCCCCACCTGCCTTTGTCAGCTCAGGAACGAGGTCTCTCTGTGGAGGAAGTTATTCTTCCCGACAAAGGGACCATCTCTGGAAAAAATTCAGAGAACGAAGAGACAAGAAAAATGATTTAAAACCCCCCCTAAATGGCAGCAGTGTCTGCCTCTCTCCACAGTCATTGTGATATTTATAGAATACCCAGAGAAGTTTTCAATGTCCCCCCTAGGAAGTGTCCTGTCCCATGGAGAATTACTGAGTACAAATACTTATCTAGCCCTAGGGTGACCAATATCTTATGCTAGTAAATAGAAAAGAGGGAAGGCAGGGATGGGTTGGCGGATAATTCTCTTTATGTCAAAATCTAACATCTCTTTGGTATTTATTTGCAAGTCTGTCTGATGCCAGCTTGAGCCATGTCTGAATCTTCTGGAAACTTGAAAACCTTCCAGGGGTAGTTGACCTTGTTGGTCAGTAAGTTGTTTGGTCAATAAATTTAATCACTGGAGAGTAAAAATATGAAGAAGAGATCTAATGCAGTGCGGCAGCTTAGAAAGCTTAATTTAGATTGGAAAAGTTTACATAACCTCAGAAGACCTTGATGACTTAGAAAAGTATATTGAGTAAATGAATTCTCTCTTTTAAATAAAATTAACAGCCTTCCTGTCTGGCAGCAGCCATTGGGATAAGCCAAGCTGGGTGCTTGCTTACAAGTACGTCAGGAGATATGGAGGAAGAAGCAGTGCGATGTGATGCGCTTTCTTTAGAGGTCCACTGCTAACCACCAGCTCTCTGTGCTCCACAGGCCCCCGGCCACCCAGGCTGGGTAAAGCGTGCAGACTAGGATACAAAGCCAAGCAAGTTTATGTCATCTGCAGCATCTGAGTGCGCTATGGTGGCCGCAAATGTCCAGTTCCTTGCAGCCTATGGCAAGCATCACGAGATTAACCAGCTGACGTTTGCTCGAAGCCTCCCATCTGTTGTTGAGGCGTGAGCTGGATGGCACTGTGGGGTGCTGAGGGTCATGAATTCTTACTGGGTTGGTGAAGACTCCACATACAAATTCTTTGAGGTTTTTCTCATTGATCTATTCCATAAAGATATCAGAAGAAATCCTGACACCCAATAGATCACCATGCCAGTCCACAAGCATAGGGAGATGCGTGGGCTGAAGTCTGCTGGCAGCAAGAACCGTGGCCTTGGAAAGGGCCACAAGTTCCACCACACTACTGGTGGTTCTCACCGTGCGGCTTGGAGAAGGTGTCATACTCTCCAGCTCCACCGTTACCGCTAATCTATAAGTAATGTTTGTAAAATTCATACCTAATAAACAATTTAGGACAGTCATGTCAACTTAAAAATGCTCTTTGCTAAGACAATCGTCTGCAGATTGTTTCATGGATATATTGTCAAATTATGAATGTTAAAGTGCAATAATGTTTGAAGAATATAAAATGATGGTGTATCATGTTCCTAATAAGGTAAACAATTTTGTCTTTGCTTCATCTTTTTAGGGAGTTATATGTCAGTGTTTTAAAATGCCATGCTGTGTGGTATAATAGGTGTAAAATAAATTATTTAAGAGGAACACTGAAAACAAAAGTTTTATTGAAGTATAGTAGACAAAAAATAAACTGTACATATTTATTTCTTATTTTTAAATTTTCTTTATTTTTAAAGAAGGTTTAATTTACATAAACATTACATCAAAAATATAGGGGATTCCAATATACCCCACCCCCTCCCTCTCCCACACTTTCCCCCATTAACAGCATTTTTCATTAGCGTGGTACATTTGTTATAATTGATGAACACATATTGAAGCACTGCTACTAACCATGGCCTATGGTTTGCATTATGGTTTACCCTTTGCACCGCACAAATTTATAGGTTTTGACAAAATGTATAATGGCTTGTATCTGTCACTGCAATATCATGCAAAACAATTTCACTGTCCCCAAAATTATCCCATGTTACACCTATTCTTCCCTTTCCCTCCTCTCAGAACCTTTGGTGAACACTGTCTTTATATCAGTGTTACAAGTTCTTCCATTACTGGAATAAAATTGTCTTCTTTAGTCCATTGTTACATTCCCCCTTATGTTTGTTCATTCCTCAATCTTGGTGATGCCCACTCTGCTTCACATTGATAGGGGGCTTAGATTCCCATGAGGCAGATGGATGGGATGCTTGCAGTTGTAGATATTCTCTGGTTTTTTTTGGGATGGGCACTGTCCATCATCATCATTTCATTAGTTATCCTGGGTGAGTCCAGTGAACTGGAGGGTAGGTGTTGGCTGCAACTCAGCAGAGATTCAGGGCTCAACTGGCATATGAACAGCCAGAAGATTTAAGTCTCTGGGACATATGTTTAACTGGTATAGTGCTAATTATAGGTATAAATAAAAGGGGCAGAAGAACCATGTGTAGGGAAATTAAAAACGAGTCTAACTCTGATACATTGATAGGCTATCCTATATTTCAAGTTAAGGACCACTAATGGGATGCCAATTTCCTGAGGTTGTCTGCCCTGCCTATAGTGTTTAGATGTCTCTAGAACCCTCGGGAATACCTCTGCTCAAGGCACTTGTTTACTGTGACAGTCAGTGAGAGCTGCCTGAGACATGCATAAGTGTAACCTCAGGAATGACCTCCCATTTCACTCTGTAATCTCTTAGCCATAAAAACTCATTTGTATTTAATGTTTACCCCTTTTGGTTTAGGTCTCTTTCCAAATGCCTTGCTAGTTGGCGCTTTGTAATAATCCCTTGGTGTCAGGGAGGCTATCCCTGGGAATCATGTCCCATCCCGGGGTGGGGGTGGGGGAGTAGTGAGTTTATAAACTGCACTTATTTGAAGTGTACAATTTGGCAATTCTTTTCATGTGTCTACACCTGTAAAACCATTTTCACAGTCAAGATAATGAACATAATCACTCCCAATACTTTCCTTAGGCCTCTTTGTAATCCCTTCCTGCTTCCCATCCCTGTTTTCCTTTACTATAGATTAGTTTCCATTTCCTAGAATTTTATATAAATGGAATCATACAGTTTGTACACTTTTAAGTCTGGGTGCTTCCACTCTACATAATTATTATATGATTCGGCCATGTTGTTGTATATTGACAATGAATGAATCCTCTTGATAACATAACTGACAAACCCTATCTTATCAAAAGGTTTGCATATATATCGTATGAATATGAAACTGATTTTTTTCATCAAACTAAGAGCATTGAGGAGTTGGCTTGTTTTGCATTATATTAGTTTATAGGCCTGTAATTGCATTTTCAGCTGGAATTACTATCATATACTCAAAGACTGAGTAATGTAATAGTGAATATTAATTCCTTAAGAAAAACATAATAAAAGAAATGTTAATTGCTTTTTGCTCTCTCCTTATAAAATTATAATTGTTATTGAATTTAGGAGCCAAAAATTTGTTTATTCTTTTTTGTGCATGTAAATATCACTTTTCCCCCTAACTTGATTGTTTGTTGCAACAGACAAAGCAGATTTGGATCTGCTTTGATCCAACAAATACAAGAAGATTTGGATTTGAATGAGTGCTCTAATGCTTATGTACTGGGCAACCACTGACAAATCATTTAATCATTTTGTAGTTTAATTTATTAGTAATGGGGATAATGGTGTTTATTAGAGATGACAAATTGGCAAATTATATTCATACACATCCTTTGTAAAACTCCATTGAAATGGCAGTAAAATGATTTTTGAGAATCCATAAAATCACAAGGGTAAACATGAGGGAGGGAAAAACATCAAAAAGAATTTGCATGCTAGAAAGCAGGTGACTGAATGAATGGCAACTAACCCACCAGACCTATGGGGAAAGCCCTAAGTATCCAGCTTCCTACTATAAACCTCTCAAAGGCTTAGGAATTGGGGACGTCAAAAAGTTTTAGAAGTGAGGGCAGAAGTGAATTTTTTTTTTCTTCCAAATTCTACTCAATTTATTCATTTTTTAAAAAGATATTACAGGGAAACGGACTTGGCCCAGTGGTTAGGGTGTCCGTCTACCATATGGAAGGTCTGCGGTTCAAACCCCGGGCCTCCTTGACCCATGTGGAGCTGGCCCACACGCAGTGCTGATGCGCGCAAGGAGTGCCGTGCCACGCAGGGGTGTCCCCCGCGTAAGGGAGCCCCACACGTAAGGAGTGCGCCTGTGAGAGCCGCCCAGCACGAAAGTGCAGCCTGCCCAGGAATGGCTCTGCCCACACTTCTCGTGCCGCTGACGACAACAGAAGCGGACAAAGAAACAAGACGCAGCAAATAGACACAGAGAACAGACAACCGGGGGAGGGGGGGAATTAAATAAATAAATAAATCTTTAAAAAAATAAAAGCTATTACATTAAAAAATATATATATGAGGTCCCCATTTGCCCCCACCACCCCCACCCCACCACTCCCCCCATAGTAACACTCTCCTCCATCATCATGTCACATCCATTGCGTCTGGTGAGTACATCTCCGGGCATCACTGCACCCCATGTCCCGTGTTCCACACCATGGCCCACACTTTCCCACGTTCCATCCAGTGGGCCATGGGAGGACATACAACATCTGGCAATTGTCCCTGGGGCACCACCCAGGACAACTCCAAGTCCCGAGAATGCCTCCATATCTCTTCTCTTCCTCCCATTCCCCACACCCAGCAACCACCATGGCCACTTTTTCCACATCAATGCCACATTTTCTCGATTATTAACCACAATAGTTCATGAATAGAATATCATTAAGTCCACTCTGATCCTTACTGTATTCCTCCTTCCTGTGGACCTTGGCTTGGTTGAGTCCATTTCACATCTATGTCAAGAGGGGGGTTTAGATTCCACATGGATATTGGATGCAATCCTCCTGCTTTCAGTTGTAGGCACTCTAGGCTCCATGATGTGGTGGTTGACATTCTTCAACTCCATGTTAGCTGAGTGGAGTAAGTCCAATAAATCAGAGTGTAGGAGCTGAAGTCTGTTGAGGCTCAGGGCCTGACTATCATATTGTCAGTCCAGAGATAGAAGCTGACCAAAACTTCCCAGCCCTAATGGAGGACATAAATAAGGAATAATCTGAAGAGACCTACCCCAAGACACTTACTATTCAGAATGACAAATATCAGAGATAAAGAGAGGATTCTGAAAGCAGCAAGAGAAAAGCAAAGCATCACATACAAGGCAACCTCAATAAGACTAAGCACTGACCTGTCATCAGAAACCATGGAGGAAAGAAGAAAATGGTATGATGTATTTAAGGTACTGAAAGAAAAAATGCCAGCCAAGAATTCTGCATCCAGCAAAACTGTCCTTCAGAAATGAGGGTGAGTTCAAAGTCTTCACAGACAAAAATTTACAGAATATGCTACCAAAAGACCAGAATTACAAGAGATACCAAAGGGAATGCTGCAGCCTGAAAGGAAAAAAACAAGAGTAAGAGACTTGGAGAAGAGTGTAGAAATGAAAATGATTAAGGAGGGTAAATTAAAGGATAAAAAGACAATAGTACGATATGACAACAGATAGCCAAAGGACAAAATAGATGAAATAAGTAGCACCTTTATGGCAATAACATTGAATGTTCATGGTTTGAACTCCCCAATCAAAGACATAGACTGATAGAATGGATAAAAAATATAAGCCATCTATATATTGTCTACAAGAGAATTAACTTAGATGTAAGGACACAATCAGGTTAAAACTGAAAGGTTGGAAAAAGACATTCCATGTAAACAGTAGCTAAAAAAAAGTGCTGGAGTAGTGATACTCATATCAGACAAAAGAGATTTTAAATGCAAACTGTTATAAGGGATGAAGAAGATTGGTATTTATTAATAAAAGGTGTAATACACCAAAAAGAAATACCTATACTAAATATTTATGCAGCTAACATGAGTGCCTCAAGATACATAGCAAAACTGAAGGGAGAAATAGATGTGTCTACAATAATAGTTGGAGACTTCAATACAAGAGTGTATTAGATAGAACATCTAGACAGAGGATAAATAAGGAAACAGAGAACTTGAATAATATGATAAATCAACTAGACCCAACAGACATCTACAGAGCATTGCACCCCAAAAATAGCATTCTTTTCAAGTGCTCAAGGATCCTTCTCAAGATAGATCATATGTTGGGTCACAAGACAAGGCTCAATAAATTTAAAAAGACTGAAATTATACAAAATACTTTCTCTGATCATAATGAAATGAAGTTGGAAATCATTAATGGATGGAAAGAGGAAAATTCATAACTATATGGAGATTTAATAGTGTGTACACTATTAAATAATCAGTGGGTCAAAGAAGAAATTGCAATTCAGCAAATATCTTGAGATGAATGAAAATGAGAACACAACATATCAAAACCTATGAGACACCTGAAAAGCAGGGCTGAGAGGGAAATTTATAGCCTTCAATGCTTACATTAAAAAAGAAGAAAGAGCTAATATTGAAGACCTAACTGCACATCTGGAAGAACTAGAAAAAGAACAGCAAACTAATCCCAAACCAAGCAGAAGGAAAGAAATAGTAAAGATCAGAGCAGAAATAAATGAAATTGAGAAAAACAACAACAACAAAAAAAAAAAAACCACAAACATGAGTATATCAACAAAAGCAAAAGTTGGTTCTTTGAGAAGATTAAAAAAAAACCCAACAAACCTTTAGCTAGATTGACAAAGAAAAATGAGAGACAATGCAAATAAATAAAATCAGAAATGAGAGAGGGGCATTTTCACTGGCCCCACAGAAATAAAAGAAGTCATAAGAGGGTACTATGAACAACTGTATGCCAATAAACTTGACAATGTGGAGGAGATGGACAAATTCCTAGAAACACATGAACCACCTACACTGACACTGGAAGAAATAGAAGACCTCAACAATCCAACCACTAGTGACGAGATTGAAACAGTCATCATAAAACTCACAAAGAGTGTTGGATAGGGGCACGTTTGGGACAGTGTGCCCCTGGGGCAGTCTTCTAGAGAATGTGCAAGTGATTATTTTGTCATAGTGTGTTGTATCAGTGGGTGGAGACCCACATAATAGTGGGAAGGTGTTGGACTCTCATCCTGGGTTGGTCTGATATGTTCTCAAACAGAAGTCAGAATGTCTCTTGAGAGCATGAGCAGTTCCTAATAGGGGAGGAGAGACTACTGTGTCAAGCCCTCAGCATTGTTGCAGATATCTATGAATCTTGTCCTTCAAGGAGTAAAGCCTGGTGGTCACCACAGGCCCTGAGGGTGGAATGGGGGGAGAAGGAATAGAATAAATGGAAGAGGGGGTATATAGGGGGCATTGGAAGTGTTCTGCATGATCTTGCAATGATGGATACAGGACATGTTAAATTTCATCAAAAATTTTATAAAAGTATGGTCTAGAGTGTAAGCCATAATGTGAACCATGACCATGGTTGGTAATTATGTTTCAGTATTTGTACACCAGTTGTGGCAAATGTACCATCCACATGTAAAAAGGTATTGATACAAGAGGGGGAAATGAGAGAGGATGTTAGGTGTATGGGAGTCCCCTATATTCTGTATATGACTTTGCTGTAACTTAAAACTTCTTTGAAGATGAAAAAAAAAGTAAGACATTGGGGAAGAAATGGAAGAAAATCCCACTGTACATACAGGACAACATATATTGCAGTGATCAAAGGCAAAATATCAAAAAATTTTTAAAAAACTATTTTTCATTATTTTTTAATATCTCAATTTTTCTTACTTTATTTTAGTTTCAGTTTTTCTAAATTATTATGTATTTTCTTTCTTATGTTTAAAGCTATCATTATTATGTCATTTTCATAATTAATTGTATTTGGTGATATTCTGGGCTTCATTTTTGAAGCAGTTTGGACCACAGAAGGGTTACAACAATGGCAAAGGAGGATCATTGGTGTGGGATGTCACTGATGGTAAATACATGGGAAGAAGTTCTCCCAGGCATACATATAAGGTATATAAATGTGTTCAAGTGTTGATGTGCCATTGCCACAGTGGGTAGAGATTCATACAACACCTGAAAGAATATTGAATTCCCATCCTGGGGAGCTCTGTCACATTCTCTAATGGAACAGCAGCAATCACCCAAGTACAGGGGCAATGACTAGTGTCAATTGATGGGCCCTCAATGTGTATGACTATCCTTGTGAGCTTTTGTTCTTAAGGTTGCAAAGTACCCTAGTGTTGTAAGGTGCCTAAGAGTTATCTCCTGAGAACCTCCCTGTTGCTCAAATGTGGCCTCTCTCTGAGCCAAACTCAGCATATGAATGCATTACCTTCACCCCAATGTGGGACATGACTCCCGGGGATAAGCCTCCCTAGCACTGAGGGATTATTACCAAACACCAATGAGCAATGCAACTGGAAAAAGACCTTGAATAAAAGGGGGAAAAGTTAAAGACAAATGAGTCTATATGGCTAAGACACTTCAAAATGAGTCAGGAGGTCTTCCCAGATCTAATGCTTATGCACGTCTCAGCAGGATCTCATAGACAGCCAAAGTAGATACCACTCCAAATAGTGGGGCTCTTAAGGTCTCTGGAGACACCCAGGTCCTATGGTCAGGGGAGATAGCTCCAGTGGTTGGTGCCTCTCCAGTGGGCCCTACTTTGGATTTTGTGCTCCATAGTGTGACAGTTTGATTCAGATATGACTTCTCTACACATGCCTCTTCTGTTCCCTTTATTTGAACCTATAGTTGGTGCTGGAGTTGGTAGGTGTATGTCCTAGAGACTTGAATCTCTGGGCTGTCCATGTGCCAGCTGGGCCCTGAACCTCAGCAGAGTTGCAAAATATACTTTCCAGTTCATTGGACTCACCCAGAACAACTAACAAGAAGGTGAGGATGGACTACCACCACACCAATGAACTGAGAGAGTCTACAGCTATAAGCAAGAGAGTCCCATCCATCAGCCATATGGGACTGAATCCCCTCTCAATTAGAGGTGGGGTGTGCATCACCATCCCAGAATCCCCAGAACTGGGGAATAAAATATGGACTAGAATGAACTTCCTGGTATTCTATTATAAACTTATTGTGATTCTAGCAATGAAAGAAATTATATCATTGATGTGGAGAAGGTGGCTACTGGAGGTGCTGAAGTCAGGGAGAAGGACAAAGAGGTGCAAAATGGGGGGCAATTTTAGGATTTGGAATTGTCCTGAGTGACATTGTAATGGAAGATATGGGTCATTATATATACGGTTATAACCTACAGAATTGAGTGAAATTCTGCTTAGTGGCAATGTTCCAAGATGTGTTCATAGATTGCAATGAATGTACCACATGAATGAAAGAAGTTGTTAATATGGGGAAGGGTGGGAGGTAGGGGAAGTGGGGCATATGGGAATCCCTTATATTTTTTATGCAACATTTTTTGTAATCTAAGTATCTTTTTAAAATAAAAAATATATTTTAAAAATGAGAATAGCTTTTGAATTATATCAATCTTCCATTTAAACAAACAAACAAAAAAAAAAACTCCCAAAGATGAAAAGCTCAGGACCAGACAGCTTCATAGGTGAATTCTATCAATTATTCAAAGATGATCTAATACCAATCTTGCTCAAGCTCTTCTGAAAAATTGAACAGGAAAGAACACTACCAAACTCATCCTATGAAGTCAGCATCATCACCCTAATACCAAAACCAGACAGAGATACTACAAGAAAAGAGAATTACAGACCAATATCGTTAATGAATATAGATGAAAAAATCCTCAACAAAATACTTGCAAACCATATCCAAAAGCACATTAAAAGAATTATATGCCACAGTCAAGTGGGTTTTATCGCAGGTGTGCAAGGAGGTGCAACACAAAAAATCAATTAGTGTAATAAACCACATTGATGAAGAAGAAAAATCACATGATCCTCTCGATTGATGAAGAAAAGGCATTTGACAGAATACAGCACCCTTTTTTGACAAAAACACACTGAAAGATAGGAATAGAAGGAAGCTTTTTCAATATGGTAAAGTGCATATATGAAAAACCTACAGCTAGGTGAAAGACTGAAAGCTTTCCCACTAAGGTTAGGAACAAGGCAAGGATGCCCACTGTTACCAGTACTCTGCTGGAATGTCTACTAGAGCAATTAGGATAGATAAAGAAATAAAAGGCACCCAAACAGGAAAGGAAGAAGTAAAACTTTCACTATTCACTGATGATATGATTCTAGATAAAGAAAACCCTGAAGAATCCACAACATATCTACTAGAATAGACGAGTTCAGTGGTGGGATACAAGCGTAATATGCAAAAATCAATAGTATTTCTATACACTACTGATGTTCAATCTGAGGAAGAAATGAGAAAAAAAATTCCATTTATAATAGCGACTAAAACAATAAACAATAAAAAGACTAACACCCAACTGAAAAATGGGCAAAAGACTTGAAAAGACAGGGCGGTGGACTTGGCCCAGTGGTTAGGGCGTCCGTCTACCGCATGGGAGGTCTGCGGTTCTGACCCCGGGCCTCCTTGACCCGTGTGGAGCTGGCTCATGCACAGTACTGATGCGCGCAAGGAGTGCCTGGCCATGCAGGGGTGTCACCACGTAGGGGAGCCCCACGTGCAAGGAGTGCGCCCCGTAAGGAGAGCCGCCGAGCATGAAACAAAGTGCAGAGTGCCCAGGAATGGCGCTGCACACACGGAGAGCTGACACAACAAGATGACGCAACAAAAAGAAACACAGATTCCCGTGCCGCTGACAACACCAGAAGCAGACAAAGAAGACGCAGCAAATAGACACAGAGAACAGACAACTGGAGTGGGGGGGGAAGGGGAGAGAAATAAATAAATAAATAAATCTTAAAAAAAAAAAAAAAAGACTTGGAAAGACAATTTTCCAAAGAAGAAATACAAATGACAATAAAAACACATGAAAAAATATTCTCTGTCTTTATCAAAACTACAAAGAGATATTATTTCATACCTATTAGACTGGCCACTGTTAACAAGTCAGAAAACTGTAAATGTTGGATTGGATGTGGAGAGATAAGAATGTTTATTCACTGTTGGTGGCAATGTAGAATAGTACAGCCATTGTGGAGGATTGTTTGACAGTTCCTTAGGAAGTTGAATATATTAATTGATTTGCCATGGGACCTAGCAATACCATTACCAGGTATATACCCAGAAGTACTGAGAACAGATACATGAAGAGACATCTGCACCCTAATGTTCATAGCGGCATTATTCACAACTGTCAAAAGTTGGAAACAACTCAGGTGTCCATCAACTGATGAATGGTTAAACAAATTGTTGTGTATATACATGATGGAATATTATGAAGCAGTAAGAAGAAATGAAGTCCTGAAGCATATGACAACATGGATGGACCTGGAGTACATCATGTTGAGTGAAGCAAGCCAGACACAAAAGGACAAATACTGTATGATTGCGTTATTATGAACTAAATATATAATGTAAATTCATGGAATTAATAATTAGAATATAGGTTACCAGAACATAGAATGAGGGTATAGAATGGAAAGCTGATGGTTAATCTGTGCAGAATTGGTTAAAATGTTGTTTGAAAATCTTTGGAAATTACTGGAAATTATGAGAACACATTATGCCGTTTGTGACTAGCAGAGCTATTATATGGGTATGACAGTGGCTGAAAGGGAAAGTCTGAAGACATGTATATTATTAGAAAGAAAGCTTAAACATATAATATGAGACTGCATAACATAGTGAATTCATATGTAAAATATGAATACGGGTCACATTGTATGTAAAAGCCTGTTTTTACAAAATATAAATACAAAATAAACTAGAGAGAAGGGAAGAGAATAGTAGATATGTATGGCAGGGGAAGCATATAGAGATTGAGAGGTGATGAGTTTTGTTTGTCTGTTGGGCTGGTTTGTTTTTGTTTTTTAGTATTATTATTATTACTGGAATAATGTAAATGCTCTAAAAATGATTGGAGTGATTAATGCAAAACTATGTGGTTATATCAAATACCATTGATTTACACTTTGGATGGATTTATGCTTTAGTAATATGTATCAATAAAACTGATTTGTTAAAAAGAGTGATATCTTAAAGAACAAAATTAGAGGTCTTGGAAATTTAAAATATGAAAGCAAAAATGAAAATCCCTACAGAAATATTGGAAGGTAGTGTTGAGAATATTTCCAAGAAAGTATGTCAAAGGACAAAGAAATGGAAATTGGGAGAAAATGCATAATAAAATTGGAAAATCAGTCCAGGAGTTCCAACATATGAATAATAGGAATTTCAGGAAAAGAGAACAGAAATGTAGGGCAGAATAACATTAAAATAATGAAGAAAAATGTCCAGAACTGAAAGACATGAGTTTCAAGTTGTAAGGACTTTCCCAAATACCAGAATGAATGGATGAAAAGGTGGCCGCATCAAAACCCATCGTCATGACAAAGAGCAGATACTAAAATATCTAAAAAGAAGGACAGGAAAAGAAAGACAGGTTTCATTAAATGCATAAAGAAGCAGAGAGGCTTCAGATTTCTCTACAGTAATTTTGAAACGCAAGACAATGGAGCAAGGCTTCCAAAAATTGGATGGGAAATTATTTCCAATCTAGAAATCTATATCCAGCCCAATTACCAGCAAAGTATGTCTGTAGAATGAAGACACATTCAGATATGCAAGGTTTCAAGAAATCTACCACAGCAGAGCAGGTGTAGCTCAGTGGTTGAGCGCCTGTTTCATACCAAGGTCTCAGGTTCTATCTATCCCCAGTACCTCCCAAAAAAAAAAAAAAAAAAAATACCATCAAGCACTCTTTCTCAAAGAAGTTACTGGAAGATGTGCACCACCAAAATGGGGGACTGAACCGATAAAGTGGATGCCCGGGAGCTCCAGTGTCAATGGAAGCAGGTCTAGAGAGCGGTCAGTTCAGGTTGGAGCAGGTCAGAATGTTCCAGAAAAGATTTCTTTAAGTAGATGAACTTGAAGAATGTTAAGAATAAGAATACTTAAGAATATTGATGTGAGTGATTGCAAGACAAGAGATTTACACAACTAAAGGAGAGTTTGGGGAGAAATTAGTGGTAAGAACAACTAAGAAAAAAAAAAGGACAGTGAGTAACTCTGGGGATGAGGGAGTCGTAAAGGAAAGGAAGTCTTATTAATAACTTTATTTTTTCTAAAAAGAAGTGAATAAAACCTTGTAGGGTGCTATGCAAATGAATGGAATGGATGTTTCTTATACTGATGAATATCAGATTTTTAAGACTTAGGTTTTAGGAGTCTCATTTTTAAAAGCAAGTGTAAAAGCTACCTTTTTCTTACAAAATGCCATGCCTTATTTTAAAAGAGATATCATTATAGAAATGTACAATCTAACACAAAAGCCTTCTGAATACTGATCTTCCAGTGATGCCCTCTGTTTATAGTTTTATGTCTCTGCCTCAGAATCACTTTATATGTATGTCTCTTCCAACATATACTTTTTAATGTAAAATCTGATCATATTATACATACAATTTTAACAATTGCTTTTCTTTTTTCACTGTACAATACGTTTTGCCATTTTCCCATGTCCCTGTCTATATAAACATACCCATTTTGTTAACATTTATTTGTTTATTTATAAACAATTTTATATTTCATGATAACCCTGGGAACAAGATGTATCAATAAAAGTTAGACAAGTCCTGTAGTTAAAAAGGACATTTAAAAAAGGGTCCTTTGGTATATAACATATTTTTTCCAAGGATTCATTAAATAGGAATATTGATTTTTGCTTTAGGAACACAGTAATTTCCATTTTAAATCACGGGGTTATTAATATTTTTTTCTTATGGGGTAAAGCAAAGTCAAAGGTTGTTCAGAGATGAAAAGCATTTCTTCTCAGTGCCTTGGTGGGAAAAGACTCCTTGCTTTCTATGACTCCACCTAGGGCCAAAGAGCTAAGCAGTTAAAACTCAAGGGAGCAGTTGGTCAGGTTGAACAAGAAAGAGGTGTAGCTCTCCACACCCTCCTTTGCAAGAGAGAACTCCTTCATGGGTTTGTGGAAACTGCTGTGGAACGATACCCTAACGCTTCCTAAAATTCTCAAAGCTTCTGAATCATGTGAGTAAGGGTTAAAAGTTTCAGGATAAAATTCTGCAAATTAGTAAAAAAAAAAAAAAAATCACAAACTGCATCAAGTTAGATTTGCTGGCATGGACATTAATTTATGGCAGAAGAAAGATCCTTTAGGTTCTCCTCCCAATTTGCATGATTTATAACCTTCCCGCCCTTGCTCACTGGAAGCTTTCTCATGTGGAAGTCAGCAGTTGCGTTTACTTGGTGTGACTGGTGCGTGGTTACTGAAGGTTTCAGGAGGAAATTTTCTCCCTGGTTTCTAACGTCTGCAGCCCAGTGCTGGGGAGTATGGAAGGAGTGCTGGGAAGCTCCTACATGGAATTGCCTTCTTTCCACACTCAAGGCTGTTCCCCTAAACACAATTTGGCGATTGTTCTACCTGGCGCTTGTTATAAAGCGATTGCTCGCTGCCTGAGCACTGCCTCATCCCCTCTTCCTTTCCTATCCACAGTGAGTGCTATTTACCATTGATGTGAGAAGTTCTAGAACAGGCGTGGCTCACTCTCTTGGAAAGCCCCAGGATCTGCCTGCTCCTTCCCACTTTAATAGAGGCTTTAAGAAATAAAGCCACAATAATATATTGTGCATCTTTTAAAGTGATGCTAACAGAAGTTTTCAATGACAAGAACTTTATCATGCTAAGATAAGAAGCTAGATACAGATTTGTAAACGTAATTTGACATTGCTTAAGTAAAATATTCATGAAAAAAAAAACAAACTGGAAGGAAATCTACCAAAAATGCTTAGCATGATGGCCTTGTCTGTTTGGTCTAATTATGGATGAAATTTTCTTAGTGTTTCACCATTCCTTTCTGCCCTTTCTGGTATTTTACAGTAAGCATACATACTTTTAAAATTAAGGTAAAAAATACTTCCCCAGCTTGCTTGGCATAGAAAGGAATTTGAATAGGATTTCTTCTCTGTGGCCTGGGATTTTCCTAAGTCTCTGACAAAATGACATTCTTGCCCCTCTAGACTAGGAGTGTCAGCAGAAGCTGAAGTTGCTTTCTCACCCCCCACCCCACAGCTTTTGCCCTATTTGGATGCTCACTTTGTATGCTTTTGTTAATTCTACAGGTTGGCCTGTGTTTCCTATTTGTCTACTGCTTAAGAGGTTGAAAGAATTAAAATAGGAACTTCCGGGTTTTCCTTAATCCCTTTATCTCCCTTACACCTGCAACAGGGAAACCATTATGTACAATAAATCTTTCATGATGATAATGGTTGTGGTACCTTGCTATACCTTTGGGGGTCTATGATTTTGACAAATGGACACATCAGAGACTAGGGTACCTTTTCTTTGCATTATCCTCCAACCAAATAAAATTAGACTGTCAGATCATTTAACCCCACCTCCCCTTTTCTAAAGGACAGAAGCTAAATTAAAACACATGCACTACCATTTCAGGATACTGAGAAAGATAGTCAATCGCCTATATGAACACAACTGAAAACAATAAGAGTAATTTTTTGGTGCAGTGTTTGCAAAGCAGGCTTGTTAATTTTATAGTTACTCTATCTCCAGCATTCTATGTGTCTAGTGTCGGAAAATAACTTTGGATAAGACAGTTTCTTGCTTTCAAGTTGATACCAAATTGACAGCTCCTCAATGCCTAGAAATGTGTTCTTTCATGCCTGATTGGACAGGAATTGTGACCCAGTGGGAAAAGCTCTGGACTATAAACAGCCAGAATTCAGATATGCACTAGCTTTTAAGCAGCACAGGGAGTCTGTCCGGGACTCACTTTTTCCTTTTGTGAAGATGCGGGTTTGGGTTTAGCGGGTGCTTTGCATGCTGGGTAGTCCCCTCGTCTGGGAAAATGCTTCGGGGGTGGCCCCGGCGTGAGAGGGGGGTCTAGGCGCTGCTGGTGGGCTCCAGCCCAGGTGCCAGCCGCCCAGGTCCACCGGATCTGCTAACTCCTGTGCTGATGGGTATAGAGCTGCGCTTGGAGAAAGAGTTCTGAGCCTCTGAACCTGGTGAGAACGACTGGTGTAGACGTTCTCAGGTAGCTTTCAGCTCTGAAATTCTCTATGAAATAGAAATCCTGACTTCTTTCGGAGAAGGCTGATTAGCTATGAATATGATTTCTTCACAGAGCCGTTAGCACATTCTATATATATAGCCTTGTGGTGTCTGCTGGTGACTGGGTTTTCCCAGCAATCACCTGCATCATGACTGTGTATGTAGAGAAAGTTGATTAAGTCTTCCAGTCCTGGCATGTTACTTAAATTGACAGTCCTTCAAATCATGATCAGCTTAGAGAATTGAGAGTACAGTACATAGACTAATTTATTATTTGGCTCTTGATTTACTGATTCTGTGGCTTGCCCACTACAATAAATGTGCTATTGTTAGCTTGGTGTGTTAGACGTCATTAAGCCAAGGTGGCTCCCTGAGCAGCTGGTTAGCTGGTTAGCTGTGCGGGTCACCGAGTCCGCTGTTAACCTTCAGCCTCCCAGCTTGCAAGCGTGGGCTTTTAATGAAGAAGGGCAGACCAGAAAGTGTGGCTGAGTCCCCAGTGTCCACGTAATCCAATTCAAGGTCTTCGGAAAACATGCTCCTAAAAGAGAAAGGCTAGCACATTTATTAGACATTACTTATGCAAAAACCAAAACAAATGACCACCAAAAGCAAACAACTAAAAAAACCTCCTTGCTACAGTGACAGAAAATGAATGTGAGAGATTCATCTTAGCTATTTAATTTCTAAAAACGGAATCACCTTTTTCCCTGGCAAACAAACACAAAATAAACTGGCACAGAGAAAATTTCTCTGCTTCCTGAAGAACACTTGAACCAAGGAAAATAAAGATAGTTTTGGGCCAACGTATACATTTTATAAACACTTTCCTATTTCTGAAATGGACTTTATATGCTTTATCAAATTTACGTCTTCAATGAAACCTTAAATAGTTTAAACACCTTTAACAAGGAGGGATCAATTTTATTTTTAGAATTTTGAGAACTCAGGTTTCATTATTTCTAGAAGATTCTAATTTATTCATACAAATCAAAGAATAAGAAATAAAGAGCAATATATATGTATATTTACATAGGGCTATGCATATATATATTTACCTTTACTAAAAATTTGTCTGCTATTTTAATAGACATTTTCTTCACTTCACCTTCTAGTGCCAATCCTAGCTTCTGCACTTCTGCTTTGTTAAAATACTTCCCTGGCAGGCAAAACGGCTATTTTAACTCATGGCTGTAATTCTTCTCTGTGACGGAGGGCTATCATTTACCAAAAAAGAGATAGGAGCGAGTTTTCACGGGATGTGGAGGAGGTAAGACATTCCTTAATCTCACCGAAATGAGGGTGTCTTGTTTAGTTTTGAAAATATGCTAAGGATATGGCTGATGCCTCTTTCCTGACTGCAAGGTCATTTCTAAGGTCAGCCAGAGAGAAAGTTGCACGTGAGCGATCTGTCTTTATCAGGACGGGGGAAGGTATGTACAAGTGGCAGGGGAAAAAATAGCTGACCTTAGTGAAAACTTTGCCAGTCTTTGGGTACTGAACTTTTAAACCTAGGAAACAAGGTACTTTTAAACCTCCTGCTGTACTCCCCCAACTCTATAAACCTACCTTTATTTCAGCATACCTAACCTATTGTAATGATTTGTTTGCCTGTTGCAGACTTTGATATCCCACAGAGAAGCAGCAGGGCTCATCTCTGTGTGCCTGACACCGAGCCTCCTGTGTGACACAGGATAGATATTCAGTAGCTGTTTTTTAAATGGATGATGTGCGTCTCCAAGAGGGAGCTTTACTGATTCACACGTGGGACCAAGACAGAAACCCTATAAAGGTTAAAACCTCATGTCCAGCGAAGAGCTTGTGGTTTGCTGGGTGGTACCTTAGCTTCACCTAATGTTTTGTTTTCAATAATGTCCACATATTTTTTTTCTCATTTGACCCTCTCTGTAGATCAAGAGGGTTTGCAGGGAAAGTAGGATTTTCATTTTGCATGTGAAGAAATTGAGCTCTTGTCCAAGGAAATCTAAGACCAGAGGTACGGTGTTCTGGTCCCCTCCCTGAGCTTCTGAACCTATTTCTCTAACATGTCAATCTAGTTATTTCACCCTCCTATCTCTCTTTCTCACCCTTAGAAATAGATAAGTGAAAGCCTTCGTCTTCCCAGAATTGGCCTGTTTGGTTTGGGGGAAGCCAGCTGAGTTTCGAAGACTCTCTGAAGGACTGCAGGAAGCAGGAAGCAATAAGACCGGAAGCAACGGCCGCAGGTGATAGACGGGCGGTGCCTTCTTTCCCTTCCCCGTTTTGTAAACAGAGTGGACAGCTCTGTGACTCCAGCGTCCCCAGGAGAGCTCGCCGAGGGCCTCCGGGCTGCATGGAGCTTTTGTCATCACTGGGAGGTGGACGTGTTATTTATAAAGAGAATCCTGCTGTGCAACTGTTTGCCTTTCTTAAGATCTATTATCTGGGGAAAAAAGGAATCCTGATATTTTTTAAATTGTTTTTTTTTTTTTTTTTACCATAACCTTTTAAAGGGGAGTGGCAGCTTTGCATTTCCCAGGGTCTGGCATTCGCTCTTCCATAGTAGGTTATATTTGTTGAACGAATGAGGTGCATAGAGGGAAAACATTCTAGTTCACATTTCGTACATGGTGCATTGACACCCCAAAACGGCCCTCTCAGTTCCACACTAGTCCTTCCTCCCTCCACCCAATGAACATTGCAAGTGTGTGCTGGGGCTGACTCGCAGCCAACTGTCTCAACTTCGGAAGGAACATTCTCGGGTGGATGTCCGGGTTTGTGCAATCGTTTGGACACTTTTATCACCTTTTGTCTTTATTAAAAACGAGAGGAAAATGAGAAATAATGGAAATTACTGGGGTGCTAACAGTGGTAAACTTTCATCTCACGGTATGTTTGACTCTTTGATTTAAGCTGGTCAACCCTGTGGTCAAATATGAAGAACAAGATCAGGACGTACTGTCACAACGTGTGCCTAAAAGGTGAGATGTAATTAGGGGTTTTACAGTGTGGCCAAGGTTAGAAAACAGCCCCCATTTCCCTTTACAACATGCACATACAATTAGATTTTTATTCTCTTTCGTTCAGAAACATTTTCAGATATCCTGTAAGAAGATAAGTTAGCTGGCATTATTTAGGAAGATGAGAAATATTTCTCATAAAGATGTCTAAAGGGTGTTAATGGAAGAGTAATTTCACCGTTTTCCAAAGTATAAAAGCAGCTTTCGCCAATGGGCCCTGTGACTGGCTGTCTAAGCTGGGGTCACGGAGACTCGCCTACGTAACACTCAGCCACTAACTGGGAGTGTCTCCCGAGCAAGTCCCCGGAACGTTCTGGCTCAGAGTTACTCATTTGTACAATGTGGGTGGCTCTATCCGGGTTCTCTGCACCCTCAGATAGGCTCCCTCGGCCTGACTTGTGGGAAAAGCCCTGAGTTCCAGGGGACCCGGTTTGGGGAGAGGGTGCCCCAGGGGGTGGAGAGAGACAAACGTTCCCAGGGTTCTTTTACAGCCTTTGGAGACTGGGGCTGGGAGTCGAAGTCGTTGCAGTTTCTCCTTCAAAATGACCTTCAAAAGGCAAAATAAAAGGAATTTGCCTCTTGTATCTCAGGTCATCTCGTGGAAAAAAGCCGCCGAGCTTTTCCTCGTTTTCTTCATGCCAAAGAAATGAATTTGTGGTGAAGACCCGGCAAATGATGGTGCCCGGTAAAAATCTTTTGGACACGTCAGCAATCGGACTTCTGAGACAGTTTCCTGGATTACTGAAATAAAAGGAAAGTCAAAACAAAACAAAAAACACCAACCCAAGTTAACCTAAACTCCACCGTCTAAGCGTAATCTCCTCGGTTATGCGCTTCTCTTCAAAGCTGGGTTGGCCTCGTCTCCAGGGACGAGCCAAAGGAAAGGCTTAAACAAGGAACTGTCCAGTAATCGGGCCTTCTTTTCAGCTTATTTCCGTCCCGGGGATCGAGGAAATCCTCCAGCGCGAGGGGCCAGGCTTTCACCCGCCCCCGCGGGGCAGAGCACCCCCGGGGCGCGGGCTCTCACTCAGGCCGGGGTGGCGCAGGGCGGCGGCGCGGGGCGGAGCCGCAGGTGGGGAGGGGCGGCCCCGGCGCGTCGGCGACCCCGGCGCGGGGCTGGCGAGGGCGGCCGCGCCCGCCTGGGGAGGCCGGCGGCCAGGTGTGGCTTGGGCGCCCCTTGCCAGCGGGGAGGAGACAAGCGCCGGCGCCGACCAACACCGCCACCCAGCCCCGGGCCGGCTCCTGTGCGCGCTCGCCGCCCGCCGAGGCACAGCTCGCCCTCGTCGCTCCCCCGGCGCCCGCCGCCCTCCGCCCCGCAGCGCTCGCCGCCCGCGGCCCGCGCCACCCGGCCGAGAGGAGTGTCCTGGCGGAGCGTCGGCGCCGCCCCCGAGCTCCGCGGCTTCCCGGGCTCCCGCGGTTGCCTGCGCCCTGCGCGCTCTCTGAGGGCCCGCAGACATGAGCTGCAACGGCGACTCGCACCCGCGCCTCAACACGCTGGGCCGCATGATCCGCTCCGAGTCCGGCCCGGACCTGCGCTACGAGGTGACCTGCGGCGGCGGCGGCGGCGGCGGGGTCTCCAACGGCAGGATGTACTACACGCGGCGCTGCGCGGTCACCGAACACAACTCGGACGGCTACTGGTGGGTGCCCTGCCCGCGCCGGGGCGCCTGGAAAGCGGGCGCTGGGCACCGGGGGAGCGTGGGGCCGGGGCGCCTGGAAAGCGGGCGCCGGGCACGGGGGGGTGTAGGGCCGGGGCGCCTGGAAAGCGGGCGCCGGGCACGGGGGAGAGTGGGCCGGGGCGCCTGGAAAGCGGGCGCCGGGCACGGGGGAGAGTGGGGCCGGGGCGCCTGGAAAGCGGGCGCCGGGCGCGGGGGTTCGTGGGGCCGGGGCGCCTGGTAAGTGGGCGCCGGGCATTGGGGAGGGTGGAGCCGGGGCGCCTGGAAAGCGGGCGCCGGGCACTGGGGAACGTGGGGCCGGGTCGCCTGGAAAGCGGGCGCCGGGCACTGGGGAGCGTGGGGCCGGGGCGCCTGGAAAGCGGGCGCCGGGCACGGGGGTGCGTGGGGCCGGCGGAGCGCGGGCCCGGGGCGGCGGGGTCTCCACACACTCCTGGCAGGCTGAGAGTTGGAGAAGGGGGCGATCGCCCTCCTTGTTCGGACGAGGAAACCCAGGTCCAGAAAGCGGAGGGCCACCGTCCTTCCCCCCGAGGCCACAGAGGCCCTTCCCGAGGGGGCCGGGAGCTGCACCCCTTCCCGAGGGGGCCGTGCGCCGCGTGGGCCGGGATGGGTGGGCGGCGTGCGGGGACGAGCGGCTCCGGTCCCGCGAGCCGGGGCTCGGCCCCACCTTTCCCCCTTCCTGCGTCTGCACGGCCCGCGGGGCTGGAGTCGCTTTTGTCTCGGGCCGGAGTTTCCCGGGCGGCAGGTGGGAGGTCACAGGCCAGGCGTGGCCGCGACAACCCCAGCCCGCCTCCCTGGCTGTAACCCAGAGCAGCCCAGGGAAGGGTCAGGGTCCGCGGCCTGCCCGGGGGCGGCACCCCGAATTCCCGCCCACCCCGAGGCCGCCGGCGCGGCGCGCCTGGGCTCCCCGGCCCTCCAAGGGACCTGAGCCAAACTGAAGGCTGCGCGCCCCGGCGGCGCAGGGTCCCGGCCCGTGGAGGCCCTCCTCGGTGGTCCCTGTCCCTCAAACGAAGCTTCCTGGAAAGGGCAGCCGCGAGGCGGGGGTCGCACCTGCGGCCGGGCTGCGGGACGGCCCCTTTGTACTCCCTTTTTTAAAAAAGCGTTTGGTGCACGACCCCCAGGGCCTTGGCGGCGGAGGGCCGTGGCAGGGTCTGTCCTTGGAGCCGGAGAGCGTGGGCAGGGTGCCGTGGAGGAGAGGGCGCCCCCTGCCACCTCCACCGACCCGCCAGCCCAGGGTCCCCCACGGCGAAGGGGCCCCGGGGACGCCCCTTCCCAGGGAAAGGGGCGGGTCCGGGTCTCGGGATCGACGCGGAAAGAGACCGAGACGGCGCCGTGGGACGGGTGGGAGGTTGTGGATCTGCCCTCGCCCGGTGCCCCCAGCCGGGCTGTGGGTGCCCACGTGAGCCGGGAGACTTCCTCGCCCGCGCCCCTCTGCGCCCGCGCCGGCCCTTCCCACGCTTGGGAACGAGGCCCTGGGCCCGGGGACGCTGTTTACCTTGTGTGGTGGCTTGGGGCTGGGGAGGAGCAATCTGAATATGCTCCAAAAGCTTTTTGTTTTGCAAGCAGCTTTGAAGGCGGAGACTACTCGAGTAGCAACTTGCTTACATTTTAACCCCACCCCCACCTCATAATTTAGTTTTTCTCTTAAGAGTTAGCTCTCAGCATTGGAGCTCTCCGTTTTCTGAACAAAATGCACCTGGGGATTTCCAGGAAAAATGTGCCAAGCGACAGATGGAGTAAGGGAGAAAGTTTTGCCAGTTCTCATTTTGGCTTTTCAGTTTGCTTTAAAACTTTGCCAACCGTTTATTTAGTTCCTAAGCTTTACTTTTTTTTTTTTTTTCCTTCCGGTATTTGGGAATCACATTCTTTTAATCCACGCGTTAAATCCAAGTCAGGAGGATAATATTGGGAGTATATAACAATGATTTTTGAAGTAGATGACGATTGTGTTTAATAATATAAGTACTGGAATGTTTTTCTAATACAGGGTGTGAAGAATGTGGTGATACATGGGAAAAATATAACTAGAGACTATTGTTAACAACAACATCGTAAATGTTTTTGTAGCAGAACAAAGTTAGTACTATATTAAAGGTAAAAAAAAGACTATGGAGTTTGGTTTTGTGAGCTATGAATAGGAGTAAGCATTTTTTTCCAATTCTTTTTTTTTTTCGTTAATAAGGAGACCTTGATTATGTCATTTAATTAATCTGTGTATCCTTCTGAAGACAAAAGGAACAATTGAGTTAGCAATTGGAAATAGATGAAATAAATATTTTCATAACTTGTTGAACAATTGAGTTAGCAATTGGAGATAGATGAGATAACTTGTTGAGCTGCTTTTTTCTGTTTTTTTTTTTTTGTGAATTTGAAAAAAAGTCAATAATAATAATAATAATAAAAAACCCAAGTCAAAATTTGCAAGGATTCTTTAGCTGCTCTCTTTCTGCATTTTATGAGCCAAATTTTAAAAAGCATGCTTGTTACTGTAGAGCCCCCATTTAAAAAATTTGACTCTAATCAGTATTATTAACTGAATATTTTGTTCCCTTGGCTTCTTCTGTATTCTATAGGTACTATTTTAAGTATTTAACTAATTGGTTGGTGAGCCCCATAGCAAGGTTTATAAGGATTCTTCACTGAAAAACATTTAGGTTGGGGGAGGCTTAAATTTTTTTTTTCGCATAGCATAGCAATTTCTTGTGTTCTGTTTTTCCAGCTTAAAGCCTGTTTATAAACCCATCAGGTTTTACATGCTCTGAGAGCATAAACAGACGCAAGTGAAAATTTCCCTAATTTTTGAGGAAGGGTGTTTTCCTGCACCTTGTTGGGTTGGCCAGGGCCATAGGCTAAGGGCTTGCGCCAACACACACTCAGTCCTCCGAGATCCAGTCGTGAAGTTTTCCCAGGACTGTACTGGCATGGGTTGTGAGATAGCAGTGGTTCTGCTAACCCAGAATGAATTGAGAATTACTGAAATACAAGATAGTCTGCGGAAGCTGACCTTTGCCTTTTAAAATAATGGCTGTTGAGGGAAGGGAAGTGAGGAAGGCATCTGCCTCTGTTTTCCTGGTGGCTTTATGGTTTTCCAGGAGGGATTATTGGTTTGCCCACAGCATGTCCCTTTTTAGAAGCAGGCTGCTATCTCTAAGGGCTGTGCTGAATGAGTGATGATGATGGGTTTAATAAGTTCTTTTCTGGCCATTTTCAGCTACCACAAGTTTCTCTAAGCACATACACCAATATGGGAATTCCTGGGGGAAGTTCGTTTAGTTAGAAAATTCCTGCTACTTTATTGGCTGACTTTGATGGGTGAATTTTGAAATATGAGTGTTTGACTGACTTGGGCCCTTTCTATAATTAAATTCATTTGAGTGCATAGAGAGCCCGAATCTGATTTTTTTACCCCTTTTAAAATGACTTTAAAGTATCCCTCCTCCGTCTGTCCTTTACATTGACAGTGCTTGCCAACTTTTAGGACAGTATTATATTTTATTTGTTATTCTCCCCACTGATCTTTTTGTGCCTTCTTTAGGCTGACTCGTTTCTGCACTACTTTATGTAATTTCTTGTGAATTTCTTGAAATATTTTATTACAGCTTGTTGTGTGATTGATAACATAGTTAAGTATAGTTTTGAAAATTTGGACTTTTTTTGTCTAGGACATTCTGTTAATACTGTTTTCGTTTCAGGCAGCATTACTCTTTTTGCTCCTGTAGTAAAAAGAAAAGACAAATCTGTAGCGAATTTTGTTATCAAAGTAAGAATGGAGGCAAAGTGACAAAAGCCCCCCAGTTAGAGCTTTCACTGATCCATGTGAGCATTTGGTAGGAGGATTAAAAGCAGAGTAGAGTCATTAAAGTTTCAGAAATATGTGATTACAATGTTAATGCTTGCTCTTCCCCAGAGCTCATGATTTCAGAACCAAAGTACGTGTGATCACTATTTGATACACATTTTACAGGTTGTTTTAAACCACTTTTTAAAGGAAGCCTGTTTCTCAGCATGAGATAAACAGGTGCATTTGCTTTGAATTTAGAGCTTCGGGAATTCTAAGGATTACCCAGTTTATAGAAACCCCACTTTTAGAGGCAAGCAGATTAAGATTTACCCAAGATCCCAGAGCCCACTCAGGGCTGAGCTGGCAGGGAACCCAAAGGCGCCTTGGACTTGACAGTACTGTAACGATGTGATGGAAGTATCTTAAATTCCATTTATTCATGCACCCAGCAGACGTTTGCTGAGCATGTGCTGTGTGCCCTTTGGAGAGATTAAAAGGGGAAAATGTGAATACTTCTCAAAAGGAGTGAGTGCTGTTTACAGGAAAATAAGTATACAAGTGTAATGCCAAAGGCTAGTGAAATGTTCTGCAATACAAAAAGGGATATAGATGGCCCAAGAGGCTTTGTAAATAGATGCAGTCACATCACTAGGAAGACCACGCAGATTTGGTCTTCGGAGCATTTCAGCTGGTAAAGGGGGGTGGGCAGAGAACACTCCCAGGGAGCAAAGCCTGAGAGGAGCAGATTCATGGCCAGTAGGGTGGTCTTTGTGTGTGTGTGTGTGTGTCGTTGCACCAGTTAGGAGGGGGGTAGTAAAAGCCATGAAGAGGGGTGGAGGTGGTGGGGCAGAAAGTGGGTATCGCTGCGGTGGAAGGACAGCTGCAACTAAGAGTTGGATGTCGGGTGAGGGAGGGTCTGAGAAAATAGGCTTCAAGCCTGGATGACTCATCCGCTGGATAGATAGATAAATGTTTTTCTGGGAAACGATTGCAAAGTAAGAGACAGTTTTGCCTCATACCTGGCAGACAGCATTTATGTGCTTATTAAATGTGAGGCAGTTACCAATTTTTAAAATAAAAATATCAGCTCAGTGGTTGATGATAGTTGCTGTTTATTAAACACCTGTGATGTGTCATGTAGATTATGTATGTTATCTCAAGCCTCACGACAGACGTCCCATTTAACAGATGGGAAACTGAGGTTAAAGTAGTTAAATGACTTAGCCAAGATCATCTAGTTAGGAAGTGGCTGAGCTAGATTATAAACCACAGTTGCTCAAGAAAAGATCCGATCTTAGTTGTTAAAATTTATCTTTTCTACTTGTAAACTCTTTTGCACCTAAGTCTTTATTTTTGTTTTTTGAGGTACCGGGGCTGGGGATTGAATCTGGGACCTTGCATGGGAAGCCAGTGCTCAACCATTGAGCCACATTGCCTCCCCTGAGCTGGTTTTTCATTTGTTTCCTTGTTGTTTAGTTTTTGTTTTTCGGAGGCACCAGGATCGGAACCGGGGGCCTCCCATGTGGGAAGCAAGTGCTCAACCCTTTGAGCCACATCTGTTCCCCCGTTACTTCTCTTCTGTCTGTTGTCTTCCTTACTCTACATTTCTGTGGAATATGTGTTTCAGAAGCACTATATTTCTTCAATAAGAAATATTAATATTTGTGTAGCATTTCCATCTGCTTAGGAAAAGAACAGCCATATGGTATGGCATAAAGCAGACTAATTGTTGGGCCCATCTCTTTAATGGGACAAACAGCGTTCAGCAGGTAGTTAATTTTTTTTCTAAATATGGGCATTGTGTCATTGTCGATCAGGTGTTTGAAATCAAATCTTGGGAAGGAGAAAACTGCTGATGGCCCTGAAGTCTCAAGGCTGACGTCTCAGGGTGGAGCAAAGCTGGGCTTGGGTGTGACTTGAGAGTTTAGCTCAACTCTCAGCCAACCGGTCTTTCCAGCCTGGGGGGTTCTGAGAGGAACGTGTCTGTCTGGAGGCCAAGGCGCCCTCGTGGTGAGGATGGGAGTCCAGCCCTGCCCTTGGCTTTGATCCTTTTCCCTCTTGCCCTAGGTTGGTTGGTCCCGGTGGTCCTGCCGCTTGAAAATGACCAACGCAGTTCTAATGTCAGCACCGCAGCCTGCAGACCCCAACACCCAGACAGCGGGCTGGCTGCGCTGTTTTGAAGCTTCATCCCCTAAAATTCTAGCCTGGTCAAATAATTTACACCTCACCACAAACGCCTTGGGCTGGGACGTGCATGTCCTTCAGAGTTGTCCTCATGAATGTGAAAATCCCTTTTTTGCAAAGATCACTTTTGTGAGAAGCTGAAGCAAACAGAGCTAAGAGTTTGCTGGGGATTAAAAAAAATTCTCAGCACACAAACATCCCTTGCTTCACCAATCTCTGGGCTCTGATAAGAAAAAGAGAATTGGCTTTTTCATGGATAGATAACCATCAAGTCATTTTTTTTTTACTTCAGTGTAATGAATAAGTTTTTGCCTAAGGAAATAATTCTCAAAATAGAAATGCCTGTTTTGCCGCTGAATTCGTAAAGGTCGCGTCTTCATACGGTATCCCTTTTTAATACAGGAAAGAAAGGCACCTTTCTCTGAATTTTCTTCTCTCTTCAGTTCTTTCATAACTCTGTTAAAATGAATCATTCCCTTAGAATTCTTTCAAGTGGCTGATTTAGAGTCCGGCGGATCATCATAGGAACCCCTGAAAATGCCTCACATTTAATAGTCCATCCAGTTCTTCTCTTTCCTCCGTCCCTTTTTTGCTTCTTGCCTCACCCTTGACTTGCAGCAGGGTGTCCTCAAAACTGTGAATTGGGGTAAAGATAAAAACACGCCCGAGCTCTCAGGCAGCGAGGGTCTTTGGCTGTGCAGTCCACATTACAGAGGCAAAAACGCCAGGCCCCGGGGGTGGCCCCCAAGGCTGCCACTTGAGAGTCTTTCTGAGGTAAACAGATACGCGATCTGCTCGCCCCCCTCCAGCCGGGGCAGCCGCCCACGAGGAAGTGAATGATTCTAGGAGCGCGGCTTCCAAAGCTCCAAAGCTCCAAAGCTCCGGGCGAGGACAAAGTGAGGAACCGGACGAGGCCCCCTTCTCATCTCTGAAGGTTTTCTGTCATCTGTCCCAGTTGGGGTGGGACCTTGGGGTTGGGATAAATGGGCTCCCCGCTGGAGCTTTTGAAATAAGGGTGATGAGAAGAGAGGTCCTCCCCTCCGATCAAAGTCTTTCATGGGCCTTTATTTTCTTCTCCTCCAAGCCAAACAAACGTGCGTTAAGCACCTTGTCTGCTGTCGGGAGCTGGTGGGGAGGCGGGGGTGAGTTACATCTGGACTTCTCCCTCCAGGAGTGGGGCAGACAGGTGTGTAAACAAAGCTTGTGCAAGGCAGGTGAGCTAGGTAGAGGAAGGGGGAGCGGGCCTTTGGGAGCAGGGGTGGGCTGAGGAAAGCTGCAGAGAGGAGGGGGCTCCCAGAGGAGGGAGCCGGGCCCTGGAGCAGCTGGAGTGTGTCTGTGCCTCCCGGAGGTCGGGAGGGGGGGTGATCCCCAGGGGAAGGGATGAAAATGTGTGTGTGCAAAATCTCCTCCCCCACTTTTTTTTTCCTTTTTTTCTTATGAAGAAATTCAAATGAGATAAGATGTGTGAGAAATGGTTTGAAAAGTCAAAAGAGCTAAGCAAATAGTCCTTAAGATCAATGTTAATTTATTGCATGATTATCATATTTATTAGGCTTTTCCTGGGCCATTACTCCATAAACCAGAATAAGAAGAGGTCAGTGGGGCAGCGTCTGGCAAACCTCAAAGACTGTACTTGATTGAATGAGCGGAGAAAGAAGAGAGTGGGAAAGCAGACAGAAGGAAGGAAGGAAAGGGAAAAAAACCTTTTAAGAGACTTGAAGTCCAAATGGAGAGAAAGTGTATATACACAAAAGTAAAAATATAGAGTTAGGTGGTAGGTTATGTGTCGAACGAATGGTATAGATTACTATAAAATGTGTTTTTATAAAACAGAGTGTAACTTTTAAAAATATTTTCATTTTGTAATGCATTTTTCTCTTCAAAGTAAGAGTATTTTTTTCTTTGATGTTCTTGGCAACAAAAATGTTAAATTGATGCCTTAAAACAGATAACTTTGGAGTCTTATTTCTAAAGAAAAGAATGTTATTGGAAGGCAATAAAATAAAACATAGAAAGCATCATAATATTGTTCATAACTCAGGTGTGTGTCCACGTGGTCCATCCCAGTATTTAAATCCAGAACATGTTTTCCTTTTAGCCACTGATGAAAGACTCTTTATGCCAACACTTGGACCCATTACTTGTTTAAACAAGTTTAGAATGAACTTTAAAAATGATTGTGTAGGCAGGTTCTTTGTAGTATGAATCATTTGTCTTTGTGAGTATGGGGATAAAATGCAATTTCAGAAGTTAAAAAATTTTAAAGATGTGTATTATATTTTTCAAGGACAAGTATTAGTTTTAGTTCAGAAGTCAATATTCTTGTGATTTAACCTGCCCCAATAAGTTTTGTTTTCTTGTTTCTTTTTGAAAGACACATGATATTTCTTCCATCTATATGCTACTGGAATGGGATTTAAAAATTAAACCTTAAGCCTTGTTAGTGCAATTCTTTATACGGTTTAAAATCTCCCCACCACTAACACCCGTACATACCAGTATTGAATATTGCTTTGAAGCTAGAGATGTTTAAAAATCCTCATATGTTTCTTATTTATTTAAAATATTTCTTCGTATGGGATAGAGTTTTGCACTTCCCCAAGTGTGCCTTATGATTTGAAAAGGAAACTAAGTTACCGTTTGCCAAAACATAGGCATTTATATCACTTTCAATAAGAAGAATGAGCGAGTTACAGAATGAGTGGGTAAAAAAATCTTAGCTCTCACCTACCTCAACAGATGAGAAAACAGGTAGGTCCAGAAAACTTCTGAGATTACAAAAAAAAAAAATCGAAAATTGTTATGTGGTCAATAAAAAATACAAAGTGACAAAATGTTTTGAGCAACACACAACTTTTAAAAAAATGCGGGTGGTTCCTGAAGCAAGGACCCCTGGCTTTCCTGCCCAGCTGGGGAGTGGCTGCCACTGGACTTGACCTGGCTCTCCTTTCTGCCTGTCCTTTCTCCTACATACGTGCAGCAGTTTTGTGGGGATTCTTCCATGGGCTAAGAAAAGCAAACAGAAGTGTGAGCGTAGATCCCCCGTTCCCCATCGTCAAACCTCACTCGGCCTGAACCTCCTGGGTCTTTTGAGGGACTGAGCCCTTGCAAGGTGCGCACCTCGTTACTTTTCTCACCTTGGTCTGTTTCCAAAAGGTATACTCGGCCGCACCTCAGACCAAAGTGGGATTCTTACGGATGAGAGATAGGAAGGGTATACTTTGCTTTAAGGACCGGACGCAGTCTTGAAAGGCATTTGATTCATATCGGATCATGTTTTTCCATACACAAATAGCAACACCGGAGGTTCTTGATTTCCTTGTTCTTAACACCTTAGCTTTTTTTTTTTAATAGCTTTTTGGTTTTTGACCCTTAAATAGGTTAGATTTCCATGCATTCCCTCTTCCCCTGCAGTTGTTAATCTGTTTTATTAAAATGCAGGCAAAACGTGTGGGTCTTAGTGGCTATTGAGGACATGTTACTGTGAACATGCTTTAGCAATACGTAAAACTTCTTTTGCATTAACGGCAGGTGAAGTTACCTGTTGTTTCCGGTTCGGATGTGTGTAGATGAGCAGCAGCAGAGGAGTGGAGTATCTGTCTTTACAGAAACATGGAATGCTCTTTAGGAGTAGGAAGGTCTAAAACCTAGACAGAACAAAGCAAAAAATGGAGAAAATCCACTAATATTTGACATTTCAATGTTTTAAGCCAGTAAATTGCCTCACCTCCCCCTCTCTGGGGAGCAGTTCATTTCTAAGTGTCGTGCAACTAGTGGTTGGTTAAAGGGAAGCGCTTGGGTTCTAGATTTTGGTAACGGAAGAATCTGGTGTCATGTATTCACTTTACAAAGACTCTTACACACCCTCCAATATATACATTCATGATTGAGTTTCGTCTCTTTGCCTCTTTTTTTTTTTTCAATATATTTTTATTTTGAAATAGTTCGAGATTTACAGAAAAGTTGCTGAGATTGTGCAGAGAGTTCCCACATACCCCTCATCCAGTTTCCTCTCTCTGCCTCCCGGTTATAGCTCAGTTGGTGGTAGCTCTTACCGTTATTGGAGCATTTAAGAACCTGCCTTTCCATTGTGGCACAAAATAGCCCTGTCATTATACACAGCTGTGGGACTCGCCCTGTGAACCAAGTTGTGACCGGAATGTCTAAGTATTTCAGAAGAAACTCTCATCCTCCATCAAGAAAGAAAACGTTTTGACACATCAAATTACACAATACTTTCCAGATTCCTCATCCATCCCTTGGGTTCCCAAGGAGATTTCTGTATTTCTTAATGGTTCCCTTTGTCTCTTTAATTTCTTTCCTCGATTTTATAATAGGGATCTTTTTGGAAGGTGTTCTGGTTCTAAGTCAACAGGAATTTTGCACAGGTTAGGACAACAGATGTGGTCTTGTTTATATCTAAGGGGTACGAGGCTTGTGCCAGGTTTCCTATGTAATTCTGAGTGGAAGAGAGACTCACTCCCTGGCGAATGTGGGAAGGTTTGGGCAGGTGAGCCATTCCGGAGGCACGCTGCCCCAGCTTGCCTGGAGAAGCCGGTGCTGTCATTTGGGAGTGGTTCCCAGGGAGCGGCTGGCGCCTCTCCCACATTCAGCCAGTGCCGGCTTGTTGGGGAGCCTTGATTACAGGGAGGGTCCCCAAATGGGCAGTAGAGAAAGGAAGGCCGCCATTCCCTGTGGTGTGATGGTGGAATGTCAACACCAGCATGTCCTGCAGGCATCGGACAGAAGAACGGGCAGGATGGCCCTGGCTGAAGGTGCCAGGTGACCGCGAAGCCCTGTGAAGAAGATCTCCTTGGAAAGGCTTCTTGGAGTACATTTATAAGCCTCTCCATGAACACTAAAGAATAATTTATATGCTTTAAATCTCAAACTAACTGTGGTGGACTCTGCGGTGGCATAATTAGCCTCGGCAAATTAAAACTCTGTTTTAAAATACATTACTCTTTTCTGGATTCAACACCTGAAGGCATCTCTTTCTTTAAGATAGGAAAAACCTGTATCTGTTTTCTTTAACACTGCCCCTTATGAAAGGAAAAGGGACTTGGGTTTGTATTAAAGGTATTTAAAATTCCCACCACTTCCCTCAAACCATTATTTCTTTGCCATCACCGTCTCGTACTATGATCGCAGAAAATATTTTTGTGGAAAAGGATTTCTGCCAAATCACCCAGTTTTCCTTCAGCCGGACGTGCCAGTGGCCTCTTCCTGCTGTGTTCACGGCTGCCTGAGGACTTTGTGGGACCCCTGTGAGAGGAGCAGGGGAGGGTGGTATATAAGCTTTGTCCTTGCCAGGCGTGTGTTCTTACGACTGAAAAGGATTTATTTATGGATTGACTCCTGGACCTGGAAAACAACAACAGACTTGCTCTGAAGGAAATTATTGGGCTAATGAGTAAAATGTGAATAAGATCTGTACTTTAGCAAATCGTATTTTGCTCGTTGTGCTGCCGTTATATAAAGGGATGTTTTTGTTCTTAGGAAACACACTCTGAATATTTTGGGGGTAACGGAGTTTTGAGTATTCTTCATGGTTCAGGAAAAAATTCATAAATGAATGTACACGCATATATTCATATATGGGGGAAGGGAGGAAAGCAAAACATTAACCGTTGGTGGATTCGGGGTGACGGGTATACAGGAATGTTTTTGCCCCGCTTTTTTTCTGAAAGTTTGAAATTATTTCAAAGTTGAAAAAAAAAAAAGGCACTTCATGTCTAATTTCTTTGTGTTTCCTTCATCAGTCAAACTGGAACGATGTCCCGACACCAGAACCAGAACACCATCCAGGAGCTTCTGCAGAACTGCTCTGACTGTTTGATGCGAGCGGAGCTGATTGTGCAGCCGGTGAGTTTTCTTTCCTCTCGTTAGTTCCCCCCCGGTGTCATCCACACCCAGTTTCATGACTCAGGTTCGTGGGCTCTTGGTGTCCTGGCCAGTGCATCCTTTAGCCCGCTGACCTCTTTCACAAAGTTGGTGTCTAGCCACGACCTCTTTCAAAACAGCCTGGAGTGGGACGTATAGCTTCCAAACGTGTTTGCAATGTTGCTTTAGCAATGGGAACCAGTTTTCACCACAGAGTTGATTTTTTTTTTTTCTCCCTCTAACCAGTGTTTACAAATTGTCAGCCTTTTGGAATTGCAGCCCCCTATTGCTCTGGGTTTGACTTTGTAATAATACTTTCTCTTCCTAGAAGAGCAGTCTGACATGTTTATGTCACTGGATTCTGGTGGATTCTGCTCTGCACCACCAACTTGACGAGATTTTTTTTCCCCTGGGGAAAATGACCATTTTGTGAGAGAACGATTCCATTTGAGAAACATTAAAATGTGGAAAACTATGCCTTTGAAAATTGAGGTGATAATTGTGTAGGACCTCTGGATATTTCTCTTTTTTTTAATTTAAAAAAATTTTAAGGATATTTCTTGAGGTAACTGAGATACCTTAGGATCTCCTCACATCAGGTTTAGAAATCATGGGTTCTGTGATGCCTGCTGTGGGAAGTCTTCACTTTGAAACACTCTTGCTTCCACATTCCTAGTTTGCTACAATGTAGAGAATGAAAGGGCCATACGCACCATTTCTATCTCTTCCCTGGATTATTATATCTTTTCAGGAAAGGAATTGAGTTCTCATCTCCCTGGCGCTGACCTGACTTGGAGCCTTTCACCCCAAAGCACTTCTGTTAAATAATGAGTCTGGATTTGGAGCAGGGATTTTGTTTTAGTTTCCGAGGCTATTTAAAGCAAAAATCATGAAATGACTTAAAGCAGTGGGTATTTATTAGCTTAGGTTTAAGGCCATGATAACGTCCAAATCACAGCATCATCAACTTCTGGAACACCAACTGCCAGCAAAGCTGGGCTCCTCTGCCACAGGGCGGCACCTGCTGGGCTCTCCCCTCTCCTCCCTGTTTAGCTGAGTTCAACTTCTTGCTTCTGTGCCTTTCTCTCTCTCTCTATTCATTACATTTATAAAGGACTCCAGTAACAGGGTTACTAACTATCCTGAATGAAGTGGGTCACCCCTTAACTGACGTGGCCTCGGCAAAAGGTCCTACTTACAATGGGTCCACACCCACAGGAATGGATTATGTTTAAGGACGTGTATTTCTGGGGTACATACAGCTTCAAGTCATTTTATGGGTTTATTTTGGAGAATAACTTAATTTCCAATTTCCTGATTTTAGAGATTGTGTGGGTTCTAGTTCTAGTTCATTTTGTCCAATTGAAAAAAAAAAAGCTCACTTAAATCCATGTAAAAAGAAACTTGGGGCCCAGCAAATCAGCTTAGTCCTAGTTCTGGTTTTTAAATCTTGGATTTGAAACCTGTTCCTCTAAATTTTCTTCATCATGCCGTAATTCCATTACCTAGAACCAAATCAGAGGCACCAGTGTCTTAATACTGAACATTTGCACATCCTAGTCAGGGCATGGTTTGTAGCTGCTATGGAAGCATTTTACATGTGGTTCTGAAAATTCACATGGTACCCTTTTCTCAGTTTATTTTTGCTTATATGCATTGAAGTGCAATAAAAACCTAGGGTCATAGTGTCTTATTTGTGAACATATCTGTTTAGAGAAATGAAGTTCAGTTGGTGAAGAAGAATGAAAGCAGTAAATATGAAATTCTAGGCAAAGCTCATGTGGCATTGAAGCAGCAGGCTTTGGCATATGAACAGTGGAAGCTTTCTTTTTTGGGGGAAAAATGCACATTTTTTACCTCGAAACAAGTATAGACTCACAAGGTGTTACAAAAAATAATGTTACAAAAGTAATGCAGGCAGCTCCTGTGTACCTATCAGCCAACTTTCTCCAATGGTGACATCTTACATAATACCAGTACTGCCTCATCAAAACCAGAGAATTAAGTATTCCGTAAGTTAAGTGTGCTTTTAAAAGCCTAGCAAAAATTTAAAACACAATCCACAGTTTTTGATTTGTGACTCTACCTGGTTTTACTGCCTTCCCTAATTAAGATTTTCAGTTGGCACTGGGGGAAACTTACAATATTTGTTACATTTGCAGCAGAAGTGTTTGCTTCCTCCAAAGCACATGAAGCTTCTCTTTCCAGTTTAATGAGTTCTCTTCATGCAATTCTTTCTTTTAGGAACTGAGATATGGAGATGGACTACAGCTTGCTCGGAGTAGAGAACTGGATGAGTGTTTTGCCCAGGCCAATGATCAAATGGAAATCACTGATAGCCTCATCAGAGAGATGAGGCAAATGGGCCAGCCCTGCGACGCTTATCAGAAAAGGTGGGAACTGTTGATGGAGGATGTGTGTGGGCAGGTCTCGCAGAGAAGACGTGCCATCCCAAGCCAGGTCTAGTCCCCTGGTGCAAGTCTTCCTTTGGAGGGACCTACGTATTCCTGAGGAAAGGCTTGCTTGCGAGGTATTGCAGCTTGCTGCATTTCTGATACAACTGAACCCCAGTTGCTACCATCATAGTTCATGGAATCACGAAGCTCTCCTGTGAGAAGAACAAAACAGGTGGCCTGCCCTAGAGGAGGGTGTGGATGTTCAAAACTCTAGAGCTTATTTTGCAGAGTCGACTTTGTTTCAAGATATGTTGGCTATGAGAGATGGTAGCGGTGCCTTCATTTAGAGGGTAGCAAAGACCCATGGCACAGCATTTGACTTAAAAAAAAATTTTTTTTAGTTACAGATATGCCATCAAAAATTTCCTTTTAATCACATTTGAATATATAATTCAGTGGTGTTAATTACGTTCACAGTGTTGTGCCAACATCACCATCATCCATTACCAAAACTTTTCCATTACGCCAAAGAGAAATTCTGTACTCATTAAGCATGAACTCCCCATGCCCTACCCCACCTGGCCCCTGGTAACCTATATTTTAGTTTCTGACTCTTATGAATTTGCTTATTCTAATTATTTCCTATCAGTGAGGCCATACAATATTTGTCCTTTTGTATCTGGCTTATTTTGCTCAGCTTGGTGTCTTCAGGGTTCATTTGTGTGGTCACATGTATAAGAACATTCTTTTTCACGGCAGCCTACTACTCCACTGCACGTATGTACCCCGTTTTGCTCAACCATTCATCTGTTGATGGACACTAGGGTTGCTTCCATCTTTGGGCAATTGTGAATAATGCTGCTATGAACAACTGGTATACAAATATCTGTTTGAGTCCCTGCTTTTAATTCTTTTGGGAGCATTTGATTTTTGAGAGAGTCTAATAGCAAGTCAAGCTTAGTTGAGTGGATACAAAAATGAGAATCTTTTTTTTTGTTGTTGTTCCAAAAACAGAGTTTTAGCGAGGGATGTGTAATTTGAATCGGCTCTTCATTATCCCCAGGTCCCAGGGTTCTAGGAGGACCCAGGATGATGCTCATGAGTAAGAACAATGTGCTACCATGTTAGGCAAAGGCAGTTAAACTTCCCATCATGTAGCAGGCTTTGAGCATCACCGTAAGATTTTACTTTCTGCATGTGATCAAGAGTCAAGCCAGGTGCTTGAGAAAAATGCCTTCAGATAAAACATGAGTGGCCCACAGAGCGACACAGGAGACTCCAGGGAAGGGGAGTTTACCTAGAGCGTGTTTTTGTGGGATGTCTCCCTGCTATAGCATGATTGCTCTCCTTTCCTTTCAGGTTGCTGCAGCTCCAGGAGCAGATGCGGGCTCTCTACAAGGCCATCAGCTCCCCGCGCGTCCGGAGGGCCAGCTCCAAGGGTGGCGGAGGATACACTTGTCAGAGCGGTTCCGGGTGGGATGAGTTCACCAAGCGCCTCACCGGCGACTGCTTGGGGTGGATGAGGCAGCAAAGGGTAAGCGGCTGCTGGAAGAATGAGGTCCGGTTCTCGAGCACCCCTCACCTGTCTAGAGTGCGTGTGTAGAACACGGCAGCCCTGTGCCAAGCGTCCTGGTCACATGGGAAGACCTCCAGGTGGGAGCAGCAGCTGGCTGTTTCCTCAGTTTCCCTCTTTTTTTTTTTAGCAGATTTTTTAAAAAAATTTCTCTTCCCCCCAGTTGTCTGTCCCCTCCCCCCTTCAGTTGTCTGTTCACTGTGTCTATTTGCTGTGTGTTCTTCTTTGTCCTCTTCTGTTGTTGTCAGCGGCACAGGAATCTGTGTTTCTTTTTGTTGCGTCATCTTGCTGTGTCAGCTCTCCGTGTGTGCGACACCATTCCTGGGCAGGCTGCACTTTCTTTCACGCTGGGCAGCTCTCCTTACAGGGCGCACTCCTTGCGCGTGGGGCTCCCCTACATGGGGGACACCCCTGCGTGGCAGGGCACTCCTTGTGTGCATTAGCACTGCGCATGGGCCAGCTGCACACCGGTCAAGGAGGCCCGGGGTTTGAACCGTGGACCTCCCATGTGGTAGGCGGATGCCCTAATCACTGGGCCAAGTCTGCTTCCCCAGTTTCCCTCTTAAAGACTTTGAAAGTGAGCTTCTGTTTTGAAATACACAATACTGCACACAATCATTTCTTCCAGACTTTAGATATCAGGCTCCAAATCGGGCGCTTTGGATTGCAGTGCTGGGCAGTACGCAGCTTGAATTTCTACGGTACAGAAAACAAAGAGTCAAAAATCTGCATTTGCCCTCACTCTCCTGCCCATACCCTCTAATGCCCAGATGTTATGGCTTGGCAGCACAGGCAGTGATTATACTTTTCCAGCTCAGAAATTTTGTCAGAAATAATGAAGCTAACATTTTTTGTATTCTTCTCACGTGCCTTATGTGGTGCCTGCAAAACCGTCCCCTTATATTTGCCAAGGGATTAGGGCTTCTTAGCCCCCCACTTGTATATATTTGATCTGATGGTTAATTAATTGGGCTTATTTTTATGTGTGACCTCATCCCGTTGTAGGCATACTTTATCACACAGGCAGTATTTAACCGGTATGATTTAGTAGATTTTGAATATCTAGTTCTTGTTGTCTATAATAGGAAAATCTGTTCTGGGAGTTTCTGTGCTAAATAACTTTATTGTTCTACTTGAGTAGAACCATATCTGTGTTACTGATAGGTGTTTTTTTTAAAAAAAGAACATTATGGAAGTTTATTTAAGATGCTAAGAAATTGGAGGAACCCAAAACACAGTAAAACAGGATATTCGGGTTTGGGCTTATTGGTTGGTTACATTTTAGTTTGGATGTCTGGTTGAGCAAGGCTTAGGTCACTTATATGGGAGTGAAATAAAATCATGGCCCAGAAGTAAGTTCTGGTGCTTTCCCTAGGACTGGACTTTCTACAAAGCATCAATCCTAATTATTGTTTTGTTGCTTTGTGTAGTAATTATGTATTATAATGAACAGGTGGCAGTAGAAAGATGCCATAATCATGTAGCTGGGAATTTATTTTAATGAACACTTGCTGCTAAAGAACCAGGCTTCCCTGGCCAGGGTGGATTCGTCAGAACGATAAGCAAAGGGATCATTTGTTAGGTGATGGGGTCCGGGGTTTAAAAAAGCTTAGTTTTATTAGTAGTTGTTGGATCCATTTAGCAGTGGTTCTAAAGTTTCTCAACCACTTGAAATTTTTTGTATGCATTCTTTCCTAAGTAGTGAGAACGTTATGTGACTAAAGTTGATTTACTTATCCACTCAGTTAACCCTTTCCCCCATTTATCATATAGACTTCCTCCAGGCACGTCTTGGAGATATGCAGGCTTGGTTCCAGACCACTGCAATAAACCGAGTTTCGCAATAAAGCGAGGCACACAAACCCTGGTTTCCCAGTGCATGTCACAGTTAGGTTTACACTATACTGTAGTCAGTAGCATCATGTCTGACAAAAAATGTACATGCCTTAAAAAGTGATACAGAGGCACAGCATAAGCACATGCTGTTGGAAAAATGGCGCTGAAAGACTCGCTCGATGCAGGGGTGTAAAAAACACAGTATCTGAGAAGCACAATAAAGCAAAGCACAATAAAACAAGGTGTGCCTGTAATAGTCTTAATGAAAAATGGGCTTATGGGAAAGTCAGTTCTTATCTGAGAAACCTAAATAACAAACCTCTCTGCGTGCTTTGGAATTCCTTTCTAATCTTTGAACACCCATTTCTTGAGCCTTTTATACGAATGGGCACTGTGCCACAAACTGATACTTCCAAATTTTCCTCCAGACTCCTGAGGAGCTTACCCTATTATTAAAGAAAACAGGTGCCAACTTTCTGTCCAGAGCCATGTGTGATTAACTGCCCTGTGAGGGCTGTAATAAGCTCTTGCTTAGGAGTCGGGGAGCCCCTGGCTCTCCAGTCACGAAATGGTATGTTAAAGCAGGACTTGATGAGCTGATAGAGCTGATAGGGCTGACATCTTAGGAATCAGAGGTGCTAGGCCAAACCACCTCCGGACCAAGTTAGTTACGAGCCCTCGTGCTCTCCTCCTCCTCCTCTGTCGGTCAAGAACAGTTACATAAAATGATGGCTCGTAATCTGCCATTTTCCCTGTTTGTTTTGGATGGTAGCTTTGCAAGAGTCCTCTGCAGCACAGGCTCAACATTTTAAAATTTTGCCAAGTGGTCTTTTTTAAATTTATTTTTTATTTAAAAAATTTTCTCTCTCTATCCCTGCTCCTTCCCCCTACTCCCCCCGCCCTGTCTGCTTTTTGGTCCTTTTGCTGTGTGTTGTTCTGCATCTTATCCCATGTACGGCTTTATGTCATGGTGTGACCGTGTTTTCATCAGAAACAACTGATAGCAGCAGGTTCTTTTCAGTGAGACAGCCACAGGGGTTCAGAGACCTCACGGCCCATTTATCACTTGCTGCTGGTTTGCCCTAAGATTGCCCTTTCTTCTTCTTCCACTCCCTGCCAGCATATCCTGCATTCTTCATTTCGCTCCCAGGAGGCTGAGTTGCAGCGCTCAGCTGATAAGGGGGCCCTCCCCAGGCAGCACAATGAACTGGCATTCCCGCCCCCCTTGCCAGGGTTTTGTTTTGTTTTCTCGATTGTGCTGCTGCTGATGGAAGGGTCTGATAGTGTAGCCCTGGCTGGTAATGAGGGGTGCGAGCTGGAGACCCAGCATCTCATTAACTTCCTAGTGGACTGGCCCGGCTGTTTGTTTGAAAGCCTAGAGAGCTCCAGGAGGGAAGGGTCAAAGTCCCTGTTGACTTGCTGCCATCCGCCTCTGCAGTGGCTCCCCTCTCTGAAGACTTGCCAACTCGAGGAGGACATGGCTGTGGCTGCGAACAATGTGTTTTATGTTTTCGTGGCAATACCAAATTGGAATTGTTTGTTTGCCCTTGGCACGCCTAAGAGGTGACACCGATAATCTGAAAATTTACATGTCCTCTTGCAAAAGAAAGATGAAAGAATAGACTTAGGGCACTGTGAAGTATGTGGAATAAAGTGTTTGATTCTTTTTATGTAGCATTCTTAAATTTGAAGCAGTGGAGACTCCAATAATAAATTTAGTCAGATTTAATTAAAAAAAAAAAAAACTAACATAAAGCCACAATTTTAATAATGCCAACAGCAATCCCTGAAGACAGTAGTATATTATAATAACTTACTTCGCCTTGAAATCGGCCATTTTCGCTTGGTGTCTCACAGCACTGAGATAGTTGATAACAAATACTAAATAATATGAAGAGATAAGAGTAAATGCTAGATTTTAAAGAGACAACAGCTACGCTAATCAAAACATCCTGAAGAAATAAACAATGAAAGATACTTTTAGGTTAGCTGTTTAGCGTGGGAAGCAGTACATGATGGAGCTGAATGGGTTTTTTAAAATGCTTTTTTATTGTTACCATATATAAAAATTTGCTGTTTAAACCATTTTTTAAGTGTATAATTCAGTGGTGTTAATTACATTTACGATGTTGTGTCACCCCAAATAAAAACTGTGTACCCATTAAGCATTAACTCCCCCGCTGCTTCTTACATTTTAAAATGGTAATCCAGATAAACTTGCCCAGTTTATCACCTGAAGATAGCTCCCTTAGAGGCCAGGCAATCCTCCTTCCCTTCTCTGAATTCATGCTCTGCTGTGGGGCTTATCTCACCTACCGGTGTATGAATCCCGTGCACCACCTTGTTTTCTAAAGGTATCCTCTGAGCTCTTACAGTGAGGATGCTGCTTCCTCATAGTGGGGTGATATTCTGCAGTGAACAGTTTTTTTTTTAAGCTTTGTTTTTAAAAAAGGAATCTCCTGGTTAGAGTTATTGCCTAACAAAACTGTTTTTAGAGATTATTTTGTTCATAAATGTTTTCTTTCTCACGTTGATGATCAACTGATTTTGTCTACAAATGTTGGCCTCTCACAATATGTTTCCAGGATAGATTCTATTTACCAAATGACCAATTCAGTGTTTTTAAAAGGTACTGAGGAGTGAGATAGGTAAATCAGGGGATGTAAAAATGAAAATTACGTGCCGAAGTATTTTCATAGAGGCGTCAAATGAATATGTTTTTCTGGGGGGGGGGAGTGCCTTGCATAAAGAAACTCCCATCAGTATTTTATAACATATACATAATCCCATCAGTGTATTTATAACATGTATGCATCATCGTATATATGTACACACATTAAGATCTATACACATGCATACTTGGCATGTGCACATTTACATTCCTTTTTTCTGCAGAGGACATTATCTGGGTTTCAAGGCTGCCATTTCCACGTAACCTCCTCAGCCCATCGTGGGCAGAGGAAATGATTTGGCAATCCCCGTTAGCTATTTGGGAATCCCGAACCTTTTAATTATATTAAAAAATACTTAAGACTTACATCTTGCGTTTCCTGTGAGTCAGAACTCCCCGTGTCCCTTGGCGCTTTGGCCCTTAGTTGGGGTCAGTAGGGTGAACCAGATGCAGAGGAGGGAAAATGAAGGGTGCTCTCTCCTTTCTCCCGCAGGGGGAGATGGACATGGTGACGTGGGGCGCTGACCTCTCCTGGGTGGAGCAGCACATCAACAGCCACCGCAGCCTGCACAACGTCATCGGGGACTACCGCTGGCAGCTGGACAAGATCAAAGCTGACCTGGTACTTTCCGTGTTGCACTTTTGAGTCTTGACGAAGCATCTTGAAGGATTGGGTAATCATTCCGTCCCAGGCGATCCTGTCTGAAACACTAGTCCAGTATTTCTTTCCCAGGAGACTGGAAAGTTCTTAAAACCCCATTTCATCAATGGGGAAGTGGAATCAGATGGACCTACTGAATAGGCTGTGGGGAGGCGTTAAATAAAACACGCAGGGCACTCAGACCCTTCTTTATTTGCTGTTTGGAAATAAAAGAGTTTTGGAGGTTGTGTTAGTCAGCCAAAACGGTGCTGATGCAAACTACCAGAAATTGGCTGGTTTTTATAAAGGCTATTTATTTGGGGTAGAAGCTTACCAATACCAGGCCATAAAGCGTAAGTTACTTCCCTCACCAAAGTCTGTTTTCACGTGTTGGAGCAAGATAGCTGCCCGCGGCTGTGAGGGCTTATGCTTCCTGGGTTCCTCTCTTCCAGGGCCTTGCTTCTCTCTGGGTTCAGGGTTCCTCTCTTCCTAGGGCTTGCTTCTCTCTGGGCTCAGTGTTCCTCTCTTCCTGGGGCTGGCTTCTCTTTCCCCTGTGTGCTGACTTCCTGGGGCTCCAGCTTAAGACTTCAGCATCAAACTCCAACATCAAAAACCCTCCAACTCTGTCCTTTGCCATGCCATCTGTGACATGGTCCAAACAAAGCCCTAATCATAATTTAATCACACCCAGGTACAATACAGTTTACAAACATAATCAAATATCTGTTTTTGGAATTCGTGACTATGTCAAACTGCTACAGAGGTGGTAGGTCCATTTCCGTGGAAAGAATTTTTTCTCCCCAATAGGAAAAATGTGACAATCATGTAGTTCTGGGTCCTTGGGAGATCCTTTTCAATGTGGTAATTAAAATGCATTTCTGCTTCTCATTCTGATGCTTTCCTTTGCTGGAAAAAGTCAGATTTGAGGCTAGGCTGAAGAGGATTGCAAAATAAAATATTAATCTGGTCTTAAGTGCTTGGTTTTACCTCCAGATCCATGCTCTTTTAAATCACTAACTTCTTGACTTAGACCAAAGTTACTCATCCTTAGTTCTTCCTCCAGCTTTTTTTGGCCTTACTTTCCCCCCCCCTAAGTATCTGGCCAACTATCTCCTTCGATTTCTCTAAGGTTTAGGGAATCCTAAACAGTTTTTTCCCCCAAACTTTTTTAGTGTGTAATAAGTGAATTTTTAAGTGACAGTTGTTAGGCCTTTACTTGGTGGAGGTGGTGGCACACACCCCCTGGGAAAGATCCTGCAGGTAAAATATTTCGTCTGTCAAATAATTTGTAGAGGCGTTGTCTGAGGCCAAGAGCTGATGAAAGGGAGGTTCAAAAGGGCCTCTCTTTCTAGGCACCTTCACCAAGGGAGTTAAACGAGTCCCCATTTTTTGTCTTCCTCTAGCGTGAGAAATCTGCAATCTACCAGTTGGAGGAGGAGTATGAAAACCTGCTGGTAAGCCGATTTATTACTCAAGTGCACGTGGTCTCTGTTGGTTCTCAATTCCTTTCAAGTCCATAAACACCGAGCATGACTAGACGTAAGGCGTGCTGTGTATCACACCTAATGGCACGGGAAGGACCCTTCGGTGCCAGTTTCATTTTTGCCGTTGTGTTTCTTTTAGAACCGAATTTGAAAATATTTTTCTGATGCCAGTCCCTAGCAGTATGGTATTTGCATGTCAGTGTTACATAAAGTGGACATGTTGAATACCTGCAGTGAAAGTGAAACTTTCTCCCTTATCAGTAAGCTTTTTTGCAAAAGAAGACTTGTCTTCCTTGGATAGAGAATCACCAAACTGTCATCACATTAGTGTGATAGACTCCACGAAAATAACTCGGCCATCAGAAGAAAGATTAGATATTTCCTTTCTTAAGCCTATGTATGTCTCCGTGTCTTCGCTTTCAACATTTCCTCGTTGGCAGGGTTTTGTTTTTTTAAAGTAATATGGCCAGTGGTGATAGAGTTTTCCTCTTGGGTTTGGGATATGAGTCATGGCAGCTTGAATTTTCAGGAGCAGGAGAGGGCAGGAAAATCTTGATTTATCTTTTTCAGCATCCATTTTCCCCTTAGTGGTCTAAAACTTGTTCTTGAACCAAACGTCACTATCTGCATGAAGACCTTTCTAGACCAGCTGCTTCACTGATTCCACATTTTCCTGCTTGCCATCCCAGTGCCTGGATGGGTCCTTTTCCCACACCAGGTGCTGGGGAATGCACAAGGCCCACCCCTGTCGATCTTCATGATTTTTTACCTTTTTTTTTGCACGCAAAAGGGACCAAATGAGTTTATCAAATGCGATCCGCCAAGAGCACGGTTTAATCTGCATGTGGTTCTTCAAAAGTGCCACTTTTGACCTTTCTGTGCAGAAAACGTCCTTTGAGCGGATGGACCACCTGCGGCAGCTGCAGAGCATCATCCAGGCCACGTCCAAGGAGATCATGTGGATCAACGACTGCGAGGAGGAGGAGCTGCTGTACGACTGGAGCGACAGGAACACGGACATCGCCCAGAAGCAGGAGGCCTTCTCCGTAGGTCGCCCCTGTGTGGCGGGGACTCGCGCAGCGGCTGTTTCTTTGAGGGCTACGGGGCGGGATGGACGGCTTTTCAGGAATTTAATCAGCCATGTGCAGGTCGGCTTTGGCCGAAATGTTCCCCTTGTGAAAGGTTGCTAAGGACCTCAGAGGGGCGATACACCTGTCAGCATCCGCGGAGATGGGGCTTTGCTGAGATCCGGGTGAATCGCCTTCTCCTGTAACCCAGTTCACTCTGAGAAACCAGAGTTCGTGTACGGCTGGCTTGGATGATACAAACCCGGAATAAGGAAATCGCAGTGGCGGTTGTAGCTACGTGATTCTACCGGAAGAATCCCGGGCGAGCCATTTCCGCTACGTGCTGGACGATCTCCAACAGATTCCAGTGTTTTTAGTCTATGCTTCTTAAGGAAAATGTCATATGATTCTTTCTGCATCGTTCACTTCCAAAACACACTCTTGTACTTAACGTCATTTAAGTACTGTGGAATCAATAGATGGTGAAAGGTGACTTGCTCTGAAGGAGTTTTCATTTTCCTTTTGCAGATACGCATGAGTCAACTGGAAGTTAAGGAGAAGGAGCTTAATAAGCTGAAACAAGAAAGTGACCAGCTCGTCCTCAATCAGCATCCAGCTTCAGACAAAATCGAGGTAGGCTATTGGAGATTTATATTTTTAGTAGGAAGAAAAAAAAATAAAAGGGAAACTTTCTATAAAGTTAGACCTTACAAATGCATGACCCTTATCCATCTAAAGCCTTGCCAGCTTAATTTTAAATTTGGTGGCCATTCTGTCTGTCTGCCACAGCCACTTAACTGCTGTTGTAGCTTAGAAGCTGTCAAAGACAATACAGCAATTACAGAGCATGGCTGTGCTCCGTACAGCTACTTACAAATACAGGCACGGGCCAATCAGGCTGTTGGGCTAAAAAGTTTGCTGCCCCCTGCCCTAGATGGCCATCCATGGGTTATGCATAAGGACTGACGTTAGCTGGTGACACCATTATGCCCATAGTGGTTATTTTTTAAAAATTGTAATATTTCCTTAGCAGTTGGTGGGAGTCACTTCCTGCAGCCCTGCACGCCCTCTGGCTAGGATTGCTTTGGGCCTCTCCTGATTGGCTTAGTGCCACAGGGGGCCCCTCCTCGACTGCTGTCCCTGATACCCTGATTGGCCACGAGCTGTGCCACTTTTGGGTGAAATAAATATTTTGACTAATACCCCTAATGGTATCTATGGGCAAAAAGTGATTTTTAAAATTTAGTTTCTGTACTACTAAGAGTTCCCTGTTAGGAAATTCTGTATGCAATTTTTAGGGGAAAAAAATGTGTTTGATTTGGGATTAGAGAAAACATTTCAGAGCTTTCTCTGAGGCACTCCTCTGTCCATCGAGGGGATCGATTGCCTCTGTGCTGCTGATGGGTGCCAAAACAGCCAACCACATTTTCTTTTACAGGCATATATGGATACTCTTCAGACACAGTGGAGCTGGATTCTTCAGATCACCAAATGCATTGATGTTCATCTCAAAGAAAATGCTGCCTACTTTCAGGTTCTTATACTTAGCAATAACTTAATCATTTTCAGGAGTATATATAAAATTATTTCAAAATAAAAAGTTTATATATATTTTTTAAATGATTATTATTTTGAAATAATTTCAAACTTACAGGACAAATGCAAGAATAATATAAAACACAAATAATAAAAAACTCACACAGAGAACTCCAACATACCCTCTACCCAAATACTCAGATCCACCAACTTTTAACATTTGCTGTATTTGCTGTTTCATTCTATCCGTCCATCCATCCACCCATCCATCTGACCACCCCTCCACCCACCCACCCATCCATCCATCGATCCATCCATCCATCCATCCCTTTTATAAACATTTGAGAGGAGGTTGTACTTTGAACACTTCGTACTTCCATTTACATTTCCTGAGAACAAAGATTTAATACCTTGTGTTTCGAATGTGTTCTAACAAACCCCCAGAACGATCTTCAAAATAGAGCCTAAGTCAGTGTTCAGTGGTTTTCCATTTAGAAGTGCCTAGATCTGTCATTTATTCACCTAGTTACTTTTCCTGTCTTATGAGTTAATACATTTTCTGTTGTAATGTTTTCCTTAAACCATCTACCAAATAGACTGTTGGGGGTTATACTCCTTGAAATGGAAGTGCCAGATCGCACTGGCTTTTGAGTTGCCTTTTATTTACGTGGGGCCATTCTCATCCTTAAATAGTTTTTCGAAGAGGCTCAGTCCACTGAAACCTACCTCAAGGGCCTGCAAGACTCCATCCGGAAAAAGTTCTCCTGCGACAAGAACATGCCCCTGCAGCGCCTCCTGGATCAGATCAAGGAGCTGGAGGTAAGAAGCAGAGCCCGAGCCTCCGAGCCTGCTCCGGGGGAGTGGAATGCACACGCGGCTGCGCACAGGCCGCTGCTCAGTGCCATGGGGCACCACGTGGCCCAACGTGCAAGCGGTCGCTCCCCGATTCAGTGGCTTTTCTCAAATGGAATTTCTGTACATGCTCAACTACTGCTGGAAATTGGCTTTTGCTTCACAGTGTCGGGGGCATTTGCCCAAAGTTCTTACCACGGCAAAAACAAGGAGAATACTAAGTGCTTACCCTGACAACTCCTTTGGACAAGCAGACTTCCCCTTTTAGCCAGGTAGTCCTCTCACACAGGGATAGTCTCCCAAGCCCATTTCATTCGTGGTAAAGGAGTTGTCGAGAGGAGCTTAGGTTGAAACATCCTCTTGCAGATGAATTTGTGCCTTTTTATAGCTAATGTTAACTCTGGCGATTTTTTGTTCGCAGTGTCTCAGTAATTAATGGCATTTGAAGGTCCTGTCTAAACTTCACAAGGTCTCTCTTTTGCAAGTATGATTTTCGCTTAAATTTGCAGAAAGAGCGTGAGAAGATCCTCGAGTACAAGCGTCAGGTGCAGAACTTGGTAAACAAGTCCAAGAAGATTGTACAGCTGAAGCCCCGTAACCCTGACTACAGAAGCAATAAACCCATTATCCTCAGGGCCCTTTGTGACTACAAACAAGACCAGGTGGGTACTCGGTTATTCAGAGTGATACCAAAGTCTTCTCTGTCTTTACATCAAGATTATTGTCACGCAAGAGAGCAAAAGTTAATCTAGGTCTCAATGCACATAACTGCGAATGTTTTTTTCTTTTATGTCTAAAGCCGCAGGCTGGTGAGGAAATGCGGCATGTTTGTTGTGTTTCATGTGAAAGTTGTCAATGATGAGGACAATGGTTTCTTTTATTACACGCTTTTAATTCTCTTTTAGGGCTTAAGACTTCTTTCCTCTAATACATAAAACTTGCTTATCTGTGATCATTAATCTTCAAATTTTTTTATTTAAAATTTTTTTATTAGAGAAGTAATTTTAAAAATCTCTGCCATAAAAAATATGAAAAATAAAAGCATTCCGTCGCATATAAAGTGAATGCCTTGGCAAGTTCTTATGCTGTGTTTGAGTATAACAATTCTGCAGGCTCTGTGGTAAATATAAGAATTTATATGGAAAGAGTGATTGTAGTAATTGTTTATATAATTCCCATAGGTCTATTTTCTTATAAAAACTATGGAGGATTTAAAAAATATAAAATGTGATTATTTGGTTAGATATACTTTGTTACACAATGGAGTTTTGTCTTTCATCTAGAAATGTTTTAAGAACTTGTGTGAAGAGAAGTGAGAATTTGAAAAGGAATTCAAAAAATTGATTGCATTTTACTAGTTAAGATAGTTGTCCACTGATTAAGGATTCCACTGTAAGAAGCTAGGTGGATGCTGGAGTTAGTTTAGAAAGTTATTTTTCTGGAACTCTAATATCATAATCCTCGAAGTTTTTAAAATTTAAGCACAAACAAGACAAGTGACTCTACATAAGAAAATCTAATATACAAAACATGAACTCCTCAAACAGAAAAACCATGGCATGTGCTTTGCTTTATGCAAGTATTTCTCATTTTGCTAATGATTTCCCAGAGACTATCCCTGAAAAATTACTTTGCGTAATTCACTTAAAATGTAGCTCACTTTGGGAGCGGATGTGGCTCGAGCAGTTGAGCACCCAACTCCCACACGGGCGGTCCAGGGTTCGGTTCCTGGGGCCTCCTAAAGAAAACAAACAAAGGAACGGATAACGATCAAAAACAACGAGCAAACTGATGGCAGAGTCATCTGGAGAGGGAGGAAGGAATAAAACTATATAGGTCACTTTTGTATATACCTTTTAGATGCACGTGTAGTTAAGCTTGTGTGTTATTTAAAGGAAGATGCTGCAGTGTTGTTTGACTTTAGTGGAGAAAAATACCATTAAGAGCATGAGCTGACGGTTTTGGACATTTGCGTCTCTTTATATCTTTGAGGAAAAAGATAAAAATGTGCACTTAGAGCCAAAACGTTTCCCTTACAGAAAATCGTGCACAAAGGTGATGAGTGCATCCTGAAAGACAACAACGAGCGCAGCAAATGGTACGTGACGGGCCCCGGTGGCGTCGACATGCTGGTGCCTTCTGTGGTTCTGATCATCCCTCCTCCGAACCCGCTCGCTGTGGACCTCTCCTGCAAGTAAGTTGCTGAAGCTCCCAAGAGCTGCGATGCGAGCATGCGTGCAGGGATATCAGGGCACAGCGAAGGCCATCTGTTCCTCCCCAGGACAGGCGCCTCACCAAGGTCACCTTACTCTGTCTGACAATTTCATGTTGAAGATGCCGTAGTTATTATTGGCAAATCAAAAAGAAGGTCCAGCTGTGCAGGGATAGCTGACACTGGGCATGCACTTGGAGAGTCTTGTTTTGAAATTCTTCTTTGCTTCTTAGAAAATCCATCATTTCTGGTATAATGACAGATATAAAAGGTATTTCCTGTTGCTCAAGAGGCAGGGCCTTTATTTTATTAACTGTCCCTGGCAGATCTCTTTTTAAAAAAATTAAATACTTATTAAAGAAGTTGTAGGTTTACAGAAAAATCACACAGAAAATGCCCAGTCCCTTATAAAGTCCGCTGTTGTTAATGCCTTGTGTTAGTATGGTGCATTTATTACAGTTGATGGAAAAATAATGTTATAATTGTACTATTAACTGTTCCGTGGTTCACAGTTTCTGTTGTACAGTCCTATATTTTTTAAAGTTTTTTGTTCTGGTAACATATATACAATCTAAAATTTCCCCTTTTATCCACATTGAAATATATAATTCAGTGCTGTTACTTACATTCACGGTATCGTGTCACCATCATCATCCATTGTCAAAACTTTCCCATCATCGCATCCCAAATAAAAACTATGTACAATTTAAGCATTAATTTCCCTTCCCTGCCTCCACACAGGTCCCTGGAACCTGCATTCTAGATTCTGATTCTATGAGTTTTCTTTTTTTCCCTTTTATTATAGAAGTTGTGAGTTTACAAAATGGTCATGCATTCCCATATACCACCCCACCAACACCCTGCACTGGTGTGGAACATTTGTTACACCTGATGATAGCACTTCCTTTATAATTGTACTATATTTTTTTGAACAGTAGTTATCTTTGTTAAAATTGATGAAAGATTATTGAAATAGTTTTATCTGTTGTCTATCATTGGCATTAGGTGTATTTTTTCCGTATACTGCCTATTCTTACCACCTTGTATTACTACTGTATATTTGTTCTAATTCATGAAAGACTTTTCTTACACTTGTGCGATTGACACACAGCCCTTCTTCTGCAGTAGGCTTCACTATGTTACTATGTTGTGAGAACTGTTGCATCTGTAAAATTTTTTTAACTTTTTTTTTTTTAATTTATTTTTTATTTATCCCCCCTGTCCCGGCCCCCTCCATTGTTTGCTCTCTGTGTCCATTTGCTGTGTGTTCTTCTGTGTCTGCTTGTCTTCTCATTAGGCGGCTCTAGGAACCGATCCTGGACCTTCTGGAGTGGGAGAGAGGTGATTACTCTCTTGCACCATCTCAGCTCCCCTGTTCTGCTACGTCTTCTTATTTTCTCTCCTCTATGTCCCTTGTTGTGTCATCTTGTGCCAGCTCTCCGCGTTGGCCGGCACTCCTGTGTGGGGTGGGTTTCACAGGCGGGGCAGCACTCCTGCGTGGGGCCGCGTTTTCGCATGGGCCAGCTCACCCTGTGGGCCAGCTCATCCTTACCAGGAGGACCTGGGGATCGAAACCTGGACCTCCTATATGGTAGAGGGAGCCCAATTGGTTGCACCACATCCATTTCTCTTTTTTAACTTTACTTTTAAAGAAGTTTTAGATAACAAAGGTTACATCAAAAGTATAGGGGACTCCCATTAAACCCATCACCTGCCCCTCCCACACTTTCCCTGTTGATAACATATTACATTAGTGTGGTGCGTTTGTTACAGTTGATGAACAAATATTGAAGCATTGCTACTAACTATGCTCTATCATTTACATTATGGTTTACACTTTGCACCGCACAATTTTATAGATTTTGACAAAACATACAATGGTCTGTACCTATCATTGCAATGTCATGGGAGACAATTCCAGTGCCCCATGTTATACCTATTCTCCCCTCCCCTTCCCCTCAGAACCTCTGATCACTACTATCTTTATATCAGTCTTACAAGTTCTTTCGTTACTACGATAATAATAAGTCTACTTTGGTCCATGGTTTCATTCCCCTCTTATGTTTGTTCCTTCCTCAGTCTTGAGGATTTTGAGATGGTGATGCCTGCTCTGCTTCAGATTGAGAGAGGGCTTAGATCTTATGGGGCAGATGGAAGGAAATGTCTTGCCTATAGTTGTAGACACTCTGTTTTCTGGTTTGAGGGTTGTCCATCCTCATCCTTTTTTTAGTTGTCCAGTTGTCCTGGGTGAGTCCGATGAATTGGAGAGTAGGTGTTTGGCTGCAACTCTGCTGAGATTCAGGGCTCAGCCAGCATAGGAACAGACCAAAGATTTAAATCTCTTGGGACATGTATTTAATGGATATAGTGCTAATTATAGGTCCAAATAAAAGGGGTAGAAGAACCACGTGTATGGAAATTCTAAATGAGTCTAACTCTGTTACATTGGGGAAATAGGTTGTCATATATTTCAGGGTAAGGCCCACCGACGGGGTGCTGATTTCAGGGGCTTGTATGCCTTGCATATAGTGCCCAGATGTCTCTAGAGCCCTCAGGGACACCCTCGTTGAGGCTGTGTTTACTCTGGCAGTTTGTGAGATCTGCTTGAGACACGCAAAAGTAAAACTTCAGGAATGACCTCTTGACTCCCTTTGAAATCTCTTAGCCATAAAAACTCTTTTTATATTTAATGTTTCCTCCTTTTGGTCAAGATCTTTTTCCAAATTCATTGTGCTTAGTAATAATCCCTTGGTGCCAGGAGGCTCATCCCCAGGAGTCATGTCCCACACCATGCATGGGGAAATTAGTGAGTTTATTTGCTGAGTTTGGCTTAGAGAAAGATCACATTTGAGTAGCAAAGAAGTTTTTAGAAGGTAACTCTTAGGCAATAGATATCATTGTGCTACGTTTCAATTTCACAAGAATAAGGTTCTTAAGTACAAGCATTAATATCGAGGGCTTGGCTTACTTTTATTAGGCACTGCCTATATACTCTAGAGATTCTTGCCACTCCATTAGAGAATGTAGCAGGACTCCCAAGATGGGATTCTAATATGTCGCTGGTTTTTGTGCAGGTCTCCACCCACTGAGATAATACCCTATGACAACGTGAATGCATTCATATTCCACAGAGGTGTGCCCAGGGTGCACCCTTCCCCACACGTTGCCCCACACCAACGCCCTGCACCAGTGACCGTACCCTGCCATAGTTGCCAAAAGAACACTCCCACAACTGTATTCTCAACCACAGTCCTCTCCCTCACTAGGGTTCACCTGTTGCTTCCTCCAGCTTTATGGATAGCCCAGTGCAGCGCCCCCAGTGCTGCTTAACCCACACTCCAGCATCACTGCCCCATTCACACTGCTGCACCACTGTCACCCCTGTCCTCTTCCAAGCATCCCCCATCCACCTTCTCATAGATTCTGCCAGACTGAGCGTCGGCTCATAACTTTCTCCTCTTATCTCCTGGTAACCTATCTTCCAGACTCTACCTCTCTGAGTCTGCTCAATATGCCTAGGTCACATCACTGAGATCAGGCACTATTTGTCCTTTAGTGGCTGTTTGACTTCCTCAACATAAGGTCTTTAAGATTCATCTGTGTTGTTTCATGGGTCAATATTTCATTCCTTCTTAAAGGTGAGTAATATTCTTTTGTATGTATGTACCACATTTTGTTTATCCATTCATCCATTGGAAGACACTGGGGTTGCTTCCTACTTGCGGCAGTTGTGAATATGGCCATTATAAACATTGGTGTGCACGTATCTGTTCACATCCCTGTTTTCACTTCTTCTGGGTATATGTTCCTAGTCGTGGGATTGCGGGATCGTATGGCGAGTTTATACTTCGCATCTGAGGAACCGCCAAACTGTCCTCAACAGTGACTGCAGCATTCTACATTCCCACCAGCAGGGGACGAGTGTTTCTGTTCCTCCACCACATCCTCTCCGGCAGTTGTAGTTTTCTGTTTTTTAGGGGCCTTTTTTTTTTCAATAGCAGCCAATTTAATAGGTGTAATATGATATCGCATTGTATTTTTGATTTGCAGTTCCCTAATAGCTAGTGATGTTGAGCATCTTTTCATGTGCTTTTTAGCTATGTGTATTTCCTTTTTGGAAAAGTGTCTTTTCAAATCTCTTGCCCATTTTTAAAATGACTTGTCCATCTTTATTCTTGAGATGTAAGGTTTCTTTATATATGCTGGATATTAGGCCTTTTACAGCCCTAGGTGGTTCCCAAGTATTTTCTCCCACTTAGTAGGCTGCCTTTTCACTTTCTTGACAAACTCCTTTGAGGCAGGAAAGTTTTTAATTTTGAGGAGGTTCCATTTATCTGTTTTTTCTTTCATTGACTGTGCTTTGGGTGTAAAGTTTATGAAACCATTTCCTACTGCCAGATCTTATAGGTGCTTTCCTACATTATCTTCTAGGAGCTTTATGGTCTTGTCTCTTATATGTAAGTCTGATCCATCTTGAGTTAATTTTTATGTAGGATGTGAGATGGTGATTCTCTTTCATTCTTTTGGATATGGGTAGCCTGTTCTCCAAGCACCATTTGTTGAAGAAACTGTCCTATTCCAGTTGAGTAGGCTTGGTGGCCTTGTCAGATATCATTTGGCTGAATATGCGTGAGTCTATATCTGAATTCTCAATCTGATTCCATTGTGTCTATCTTTGTGCCAATATCAAGCTGTTTTGACCACTGTAGCTTTGTAGTGTGCTTTAAAGTCAGGTAGCGTGATTCCTCCAATTTCGCTTTTCCTTTTCAGGATATTTGCGGCTATTCAGGGCCCCTTTCCCTTCCAAATAAATTTGATAAGTGACTTCAGATTCAGTAAAAAATGCTGTTTTGTAACTTTTATTGGGATTGTGTTGAATCTGTAAATCAATTTGAGTAGGATAGACTTAGCCTTTCAAGCCATGAACATGGAATATTCTTCCATTTTTTTTTAGATCTTTGATCTCCTTTAGCAATGTTGTATAGCTTTCTGCATACAAGTCCTTTACATCTCTGGTTAAATAAGCCCTCTCTGATGGATATGTTTAACCATACTCAGAAGTAGGAAGAGTAAAATGAAACCGTGTATATGCATTAACAAGCTTCGGCTGCCATCAGTCTTTTATGACAGGCTTCTCTCTGGCATCCTACACTGGGTTAGACCTCTGTCAGCTGAACAGCTGCTGACAAAACTACAATAACAAACACAAAACAAAACATACTGTATATTTCCACCAAGAAGATTCCCAATATCTATCCTCATGTAGATGATTGAGTATGCCCTTTTGGGAGTAAATGAATCCAAATCCATTGAGATATTGGAGGTTTTGAAAATTACACATCCCCCCCATTGCCTAGTTACTGGTTGAGATTTAGTTGAATTTTTGGGTATGTACCGTTGTGTACGCATTTCCGGGATTCCTGTTTGGGATGAAGTTTGAAAGTCTGACTTCAGTGTGTTTGCCCTTTGCACCTCCTAGGATTGAGCAATACTACGAAGCCATCCTGGCCCTGTGGAACCAGCTCTATATCAACATGAAGAGCCTGGTGTCCTGGCACTACTGCATGATTGATATTGAGAAAATCAGGGCCATGACCATTGCCAAGGTACGTCCTTGTGACCTTCAAGCTGCCCAGAGGGAGCTTCTGGCTTCTTCCTCCAGTGCCCATTTCTACTAGGCAGACCTTCTATCTGTACAGCTAATGCGTTATAATTTTATCAGGAAACTCCGTTCAGCCTTCTGTAGAGGTTGTGGTCCATCCAGTATGGAATGGGAGGAATTAACTCTTGGCTGGTTACAAGATAAGGAGAAATGTTAACTAAAGTTGCCTGGCCAGCCAAAAGTACCTGTGGAAAAGGTACATGTTGTATGGTATTCTGGCTCCTAGTCTCAGATATACTGGAATGTTGGACCATAAATTATTAACTGGATATTGCAAAAGTCAAAGTTGGGATAGAATTCTTGGAAGAAAACCCAAAGCCTTGCTTACTCTAAATCAATGGTTTTTGAATTGTGGTCTCAAGGATCCTAGGTTAAGGAGTACTTTAAAGGTGACATGGATAGAGGTGAGGGAGTGGGGGAAGTTTAGAGGTGATGGGGATGGAAGTGAGGGAGTGGCAGAATTGCACAGAACAGATAGATTTTTGGGTCTCCTCTACCTCTTTTTCTTTTTTCAGTCAGAGCAGCTTTGCTATGATGTGTTTAACCTTTGGGGGTTCTGAGGAATATTTCATTTGAAGAAAAAATTCTTTTGGGGAAAAAAGTTAATTGACAACCTACCACTGTGGTTGTAGGAGGAATCTCTAAAGCCTCAAAGAGCTTTTAGAGCTTCATGGAGCCCTCAAAAGTGTTGCCTCAAGAACCATCTAGAACGGGGCATTTTCCAGCAGACCCTGTTCATAGCGCCATGTAGGGCCGTCATCAGTAACGTTTGCCTGGTTTACTTTCAGCTGAAGACGATGCGCCAGGAAGATTACATGAAGACGATAGCTGATCTCGAGTTGCATTACCAAGAGTTCATCAGAAACAGCCAAGGCTCAGAGATGTTTGGAGATGACGACAAGCGGAAAATGCAGTCTCAGTTCACCGATGCCCAGAAGTATTACCAAACCCTGGTTATACAGCTTCCCGGCCACCCTCAGCACCAAACAGGTGGGCTTCTGGAGTCTTCCTCTATGTATCGACCAAATATGCAGTGTTTGAAAGAAAGTCTTTTCCACAAAGCTACTTTTACAGTGATCTCTTTGAAGGATGTTACAACAAAAGTCATTTAACATGCTGAACTTTCAGGGTACAATCCAATGAAGTAGCTCAGCTTTCCTTCTGCGTGCTTGTCTTTTGAGACCTAGCTCCCTTCTAGCTACAAATTTACTAATTTCTGTGGTCCTAATGTAATTTTACAGTAACCACGACAGAGGTCACTCACCTTGGTTCCTGTCAAGACGTCAACCATAATAAAGTAATTGAAATCAACAGAGAAAATGACAAGCAAGAGGCTTGGATCCTGATGGAGCTCCAGAAGATTCGAAGGCAGATGGAGCACTGCGAGGGCCGAATGACACTTAAAAACCTCCTTCTCACCGACCAGGGATCTTCACATCACATCACAGTGAAAATCAATGAGCTAAAGGTAGGTATCAATTGTTATTTTGCCTGATTCCAGAAACATTCTTCTTGTGAACTAACTAAAAATTTCCTGGTTCAGATATTTATAGGCAAAAAAAAAACCCCACTAATTTTCAAGAGAGCAGGCTTTGGGTAGGACTCCCTTTTTTTCTTTCATATGCTTCTAGAGTTGTAGAAGATTTCCCGGCTGGGGACGAAACCGCCTTCACTGTTAAGTTTGTGGGTTGGAGAGTCAGGCTATAGCACTTTTCCTTCGAGCGACACAGTACTTTGTTCGTTTCAAAGAGTTTTCACAAGCATTTGGCTTCTGGATAAAACAACCTATGCTATGAACTCAAAGGTGGCATTATTTTTATTTATAGACAGGAAACTGACACAAAGAGATTTGGTGGGGGGGGGGTGGCGTGAATTTCAGTGGCATAAACAGAGCTGGGACTAGGATTGAGTGTTTCACCTCCTAAATGGACCACGTTTTCTGCTCAGCCAAATCTGGCCACTGCATTGGAATCCCTGGGAGACACATTCTGAAGAAGGCCATGTTTATTCGGCGCTAGTAAGACTTCCCTGGAGAAGGAGCTGAGAGGTCTGCTCTGTCTCCGTTGCCCTCAGCAGACGTTTTCAGACGCAAAACTGCTAAGACTCCCACGGCACAATTCACAGTGGTTCTCCTTCTTTTTGCACAGAGCGTCCAGAATGACTCCCAAACCATCGCTGAAGTGCTCAACCAGCTGAAAGATATGCTGGCCAACTTCAGGGGTTCCGAAAAGTATTGCTATTTACAGAACGAGGTATTCGGACTGTTTCAGAAGCTGGAAAACATCAATGGTGTTACTGACGGCTACTTAAATAGGTAAATCCAACCAACACTGCTGTCAATTTGCCTTTCTCAGACATTATGTATTTGACTGGTTGGAGCCATTACTTTATAGTTTTTCTTCTTACTAGAAGTTTACTTATACTTTTCCATGTTGTGAGAGAGTGTTCTTCTGGTCTAGAATGGCAATTCCACTGTTCAGAAATCTAATGTACTTAGAAGTAAGGTATACTTGAAGGGCTTAGAATTCTTCAGTGTATAGGAAATGATGGTCCAAATCGTGATGGAAGAAAAAAATTACTGCTCCTGTCACTTATAGAAATAAACAAAATGGTGGTTTTCTTTTTTCAAAAACTGCTTTACTATTTTTCTCTTTCATTAATAGTGGGCAAAAGCCAAATGTTCACCACCTGAATAGGTTACCAGCAGTTTTATTTGCCTTTGCTCTCTCTCTTTGCAAAGCTTGTGCACTGTGAGGTCACTCCTCCAGGCGATTCTCCAAACCGAAGACATGTTAAAGGTTTATGAAGCCAGGCTCACTGAGGAAGAAACAGTTTACCTGGATCTGGATAAAGTGGAAGCTTATCGCTGTGGACTGAAGGTAACTTGAAAGAATATTAACATTGCCCCAGTGAATAGGAAATGATAGGGAACTCCTTAGATTTCATTGGTCAGACATGGTTGATACAAGTACTTTACTTTTAGTACCCACTTTCCCAGAGTGTGTTAGCAGGAAGTAATCTGTGGAGCAGTTAGCCTGGGGGATGTTCAGTTGAACATAGTTAAACTGTGGTTGCTTTACTGTAGGACTTCTCAGAACCTTTAATATGTCAAAAGGCACTACTGACTTAGGAATGAAGTATTATCTATATCATTTCCCAGACTAATTTTCAAAGCCCATCCTTCTTTAACAAGGTGGCCTAAGGAACTCGATCAGTGACACAAATGTTGAGAAATATAGTTAGTCAACGTGTTGTTTTCTTGGATTGATTGTTACCACTAAAAATAGAAACATTCTAAAGAGTTTTCTAAACTCCCCGCCCCCCTCAGTTGGTGACTTGAAATGTAGCCTAAAGTGAGAGTAAAGATAACTTTGTACTCATTTAATTTCTCTTACAGAAAATTAAAAATGACTTGAATTTGAAGAAAACACTGCTGGCCACCATGAAGACGGAGCTGCAGAAAGCACAGCAGATCCACAACCAGACTTCCCAGCAGTATCCACTCTACGACTTGGATCTTGGGAAGTTTAGTGAAAAGGTCACACAGCTGACGGATCGCTGGCAGAGAATAGATAAACAGATAGACTACAGGTGGGCCACTCTCCTCTGGTACTTTTCTTCCCATTTGGTGGTTCCCAAGATAATGTCATTGGAAATCATCACTCCAAGATAGCAGTTTTGTTTTGTGTCAGCCAGGTTTTTGTGTTTTATTTATTTATTTAATTTATTTCTCTTCCCACTCCACTCCGCCTTGTTTCCACCCGCTGTCTGTGATCTGTGTCTGTTCGTTGTGTGCTCGTCTTCTCTTTAGGAGGCACCAACACCCAGGTGCCTGAGAACCGAACCCAGGACCTCCCATGTGGGAAGGAGGCTTGAGCCACCTCTGCTCCCCAGCCAGGTTTCGTAGCTGCTGCTTTCAGGGAGGGCCTTTTAGCCAGTTTTATTTGAAGTGGAAAGAGATTCCATCACAATAGCCAAGACCGAACCAACACGGTGAGCCAGGTGCTACCCAGGTCCTTAGAGAAATAATGGAGGCCTTTTAGTTTGCTCCTTTGTGCCCTATAAGCTCTTGTTTTGGCTGCTGGAGGAAGGAGATGCTTTGAGTGAGCGTTCTCAAAAAGTTTGTGATAATGAAATCTCTTTTTTTTTTTTTTTATCTTTTAATTTTTTAAAATTCATTTTGTATAAATATTACATTCAAAAAATATGAGGTCCCATTCAACCCCACTCCCCCCACAGCAACACTCTCTCCCATCATCATGACACATCCATTGCATTTGGTAAGTGTATCTCTGGGCATCTCTGCACCTCATGGTCAATGGTCCACATCATAGCCCATACTCTCCCACGTTCCATCCAGTGGGCCCTGGGAGGATCTACAATGTCCGATAATTGTCCCTGAAGCACCACCCAGGACAACTCCAAGTCTCGAAAATGCCTCCACATCTCATCTCTTCCTCCCATTCCCTGCACCCATCAGCCACCATGGCCACTTTTCCCACACCCAATGCCACATTTTCTCTGTGGACATTGGATTGGTTGTGTCCATTGCACATCTGTGTCAAGAGGAGGCTTAGTTTCCACATGGATACTGGATGCAATCCTCCTGCTTTCAGTTGTAGACACTGTAAGCTCCATGGTGTGGTGGTTGACATTCTTCAGCTCCATGTTAGCTGAGTGGGGCAAGTCCAATAAATCAGAGTGTAGGAGTTGAAGGCTGTTGAGGCTCAGGGCCTGGCTATCATATTGTCAGTCCAGAGATTCAAATCCCCTAGATATATCTTAAACTCCAGCACCAACTACAATTCAAGTAAAGTAGCATGAAAGCCTTGTGAAAAGAGATCCCATCTGTGTCCAGCTCCATCACGGTGAAACACCAGCTCCAAAGAAGGACCAACTGACATGGCAGTGAACACCATATGCCATGACCATAGAACCTGTGGGTCTCCCTAGCCCTCAAAAGAACCAATACCTGGGGTTGTATCTACTTTATCTGTCTCTGAGACTCTGCTCAGGTGTGCATAAGGGCAATCCTTCTGACATCCTCCAGACTCTTTTTTAGAGACTCATAGCCATATAAACTCATTTGTCCTTTCCATTTCCCCCTTAATTTAGGTCAAACAGCATTTTTAACTCCTGTTAATTATATGTAGACAGGGATATTCTGCTGGTCTGCGTTGAACCTTTAATTCAAGATCATTTTCTAGTTGTATCATTAGTTGGTACTTGGTAGTGATCCCTCGGTGCCAGGGAGGCTCATCCCCGGGTGTCATGTCCCACGCTGGGGGGAAGGCATTGCATTTACATGCTGAGTTTGGCTTTGAGACTGGCCACATTTGAGTAACATGAAGGCTGTCAGGAGGAAACTCCTAGGCACAGTGCTGCTCTAGGCCTTGTTCTTATTTCAGGCATATAGGCTCACAAGCATAGTCATTAGTATCAGGGGCTCACTGTTGGACCCTCATTCCTTTCTGGTCCTTACCGTTGCACCTGGGGGACTGCCGCTACTCCCCTAGGGACCACGACAGAGCACCCCTGGCCAGGAACCCAGTACCCCCCCCAGCTGTTGTTTTTAATTGCTTCCACTATGAGTATATCCAAACATTACCATGCACCCTGGACATATGCCCTGTATAACCCCCTCTCAACCATATATCACCTGTCAATAACATCTTATACCAGTATTCCTCCGCTGCCATTGTTGAACCACTCTATGATCCAAAACTTCCTGAAAAGTGAAGCTTTTTTTTTTTTTTTTTTTTTTTTTTTTTTGAGGTATTGGGGCCAGGGATTGTACCTGCGACCTCATATGTGGGAAGCTGCCGCTCAACCACTGAGCCACCTTCGCTCCCTTGAGTTGGTTTTTTGTTTGTTTTGCTTGTTGTTTGTTTTTAGGAGGCACCGGGAACTGAACCCGGGACCTCCCATGTGAGAAGCAGGCACTCAACTGCTTGAGTCACATCCTCTCCTTGAAAGTGAAATCTTATACAAAAGAACTGCCTTACAGCAAAATGAGGGCTTCAAAATAATCTTCTGACTTACCTGACCTGTAGTTCATTTTACTAGCAGAGTTTGTGTGTGTGTGTGTTTTAAACATCTTTATTGAGACCTAATTCACATACCCTAACATTCACTGATGTAAAGTATACAATTCACAGTGTTTAGTATGTTCACAGAGTTGTGCGACCTTGCCACGATCTAAGTTTAGAACATTTTCATCACTCCCAAAAGAAACCCTGCGCTCATTAGCAGTCACCCCCCATTATCTTCAACCCTCTGCAGCCACTAAGCTCCTTTCTGTCTTAAGGGAATTGCCTGTTCTGGACGTTCGCATAAATAGAGTCTTATAATAATAAGTGGCCTTTTGTGGCTGGATTCTTTCATTTAACGTAATGTTGTCAAGATTCATCCATGTTGTAGCATGTATCGGAACTTTCATCCTTTTAATGGTCAAATAACATTCCATTGTATGACTGGGCCACATTTTGTTTATCCTTTCATCAGCTGATTGATATTTGGGCTGATTCCATTTTATTTATTTATTTTTTAAAAATATACATTTTTATATTTTTTAAGATACTTAGATTACATAAAATGTTACATAAAAAAAAGAAGGGATTCTCACAGGCCCTACAACCCTCACCTCCCACTTTTCCCCACATTAACAAGTTATTTCATTAGTGTGGTACATTCATTGCAATTGATTCCCTTTAGACTATTAAAATGCTGTTGCAGACATTCATGTCCTAGCTTTCGTGTAGACATATGCTTTCTTTTCTCTTGGGATCCACCCAGGATGACATTGCTACATCATATGGTAATCCTATATTCAGTATTTTGAGGAACAAATAGCAGTGATTTAATAATTTTGTGGTTTCTTATTTTCCCTAGGATATGGGACCTAGAGAAACAAATCAAGCAACTGAGGAATTATCGTGATAACTATCAGGCTTTCTGCAAGTGGCTCTGTGATGCCAAACGTCGCCAGGACTCCTTAGAATCCATGAAATTTTCAGATTCCAACACGGTCATGAGATTTTTGAATGAACAGAAGGTATAAGCCAATTTGTCATTCCAAAGCTGTGGGGAGAGTAATTGGGTGTAAGCTGTGTTTGCCTCTGATTTTCACAGCAGTGCCTCGGTTTGAAATGATAAACACTGAATGCTTTTAGTCCATTTTGTGAATGCTTAAAGAATGCTCAGAGAAAAAATAGTCAAGATATTTACAAAGAAACATGATTATGAACATGGGAAAAAATGCATTGTTGTTCTCATGTTATAGTAAAGCATCCTATAAATTGAGGTGACAGAAAGGAATCTCTAAGATAATAGGAAGTTGGAGATTTCCCTTATTTTTTCTAACTGGAAAAAATATTCCTCTCCTAAGATTCTAAAGGTAAGAATATGAGGTCAACCCATGTAGTAATAAACAAAAGAAAAATACAACTAACAGTGGTCGAAGAGTAACATAACATTGGCTTTTTTTTTCAATATTCATATACTTTAATCTATGTAAATATTTTATTTTTGTATAGAACTTGCACAGTGAAATATCTGGGAAACGAGACAAATCAGAAGAAGTACAAAAAATTGCCGAACTCTGTGGAAATTCAATTAAGGTATGTCGGTTTCACCAAGAAAGTTGATGTTTCATCAAGAATATTATTAATGGCATTATTTGCTGACTGTAAACTTCTTGTGCACAGTGATCATGGCTTTTATATATTTTCTGCTGAATAAACCACAAATTTGTTTCTCTTTAGCTTGAATATATTACTTATTAGTGTTATCTGTGGGAATGGGCCTGGTCTTTATTCTTTAGACTGATCATATGGGCAAAAATTCCCAATTAGCATATAAAGGTGTACTACTTGGTATTAAGAATGTCATATTAGCTGCTTGCACGCTAGCAGCACATTATAGACTTTGGGATTGGTCATTAGAACACAGCTTGATGATTTAAAACTGTGGAATTGTAACTTCCTTTTAAGGTGATGAAGAATGTTTTTCTTCACCTTTATTATTTTGCAGGATTATGAACTTCAACTTGCATCATACACCTCAGGACTGGAAACTCTACTGAACATACCTATCAAGAGAACTATGATTCAGTCCCCTTCGGGGGTGATCCTGCAAGAGGTATATTGTCTTTCAGTGTATCGTTGCATAGCTCTTAGAGCCTGCTCTTCCTTCTCTCTTTTCTCTTTTTCCTGTCTCTTTCTGTCTTTCCTACAGTCCCTGAATTCATTCCTTGTTACAGGGTACCAGGGTACTCAAAAAGGGTAATAGCAGTTTATGTTCCCCTGGTATCAGCCACGGCTAGATGATGCCTTCTAGGAAATGATCAGGGAGCTGATGTGGCTCAAGCGATTGAGCATTTGCTTCCCACGTTCGATCCCTGGTGCCTCCTAAAATGTAAAACAAACAAGCAACAAAGAAACCAACACAGGGGAGCTGATAGAGCTCAGTGGTTGAGCGCCGGTCTCCCACATACGAGGTCCAGGGTTCAATCTCTGGCCCCTCGGTACCTCAAAAAAAGAAAAAAGAAAAGAAAATGATCAATGCAAATTTGAATTACTAGAATCTTGGCAGAAATTTGGCTTAAATTTTGGGATTTAGTGTGGGAGACTTCTAAAAACTGAAAAATGTATGTTTCTAAAACAAAGCTCTCTTTCCATAGATGTCAGAGAAAATCCTCTCTCATATGGTTTAGGGGAAATGATACAGAGTCATGAGGATGGACTATGATGTTTTAGCCCCTTGTTTTGTTTTGCTTCCAGACTTTGCAGTTAGCACACATAAAAGAAGAGAATTCACTCATTAAATTTAGTCATTTCCTATTTTAGAGAACAAAAATCAGTCAATTTGCATAGACCTTTTTGTAAATGATGTACCACTTCTCTTCTTTTCTCCAAGGCTGCAGATATTCATGCTCGGTACATAGAACTACTTACAAGATCTGGAGACTATTACAGATTCTTAAGTGAGATGTTGAAGAGTCTGGAAGATCTGAAGGTAATTTTACTTACTTTATATCCTTGGCACATCCAAAAAAAAAAAGAAAAGAAAATAGAACCTTGTTTCTGCTGCCTTGTTTGGATATGCCCACTGGTAAAACTACGTTTCCTCTAAAAATTTAGTATAACGCACTCTCTTAATAAGTATAGGTTTGGTCCCATATCCCAGTATATTTAATAGACTTATGTAATATTTGCAGAATTGTGCTACTTTAATCTTGCCCAAACCCAGTAATTTTGTTTAATGTTTGGTCAAGGAACTTGTTTGAATTCTTTGCGCTAAGTTCAGGAAAAGAGCACGCTGGCCTAGTTGGATTTGAAGTTTTATTGTTCAGTGGTTGTTTAATTTACTCCTCATTTCTAATGCTTACGTTGAGTTTAATGGAAACTTACTTTATACCCTGAAATAAAGGGAACATAATTCTTAAACTCATAGATGCTTTTGATCTTGAAAGAAATGACCTCATCTTACCCTTGAGGACACTGAGACCCAATGATGATACATCACTTGCTAAGCGCTTATAAGCAGTTCACGGAAGAATTATGATGCGAATCTAGATTTCTTGAACTTTTTATGTAGAACTTTCTGCCTCATATCATACTAATTTCTGATTTCAATTTCACAGCTGAAAAATACCAAGATTGAGGTTTTGGAAGAGGAGCTCAGAATGGCCAGGGATGCCAATTCTGAAAACTGCAACAAGAACAAATTCCTGGATCAGAACCTGCAGAAATACCAGGCTGAGTGCTCTCAGTTCAAAGCCAAGCTGGTGAGCCTGGAGGAGCTGAAGAGGCAAGCTGAGCTGGATGGAAAGTCCGCTAAGCAAAACCTAGACAAGTGCTACGGTCAAATCAAAGAGCTCAACGAGAAGATCACCAGGCTTACGTACGAGATCGAGGATGAGAAGCGAAGAAGGAAGGTCGTGGAAGACAGGTTCGACCAACAAAAGAACGACTACGACCAGCTGCAGAAAGCCAGGCAGTGCGAAAAGGAGAACCTCGGCTGGCAAAAACTGGAGTCCGAGAAAGCCATCAAGGAGAAGGAGTATGAGATAGAGAGGTTGAGGGTTCTGCTCCAAGAGGAGGCCAACCGGAAGAGAGAATATGAAAGTGAGCTGGCAAAGGTAAGAAACCACTATAATGAGGAGATGAGTAATTTAAGGAACAAATACGAAACCGAGATTAATATTACGAAGACCACCATCAAGGAGATCTCCTTGCAAAAAGAGGATGATTCCAAAAATCTCAGGAACCAGCTCGATAGACTCTCAAGGGAGAATCGCGATCTGAAGGAGGAGATTGTCAGGCTAAACGACAGCATCCTGCAGACCACTGAGCAGCGGAGGCGGGCGGAGGAGAACGCCCTTCAGCAGAAGGCCTGTGGCTCCGAGATCCTGCAGCAGAAGCAGCATCTGGAGATAGAGCTTAAGCAGATCATAAACCAGCGCTCCGAGGACAATGCGAGGCACAAGCAGTCCCTTGAGGAGGCTGCAAAGACCATTCAGGACAAAAACAAGGAGATCGAAAGACTCAAAACTGAGTTTCAGGAGGAGGCCAAGCGCCGCTGGGAATACGAAAATGAACTGGCTAAGGTAAGGAGCAGTTACGATGAGGAAATCATTAGCCTGAAAAACCAGTTTGAGACGGAGATCAACATCACCAAGACTACCATCCAGCAGCTCACCGTGCAGAAAGAGGAGGACACGAGCGGCTACCGGGTCCAGGTAGACACCCTCACCCGTGAAAATCGCAACTTGGCGGAAGAAATAAAGAGGCTCAAGAGCACATTGGCTCAGTCCACGGAGAGTCTTAGGAGGGCTGAAGAAAACGTCCAGCAGCAAAAGACCACTGGCTCAGAGATGTCTCAGAGAAAGCAGCAGCTGGAGATAGAACTGAGACAGGTCACTCAGATGCGGACGGAAGAGAGCGTGAGATACAAGCAGTCTCTGGACGATGCTGCCAAAACCATCCAGGAGAAAAACAAGGAGATAGACAGATTAAAACAACTGATAGAAACAGAAACCAAGGAGCGCAAGTGCCTGCAAGATGAAAATGCTAAATTACAAAGGGTCCAGTACGATCTGCAGAAAGCAAACAGTAGTGCAACAGAGACGATAAGCAAGCTGAAGGTTCACGAGCAAGAGCTGCTGCGCCTGAGGGTCGACTATGAACGGGTTTCGCAGGAGAGGACCACAAAGGACCAGGATATCATCCGATTCCAGGGTTCTCTGAAAGATTTGCAGCTGCAAAAGCAGAAAGCGGAAGAGGAGCTGACCCGGCTGAAGAGGACAGCCTCAGAAGATTCTTCCAAAAGGAAGAAGCTGGAGGATGAGCTGGAAGGCATGAGGAAGTCTTTGAAGGAGCAAGCAATAAAAATCACCAGCCTGACCCAGCAGCTGGAGCAGGCCTCCATTGTCAAGAAAAGGAGCGAGGACGACCTCCGCCAGCAGAGGGACGTGCTGGATGGCCATGTGAGGGAGAAGCAGAGGACACAGGAGGAGCTGAGGAGACTGTCCCTGGAGATCGAAGCCCTGGGGCGGCAGTTGCTCCAGGAACAAGAAAATGTCAAACAGGCTCACCTGAGGAGCGAACATTTCCAGAAGGCCATCGAAGATAAAAGCAGGAGCTTAAATGAAAGTAAGATAGAAATAGAGAGGCTGCAGTCGCTCACGGAGAATCTGACCAAGGAGCACTTGATGCTGGAGGAGGAGCTCCGGAACCTCAGGCTGGAATACGATGAGCTGAGGAGGAGCCGGAGTGAAGCCGACAGCGAGAAGAATTCGACCATCGGGGAACTCCGGAGCCAACTGCAAATCAGCAACAACCGAACGCTGGAGCTACAGGGCCTGATTAATGAGTTACAGAGAGAGAGGGAAAATTTGAGACAGGAAATTGAGAAATTCCAGAAGCAGGCTATAGAGGTATTCACAAATATTTGATCACAGCTTCACTGTCTCTGTCTGTCAAATAATCCATTGCTCTTGCCACTTAGATGAATGCTTGCAGAAAGTCTGATTTCTCCTTTCATTGCTGCATGGCTGGGGGTCATAAGCCACTCAGCTGCTTTGAAATGATTTCAGTGCCGTTTGTTCCTTCTGTCCTTGCACTGCCCCAGGTGCCAACCTGTGGGTGACCTGTGCTTGAGCCTGTTTTGGGAAACTCGAGTGTGTGTCTAACATCTGAGGTTACTTCTGAATGTTGCACTTTATATTCTAGAAGGTGGCTCCTTGTGAGTTACGACATCCATTTGTGATTAAGATTTTCCTCTGTAAAAGTTATACCCTTAACAAAGCAGTTTCCTATGCAGTTTTCAAATCAGTTTTTCTTTCTTGCATGTATTATTAGATGATTTTCCTGCACACCTTATTCTATTTTCTGAGTAATTGTAGCCTTAATGTGTTTCTTTTTGTCTGGCTTTTATTCTTTTAACCCCTAACTTAAAAAAGACTGTCTAACTTCTATGCATTTGACTTCTATAGACAATATTTGTGTGGGGCTGGGTGTGGGGTGTGTATATATCCATAGATTTGTGTTGCTTCATTAAAATGTTAGTAAGATGTAGGTATAGCAGGTGTAATAACCTGGAACAACACTCCTCATATTTTTTTCAAACCATTGTTTATTACTGTCAAGAGTAAGACAGAGTTGCAACTTCTAGATCTTTCTATGGGGAAAAAAAGTTTAAGTATGAAGTCATTTATCAAAGTGGCAACATACAGCAACAGAATTTTTTTCCTTGAATTTGCAAGCCAGCCAGCTAACAATATATCTAGGGAAAACATAGACAGGGAAAAATAAGTAAACAAGGTATTTTTTTTGGGGGGTGGGGGAAGATGTAGAAAAAGAGGTTCAATTAGGATATAATAGGATGTGATCAAAACATTTTCTTCTCCCTATGTCTTTCTTTTTTAATCCCAGGCATCTAATAGGATCCAGGAATCGAAGACTCAGTGCACTCAAGTGGTGCAGGAAAGAGAGAGCCTCCTGATGAAGATAAAAGTCATGGAACAAGACAAGGTGAGGCTGCAGAGGCTGGAAGACGAACTGAATCGCGCCAAAGCCACCCTGGAGACGGAAAGTAGGTTGAAGCAGCGCCTTGAGAGCGAGAAACAGCAGATCCAGAACGACCTGAATCAGTGGAAAACGCAGTATTCCCGCAAGGAAGAGGCCATCCGGAAGATCGAGTCGGAGCGCGAGAAGAGCGAGCGAGAGAAGAACAGCCTCAGGTGTGAGATCGAAAGGCTGCAGGCGGAGATCAAGAGGATCGAAGAGCGGTGCCGGCGGAAGCTGGAGGACTCCACGCGGGACACGCAGTCGCAGCTGGAGACGGAGCGCTCCCGGCTGCAGAGGGAGATCGACAGGCTCAAACAGCGCCCTTATGGGTCGCACCGGGAGACGCAGACCGAGTACGAGTGGACGGTGGACCCCTCCAAGCTGGTGTTCGACGGCCTGCGGAAGAAGGTGACGGCGATGCAGCTCTACGAATGCCAGCTGATCGACAAAACGACCCTGGACAAGCTGCTGAAGGGGAAGAAGTCGGTGGAAGAGGTCGCTTCGGAAATCCAGCCTTTCCTCCGTGGCGCGGGGGCGATCGCGGGGGCTTCCACGTCTCCTAAGGAAAAGTACTCCCTGGTGGAGGCCAAGAGGAAGAAACTGATCACCCCAGAATCCACCGTCATGCTTCTGGAGGCGCAGGCGGCCACGGGCGGCGTCATCGACCCCCACAGGAACGAGAAGCTGACCGTGGACAGTGCCATAGCGCGGGACCTCATCGACTTCGACGACCGCCAGCAGATATACACGGCAGAAAAATCCATCACCGGTTTCGACGACCCCTTTTCGGGCAAGACCGTCTCCATCTCTGAAGCCATCAAGAAAAATCTTATTGACCGGGAAACCGGAATGCGCCTGCTGGAAGCCCAGATTGCCTCGGGGGGCGTCGTGGACCCCGTCAACAGTGTCTTTCTGCCCAAAGACGTCGCCTTGGCCCGTGGGTTGATTGACAAAGATCTGTATCGGTCCTTGAACGATCCCCGAGACAGTCAGAAGAACTTTGTGGATCCCGTCACCAAGAAGAAGGTCAGCTACCTGCAGCTGAGGGAGCGGTGCAGGATCGAGGCACACACCGGCCTGCTCTTGCTGACGGTGCAGAAGAGAAGCATGTCCTTCCAAGGAATCAGACAGCCCGTGACCGTCACCGAACTGGTAGACTCCGGGATACTGAGACCCTCCACCGTCACTGAACTCGAATCCGGGAAGATTTCTTACGACGAGGTTGGTGAGAGAATTAAGGACTTCCTGCAGGGCTCCAGCTGCATAGCAGGCATTTACAACGAGACCACAAAACAGAAGCTCGGCATTTACGAGGCCATGAAAATCGGCTTGGTCCGGCCTGGAACCGCGCTGGAGCTGCTGGAAGCTCAGGCGGCCACTGGCTTTATAGTGGATCCCGTTAGCAACTTGAGGTTACCGGTGGAAGAAGCCTACAAAAGAGGGCTGGTGGGCATTGAGTTTAAAGAGAAGCTCCTGTCGGCGGAACGCGCAGTCACCGGCTATAACGATCCCGAGACGGGGAACATCATCTCTCTGTTCCAAGCCATGAACAAGGAACTCATTGAAAAGGGCCACGGCATTCGCTTATTGGAAGCCCAGATCGCCACCGGGGGCATCATTGACCCCAAGGAGAGCCATCGCTTACCCGTCGACATGGCCTACAAGAGGGGCTACTTCAATGAGGAGCTCAGTGAGATCCTCACCGATCCCAGCGATGACACCAAAGGGTTCTTCGACCCCAACACCGAAGAAAACCTGACCTACCTGCAGCTAAAGGAAAGATGCATTAAGGATGATGAAACGGGGCTCTGTCTTCTGCCCCTGAAGGAAAAGAAGAAGCAGGTGCAGACGTCGCAGAAAAACACGCTCAGGAAGCGCAGAGTGGTCATCGTTGACCCAGAAACTAACAGGGAGATGTCCGTGCAGGAGGCCTACAAGAAGGGCCTCATCGATTACGACACATTCAGAGAACTGTGCGAGCAGGAGTGTGAGTGGGAAGAGATCACCATCACTGGATCGGATGGCTCCACCCGGGTGGTGCTGGTAGACAGGAAAACGGGCAGTCAGTACGACATCCAAGATGCCATCGACCGGGGCCTGGTGGACAGGAAGTTCTTCGATCAGTACAGGTCCGGCAGCCTCAGCCTCACGCAGTTTGCTGATATGATCTCCTTGAAGAACGGCGCGGGCAGCGGCGGCATGGGTGCCGGCCTCACCGACGACGTGTTCAGCAGCTCTCGGCACGAGTCCGTGAGCAAGATCTCCAGCGTCTCCAGCGTCAGGAATGTGACCATCAGGAGCAGCTCTCTGTCGGACTCCCTGGAAGAGTCGAGCCCCATCGCAGCCATCTTCGACACGGAAAACCTGGAGAAAATTTCCATCTCGGAAGGTATAGAGAGGGGCATCGTCGACAGCATCACCGGCCAGAGGCTCCTGGAGGCTCAGGCCTGCACGGGAGGGATCATCCACCCGACCACGGGGCAGAAGCTGTCGCTCCAGGACGCCGTCTCCCAGGGGGTGATCGACCAAGACATGGCCACCAGGCTGAAGCCTGCCCAGAAAGCTTTTGTTGGCTTTGAAGGTGTGAAGGGCAAGAAGAAGATGTCGGCGGCAGAGGCCGTGAAGGAAAAGTGGCTCCCGTACGAGGCGGGTCAGCGCTTCCTAGAGTTCCAGTACATCACCGGAGGCCTGGTGGACCCCGAAGTGCACGGGAGGATCAGCACCGAAGAAGCCATCAGAAAGGGGTTCATCGACGGCCGAGGCGCGCAGAGGCTGCAAGACATCAGCAGCTACGCCAAGATCTTGACCTGCCCTAAAACCAAGTTGAAAATATCCTACAAGGATGCCCTGAGCCGCTCCATGGTAGAAGATATCACTGGGTTACGCCTTCTGGAAGCCGCCTCCACCTCTTCCAAGGGCTTACCTAGCCCCTATAACATATCTTCTGCTCCGGGATCGCGCTCCGGTTCCCGCTCCGGTTCCCGCTCAGGCTCTCGCTCCGGTTCCCGTTCTGGCTCCCGCAGTGGCTCTCGGAGAGGAAGCTTTGATGCAACAGGAAATTCTTCCTACTCTTACTCCTACACGTTTAGCAGTAGTTCTATCGGGCACTAGTCCTCGGTTGGAAATGTTTGCTATACCTTGGCTTCGTTTATATGGATTTCTGCTTTATTAAATAAAAAAGAAAACCCAGAGCTTGTAGTAGTGATGATATAGCTTTCTCTGCTTAAGAAAATATAGCCATATTTGAAATCAAATAGTAAAGGCCGTTTTGACTTTTTAATCTTAGTTCATCTTTATTATCACATGACTAGGATGTAGTGTACATGAAGAGGTAATCAATTGTAAGGATAGAACAAATTGAATTTAGAATTTGTTTCTTCTCTATCATTAGATTTTTGATCAGCTTGTCTTAAACTTGCATAGAATACAGATTTTTATTCTTGGAGATTAAAAAAATAGGTGATAATGGATATTTTAGTCATCCTGTTTCTTATCTAAATATTTCTGTTTTCTGTAGTAGTCGAAAATTACACCCCTTCCCCCTTAAAAAAAAAACCCACTGAAACTCTGAGCATTTTGGAATGAATCTTCTTTAGTTTTTGGGTTTTGAATGTGGATTGTATGAACCACATACTATTAAATGTACTAGTTCGGCGTGGTATTAATTTGACTGGTATGCACATGATAGCAATCTTGACTTTTCTTTGGTCAAAGTTTTCTGTTTATTTTGCTTGTTATTTTCTATGTACTAATAAAAAGGTGTCTTTGTGAAGTTTGCTCTTCTGGCAATAAACTTTTAGACTTTTAAGGGTTTTGTGTTTTGATTTGCTAATTTGTTTATACACACACTAGGACACTTAGCAGCGACAGCTTTTGTTTATCTTAAGATACATCTGAAACCATTTGGTTATTCAATGCATGTTATGAAAGGCAGGCCAGGTGAAAACTATTTTAGCTCTGAATTTTTGCTATAAGTTGGTTTTTTGAAGTTAGTTCTTTTAACATTTCTTGAGTGCCTCTACTAATAGAGTCCTTTGGAAAAATCTGTGTAAAAGAGCCATCCAAAGTCAATGTCCAGTTCTTGTTTATTCTGAACAGTGAGTACTGAGAAACATTGGCAAAAGTCACTACCATAGCATTAAAAAAAAAAAAAAAAGTTTCTTTTTGGCTATCCTCAAAACAGATGATGTTTAATTTTGTTCTCTAAGAGGATGGAATTGGTCTTGAGACAATGAAGGTAAGACCTGAAGAACTCTGGCTCTCTGTTGAAAGTCAATGAAATATACCACTATTCTTTGGATGAAAGAAAAATGATTGACATTCAAACTGTTTGTCATTGAATTAACAACTTTTTTGAAGACCTTTTAAGTCTAGTTTTGAGGCTAGGCAAATGCAGTCAGAAGTCTCATCTGCAGTCTAGGTGGGGGCAAAATACACATAAAATCAGTGGGTCAACTTAAATTATCAGCATTATATGTTAATACAACCAAATTCCATAGTACACATAGATGATAAGCAAATGAAATGGTAGTCATGTAGAACAAAAACCAACTAAGATCAGATAGTACTATGGGAAATGGATATTGCTCAAGTGATTGAGCTCCTACCTACCACATGGGAGGTCCTGGGTTCAGTTCCTGGGGCTCCTGGAGAAGGTGAGCTGGCCCAACGGGCAGGCGCAGTGAGCTGAGACACCACAAACAGACACAAACAGGAAAGAATGAGAATCAAATCGGGAGCTGAGGTGGCTCAAGCGATTTAGTGCCTCTCCCACATGGGAGGTCCTAGGTTCGATTCCCGCTGCCTCCTACAGAGAAGAGGAGACAGCTCAAACAATGAGGGTAGGGGCATAATAAAATAAATCTTTAGGAAAAAAGTGAGATAATACTAAATTATGGGGAACTTTTAGTGCTTAGGGTGACAGTGACTCCATTCTCATTTAATGGGCCATTTTCCCTAGAGCATTTCTTATCCCACCACCCTTCCTCTTGTCCCTTCTCCCAATTGAGGGACTTGAAATTAATTTTATTCCCTAAATATTGAGTTCTACCATGTGCCATGCATGTGACAGAAGTCAGAAGTTATGGATTCCATGGTAGATGACAAAAATAGCCCTTATAATCTAAAAGGAAGACAAAATAATTTGTGGTAATTGTTGCATTGGGGAAAACAAAGGAAGTTCCTTATGCTAGAGCTGGGAGGCCTCCCTGAGCAAGTGGCCATTAAACAGATTTAACAAAGAGTAGTTCCTCAGGTTGAAGCAGTAACTAGAGAATACAGTCGGTTGACAAATCTCTCCTATCCTCCAAAGTTGTCATTAATTACTGAGGTGAGATGGGGCTGGTTTCTCCAGACAGGATGTGTGATCTGATTAAGTTTGTTTTTGTTGTCATCTTTTTTTAAATTGTCTTTTTGTTTTTAAAGATACATAGACCACACAAAATGTTACATTAAGAAATATAAGAGGTTCCCATATACCCCACTCGCCACACCCCCACCCCGACTCCTCCCACATCAACCTCTCATTGTGGCACATTCATTGCATTTGGTGAATACGTTTTGAAGCACTGCTGCACAGCATGGATTATAGTTTACATTGTAGTTACGTTCTCCCCCACTGAAGGGAAAAGACGAGGGCATAGGGATACTATTGGATAGGCTTGAGGGGAGCTAGGGTTGGGAGGATGGGTCAGATGGTCCCTGGAATTGGGGGGAGGGTTTGTGGGGAGCTGGTGAACACAGGAGATTGTAGGTACGTGGTTGAAACTCTAATGTTGAGAAAACTTCAGAAAAAGGAAGTGTTACTTGTTTAAGTGTTTGACGGGGGGGGGCATCTGGCACAGGGTGGATCTGGGGCAGGCTTCTAGGGAGTGTGTGAAGGCTCATCTTGTCACAGTGTGTTATATCAGTGGGTGGAGACCCATACATGAGTGGGAAAGTGTTGAACCTCTATCTCCCCATTTTGGGGAGAACATCCCCTGATGTTCTCAAACAGAGGAGAGGGTGTCTCCTGAGTGCATGGGTGGCCGCCAAGGGGGAAGGACAGACTAGTGTGTCAAGTCCTCAGCATTTTTGCAAATATCTATAAATCTTGTCCTTCAAGCAGTAAAGCTTGGTTGTCACTATAGGCCCTGGGGGGAGGGGGAGAGAGGAATATTGTGATTTAAGTTTTGATTCAATTCTCAAACACACACCATCCACAGAGAATGAAAAAAATACATAGCTTTTCAGTGAGAGTCATCATCTCACATCCAGAAAGAGTCCTATAGTTCCAGACTCCTTGGCTAACTGTATAAATATAAAGTAAGGGTACTGTGGACAAGGTATGAATACATTACTTATAGAACTCATCCCTTAACTCCATGTGTGCCTGCAGCTACTGGCCCACTTGTGTATTTTATGTTGCTCTCTAAGTGGTGAGAACTGTGCTCTTTGCCTTTGGAAATAGTTCTCAAAAATTTCCTTTACGCTTTTTCTATGGAAACAAGTGCAAAAGAAAGCCAAGATTTGGCATTAAGGTTGAAAGACTTATATAAAAAGGAATAGACTCGGGCCAATCTCAATTACACTAGGGAGCAGAGTTAAAGCCACTTGAGGAAACTGGCTGATTCCAGTTCTCTGGCAGGAAAAATACAAAGGAAGTTTGGGTCATGAAAGCAAGAAAGTACTCAAGGACTACTAGGGACATATCAAAGAAATACATGGGGTGGCTTAAATTGGTTTCCACTGGACAAATTTGGGACAATTTGAGCATCAACAAAAATAATGATAGCAATAGGGTATAATATAGTTAATCAAAAAACCCTGAATCAATAATAATAAAGAGGCTTTGATTGCTTAAAGAAACAAAGAACAACAGAAAAATGGAGGGAGGAGGAGGATGTCAGCAAATAAGTGTAGAAGGCATGATAGTACTAGAGGATGATTTATAACTCCGAATATAATAGATTCAGGGAAGGATTGTGTGACATTGTTGGGAACAGGATATTCATAGGACTTCAGAGTGTCATTCCACAGATTATTTACCAGTTATAATGAGGAAAATGTGCTATCTTAATGGAGAGATGCTGCCCCCACCTTTATCAAGTGATCAAGTTTAGCATGACCAATAGCAGGAGAATCCAAGATACGTTGTGTGCTATGAAATATAATCAGAGCTTACCCATCTTTTATGTAGTCTTCTTGGGAAAGTTCTTACGCTGAATCTAGTCATGAGGGAAACAATTTGACAAGTCCAGACGGAGGGACACTCTACAAGGACTACTCTAAGCCCCTCTCAAAATACGACTTAAGAAGGAGGGTGAGGGAGACGTTAAAGATTAAAAGGGACAATAATTGAATTTAGATCATTCGATTATGTTATATGTTAGAGGTAAGGTCTGCAATGATTAACAGGTCATAAGACCATGACTCAGTTCTCCTGTGACATAAATTGAAGAAAGGCAGCCTCTGGCCATAACCTCCATCGTCTACAGGCTTGGAGGCAGCCCAGAATCTCCCAAAAACGAACAAAGGAGCCATATAGCAGTGGAGCAGATAAGGGCCTTCACCCTCTCCCGGACCAGGTACCAACAACCCCTCCCACATTCCAAGGGTTGTATCCAGAATACCCTACTTCCTAGGCCACCACCCCCTAGCCATTTGGCCCCAGGCTGTACTCAGTTTCCCTGTATTGATGTGCTGTATAAATTCATATCCACCACCCTCCAGGGTCCGGCTGAAGTCTATTCTTAAGACTCCCTCTGTTGGGAGAGCTTCTCAATAAATATCCTGCCTGCAATCATCAGTCTCCATGTCCCAGTGAGTACTGCTTTTCTCCAACACTATAAAAATAGAATGGCTCTAAAATACATTCGGGGTAGAGTTATGGACATTTGAACATAAACCGTATATAAATATATGAGGAGTGGAGTAGCTCAACTTATTTTCAAATAATTTAGCAAGATCAAGTGTGTGGTGTGCATGTGTGTGAAGAGCCAGATAAATGTGGCAAAATATTAACAGGTAATGAACTGGAAGGAGAGCCGATGGCTCATTGTATTATTATTTAAGCTTTTCTGCAGATACAAATTATTGTTTTTTTTTTTTTTTAAGTTTGGGTATAAGAAGTACTGCTATTGAGAGAAAACAAGGTATAGATGCACTGAAGAGCCTCTCAAAAAAGGCGACATCTAGAACAGAGGCCAAAACGCCGTCTCCAAGCAACAGCTCCCGCCCCTTCCGGAATTCTTCCTTATTGGCTATTCCAGTCACGTGGCAACGTGTCAACGTGCCGACGTGGCCCCGCCCCAGCTCCCAGAGGCCTGTGCGCGCCCGCAGGCCGTTCAGCGGCTTCCGGCTTTTTGGTCTGCCGCGGCTATGGCGGATGTAGCTCCTCCCGTGGAGGAGCGGCGGCGGCTGCAGCAGGAGCTGAGCGACTTCGTGGAGAGTTGCTGCCGGACGCTGGAGGAGGTGACGGCGTCGCTGGGTTGGAGCCTGGACCGGCTGGACCCCGGGGAAGAGGAGCAGGCGCCAGAGGTGAGGGGCGCGGGGCCGGGAGGCGCGCCCGCGGGGAGCGTCGGGGGCCCTTGGCCTGTGGTCCCCTCTGGGCTTGGGGAAAGTCACACCAGGGAGCCGGGGAGGCCCGGGGGTATCTGCCGAACCAAGGTGAGCTAAGAGGGAATGGCAAGTCTGGAGCTTATTTAGAAAATAAGCGACTGGGTCTCAGGATACTGCGGGCAGATAGAGGTTTAGGCGATTTGCTTTGTCATCTGTAACATGGATTCCGCAGCTGGCGCTAGATTCGGTGTTAGGAGAGCTGGTGAACTAGTCCCCGACCCTTTCTGGACCTTAAAATTGCGCTTCTGACCGAGACAGCACAGATTCTAGGGTTATTAAATATTATTACTAAAAGATATTAACCAACAACACTCCTGAACATCGCAATTACTTTTAAAAGAATGTATGCAAGTTCGTTATCCTTGAACAGTCTAGTTTTTTATTTATTTATTTTGGCGGGGTGGAGGAAGGGACGTGCTCCAGTGTGGGGTAATTCATATAATAAACTTTATATTTAGATAAGCTTTAGGTTACATAAAAGTTACATTGAAAGTGTAGGGGCTTCCCATATACCCCACCCTCTCTCCTTCCCACATTTTCCTCTATTAATAACATCATACATTAGGGTGGTACATTTGTTACCATTAATGAACAAAATAGTGAGGCATTGCTAACTATGCTCTATAGTTTACATTTCTCACTATACATTTTGTAGTATTTGACAAAATGTGTAATGGCCTGTATCTGTCATTGCAATACCATGCAGAACAATTCTAACACCCTAAAATGCACTGTGTTCTACCTATTCTTCCTCCATCTATCCTCAGAACTTCTGGTAACCACTATTTTTATATCAGTGTTACAAATTCTTCCATTACAACAATAATGGTGATGCCCACTCTACTTCAGATTGAGACGGGGCTTAGATCCCATGGGGTAGATGGAAGGAGCTGTCTTGCTTGCAGTTGTTGATACTCTTGTGTGTTGGGATGGGGGTCGTCCATCCTCATCATTTTGTTAGTTGTCCTGGGCAACTACAATAAATTGGAGAGTGGGTGTTGGCCACATGTCTGCTAAGATTCAAGGCTCAACTGGCATATGAACAGAACGAGGATTTAAGTCCCTGGGACATGTATTTAAGGGTATAGTGCTAATTATAGGTTCAAATAAAAGGGATAGAAGAATCAGATGTAGGGAAATTATACATGAATCTAACTTTTACATTGGGGAAATAGGTTATCATATATTCCAAGGTAAGGCGCACTGATGGGATGCTGATTTCAGTTGGTTGTGTGCCTTGCCATGGTGTCTGGATCCCTGTTCGAAGCTTTGTTTACTGTGGCAGTTAGTGAGATCTGCCTGAGAAACGCATAAGTATAACCTCCGAAGTGACCTCCTGACGCACTTTGAAATCTCTTAGTCATAAAAACTCGATTGTATTTAATGTTTCCCCATTTTGGTCAAGGTCATTTTCCAGATTCACCGCTTGTTGGCACTTGGTATTACTCCTTTGATGCCAGGGAGGCTGTGTCCCACGATGGGCTGGCAGGGAGAGGGAAGATAGTTTATTTGCTGAGTTTGGCATAGAGAGAGGCCACATTTGAGTGACAGGGAGATTTTCAGGAGGTAATTCTTTTACAAGAATAAGATTCAAAGTATAAGCATTAATATCAATGTAGGTTAATTCATGATTTCTAATATTTCTGGTTTTACCGTGCTGTAATAATTTCTCCCAGCTTAAGTTGCCTAAGCGATCTGCTGAGGCATTTAAAGGATATTTGATTTCTATACAAACTGTTCACTTTATTTTATAAGATTGTAGTGGCCAATTTTAAAAAATCTTCATAATTTGTTTAAAAGGATACTGAAGCTGTGAATTCTATTGAGTGGGGCCTCTGAAACCTTTCCATACCATTATTTACTCAGCATTGTAGCAGATTTGGATTCTTTGTATTAACATTTAAAAAGCACTTTCTACATGCCACTTGCTATACATTACCTCATTTAATATGCATAATAGCCCAATGAGGTAGGTACTATGCAAATGAGGAAACAGATTATAATTTGTCCAAAGACTCAAAGCTGGTCAGTGGCAGTTAGGATTTGAATCCAGGCATTCTACCTCCTGAGTCTATGTTCTTAATTGCCATGCTGCCTCTCTAATACTCTTTTGTAAAGTTCCAGAATTCTGAAAATCAGCTGTGGGGTTACATCTAATTTTTACAAAACCATTATCTGATATTCAAGGGCATTACTGGTTTAAAAATCCTGGTAATATCACAGTAATATCATAATAATAGTATAATATCATAATTCCTAGAATAGGTGCAGTCCATATAGTTAATCAGTCTTCACTTTTCTGCTAAAGTGTTTTAATACTGAATGTCCTCAAAGAATTTACTGTCTGGTGGTGGTGAAGGGGAATGCAGGGAAGAAGTCATTATGTTATAATGTGGTAAAGTGTCAGATGGGTGGGGTTGGAATTGCTGTAGTATATATAGGCTATTGGAGGTGGTGGGACAGCAGAGACTTTTCTGAACAAGGTGAATTCTAAGCTGATTATTTAAACAGTGAGTGGAATTAGCTAGGTGAAGCACAGAGGAGACATCAGCAGCATGTGTGGAAGGCTAGAGACAAAGGTGTGACCAGACCAGGAAACATCGAGTAGGTAAGGATAACTAGAGGATAGGGTGTAGAGATGGAGGGAAATGATGGGGAGAGGCCAGGTTGTGAAGGTCTTGTCCGCCCTATTAAAAACTTTCAATTTTTTCTTATGAGGGCAATAGGGGGATGCTTTTTAAGTCAGGACATATCTTAACCATATTTGCCTTTTGCTAAAATAATAATTGCTTACATTAATTGAATGCTTACTGTGTATCAGGTCATGTTCTAACTGCTTTATGTGTATAAAGTTAATTATAACTCATTCATTCTTCATAATAGCTCTGTGAGGGAGGTCCTGCTATTTTATGGATGACAAAACTGAGGCAAAAAGAGGTTAAGTAACTTGACCAAGCTCATATTACCGTAAGTGGCAGAGCTGATCATGAATATAATGAGTTTATTTTTGGTCATACTGGATTTTCAGTACCTTTAATGTAAGGTACTCGAGAGAAACGAGCTCTGAAGATCTGGATTTGGGGCATCATCACCATATGATGAAAATTGAAGCCATGTGGTCTTCTGTAAGCGTATATTGAATGGTAGCAGGTCATTGGTTAGACCTCCATAGAATACCAACATTTAAAGGGGGTCAGGTAGAGCGATTCTTTAGAGGAGACCAAGTAGAAAGTACCAGAGAAAGGGAAAGAATCTGAGTGTATCAGGATGACAGAAATGGACAATTGGGTTATGACCTTCCAGTGTTCAAATATTTTAAGGACTGTGACAGCCTTTGGCTATGGTAACGAGAAGGTTGTTAGGGAAGTGGACTTGGCTCAATGGATAGAGCATCTGCCTATCACATGGGAGGTCCAGGGTTCAAACCCGGGGCCTCCTGACCCGTGTGGTGAGCTGGCCCACATGCAGTACTGATGCATGCAAGGAGTGCCATGCCACACAGGGGTGTCCCCCGCGTAGGGGAGCCCCATGTGCAAGGAGTGCGCCCCGTATGGAGAGCTGCCCTGCGTGAAAGAAAGTCCAGCCTGCCCAGGAGTGACACAGCACACACGGAGAGCTGATGCAGCAAAATGATGCAATAAAAAGAGAAACAGATTCCCGGTGCCACTGACAAGAATAGAAGTGGACACAGAAGAACACACAGCAAATGGACACAGAGAGCAGAAACTTGGGGGGCGAGGGGGGAAATAAATCTAAAAAATAAAGGTTGTTAGTGGTCCACCAGCATTGGAATGATGGGGTGGCAGTGAGTGGGGAATGGCTGGTAGGTGAAATTGTTGAGACAGTGAGTACAAAGAAATCTTTCAAAGAGTTAGGTTTTGGAGGGGGTGGAGAGAGAGCAGAGACTTTAGAGAATGGGGAGTTGAGGGAGTTTTAAAAATATGCACACATACGTACACAAGTTTGGGAGAGGCATGCAGAAGAGTTATTGTATAGTACCACTCAAGTATAAATGTTTTAATGGTGTAACTATTCCTTTAAATATTATGTACCTTCTTTTTTGCTTCTATTTGATTTTTATAGGATGAAGTTGTGATATGCCCTTATGATTCCAATCATCACATGCCTAAATCGTCTTTAGCAAAGCACATGGTATCGTGTAGATTGAGAAAACTGGGCTATACCAAAGAAGAAGAGGTACCATACATTTTCTATTTATGTATACATTATGTAATTCATGCATTCATAAATTTACAATACATGGAAAGTATCGTGAGGTTTTCTGATATAAAATAATGACTCTCATTTGTAGGGTAGATGGTACTACCTAAGTTCACAAATTATTGCAAGAAATATTTAAATAATAATCTATTGCTAGTTTGTGTCAACTCTTAAGATATTCAACTGTCATATTAAAAAGTGCTAAGATTTTTTTTTTAACTGTCTAGAGTGAGATGTATAATCCGGAATTTTTCTATGAGAATATGAAGATACCTTCATTTACTTTGAGTAAGTATTATTAGATTAAAATTTTTAAATCTATTATTTTAGGTATTGATTTTTCATTTCTGAATTATCAAAAGAATGGATTTGATAAGCATGCTTCTGATTAGTTAGGAAATTTCGTACCTTAAGAGAATGTAGGATTAACTAGTTAACAGTGAAACTAGATCTCTAGTTCTCTTAATCTGAAATTTACAGGCCAGGCTTACATTTATAGCAGTGAAATCCTTGCAAGGTTTCATACAGTAGAGTCAGATGCCTGCCCTCTTGGTCATAACAAAAATCTGGGCTCTCAGTTCGAAGGTAGAACTGCGAAGGAAAATGTATCCCAGGTGTTCACAGCATGTTGGCATTGTGTTTGCATGGGCTCTGCTGTCAGGTTGCCCTGATTCAGTCTCTGGTTTTGTCACTAAAAGGTGTGTGACTTTTAGCACTTTAACCTGTCTGTTGCCTGAATTTCTTTATAAAATAGAGGTGATGGTAAGAGTACCTCAGTAAGGATAAAATGATACATGTAGTATTTAGAATAGTGCCTGAGACTTAGCTGGGATTCAAGAAATGTTAGCTATTATTGGTTGTTAAAATTTGTAGCAGCTACTTCTGTGTGCCTGATTATAGTGTTTTCTGAATTGCTTCAAGTCTGGGTTCCTTACTCGAATATAGCTAGATCTGAAGGAATTCTGTGTTCAGATTAGGTGGACAGGGATGTTAGTGTTTTCTTTGTTAGTTGACTCTCCATAGAGCATAGCTTGGAAACCAGTACAGACAATAATTTAATTGTGAGCACTGAGGACTCATGTTGCTTTTATGGTTTTTTTTTGTTTTTTTTTTTTGTTTTGCAGATAAGGATTCACAATTCCAGATAATTAAACAAGCTAGAACTGCAGTTGGAAAAGATGGTGATTGTTATAATCAAAGTAAGTAGCATCATAGTTTGAACTTAATAATCAATCAAATTATTTTTCTGCCACAAACACATTACTAATTTTCTTCAGGAAAAATCGTCTGAAAACAATTACATGGGAAATGTTAAGTTTTATATTTAACATTAGGCTAATTGCTTGGTTTTCAGTTTCATTTGTTAGACATCTCCAGCTTAAATACACTATTCAAATAAATTCCATACTCCTGTTGGATGAGAGCATCTTACTGGGAAGTGCCTGTCTCTTGAGATGTTAAAATGTAACGTGAAAGGAGAGGTTTAGGCTAGAAGGATCAGTACCCATGGCTGCACTTAGAGAATTGCCCCTTAAGTGAGTTGGTTTTTTAATCTTTTTGGATCTTAGAATTCTTTGAGAATCTGATGAGTACTAGGGATCCTCTCTTCAGAAAAAAGCACAAAACAATTTCATACATAATTTCAGAGGGTCTGTGGAGGAGCCTTTCGTGTCGGGCTTTGTAGAGCTAAGTGAAGAGCTTCTTCATGGGACTTACTTGAATAGACACCAGGGGGAGTTTTCAAGCATGAGCTTTGAGAAAATTGAAAGAAAAATTTAATCCATCGAAGACAAAGAAGTGAGTGAAGTAATAGATTTTAGGTTTCTGAACCCAGGTCTCTCACATCTAGCCAAAGCATGACCGGCTCTCTAATAAAAGGATTTATGAATTGTCTTCTTTGAACCTTCTGAAAGTTACTCTCTCTGGACTTCTTCCCTTTTTTCCTCCCTCATTTTTCTGGCTGAATTGTATTCACCAACCTATAGTTGTTGCTTTAATCCTTGTTGAAATTCAGGGTCTTTTACCCATCATTCTTAGCCAATATCTGCACTCGAATTCTTCTTTTTTTAAAAAAGATTTATTTATTTATTTCTCTCCCCCCCCTGTGTCTGTTCTCTGTGTCTGTTTGCTGCATCTTCCTTTGCACTTGATTTCTCTCTGCTGCACTGTAGCTTCAAGAGGAGATGCCATTTCACCTGTAGTCTGTCTGCAGACAGACTAAGGGTTTCTCTCCCTTACACTAGCCAGAGCACAGTTCATACGTTTCCTATGCCTTTCAGCCAAATGCCTGGCTTTGTCTTTGAGGGAGACGTGCGACGCGTCTCATTTGGACAGATTACTGAACTCTGACCACTTGTCAGTTTTGGCTCTTGTTGCTGGTTATGCCCATTACCCCTGTTTAGTTTAATGGACCAAGGAAAAAGAGATTTGGGTGTTTTTGGGGGGGGCGGTCAGTAGTTAAAGGGCTTTATTTGACATTTATTTTGATTTGTTAAATTTGTGAGATGAAGAAGTAGAGGGACACAGAAGTTAAGTAATGTGCTTCTGCTAGGTAATAGCAAAGCTAGAACTAGAACCAAGAGCTGAATTTTGACACAAACTGAACTAGGTTACTCTGTTTTCTATTAGAAATTTTGTGTTTAGTGAAACTTATGGATCAGGATTCTAGATGTTGCTCTGATTTATTCATTATTTGTTATGTCGGTTATTCATATAAGTGGAATAATACCACAAACTCCAAATCTGTACATATTTTACTGCTCCTATCAGTAGATTGTTTATTCTACTTTGTATAAGCCTGTTATAAAGAAATGGACTAGCTCTTTGGTCTTGTGCAAATGACTTCTCTTCCCTGAGTTTTTGTTTCCTTATCTGTAATTTAAAACTGTTTTATATAGAGAGATAGAGATAATGACTGCTAAACTAGTTAGCACTAGGTCAATAATTGGTAGCTATTGTTGTATAAATTAAAATTAATGTATCGAAAACAATATTAAAATGATGAAATGAGGGAGAATTTAGAATTTAGACGTGTTCTGAGTTTTTAATTTATATAACTGAGTAATAAAGCAGATTTGGACTTTGAGCTTGGTTCTTTATAAAATCAGTTACTCTGAATGAATAGTTCTTTCAAGAGATAAGAAGAACTTTTATTACGTTTTGAATTTTCATACTGTCTTTACAGTCAGAATTAATTATTAAGAGTAGCTTCTTATATCATCTGCAGTCCTCTCTAAAATTTATCTTTTCATCCTTTGTAGAATTCTGTAATTTCTGAATGGTGATTTTTTTTTTTTTGTGGCCCTCTTATGTCTTAGATGTTTTTAAACTTAATACCCTAGGACAAGAATCTCTTTTAATATCTTTATTTTTGATGTATTTACTTTGAAGGAATAATGACTAACATGAAAAAGTTCACATTTCCCCATTTAATTTATGGTATGTTTGTTATGCAGTAAAATTTAGGTTTTAATGTCGTTATATGTATTCTTTTCATCCGTCATGTCAGGTCTAAACTCAGTGTATTTATTTCAGTCCATTAAGTTTTGTTGAACAGCCCATTAGATCTATTTACTTATTTTCAGATACAGTTACTTTGGTTGACTTTATAACCAAAATGTAATTTTAGTCATAATCATTATATATTTAGTGGTTTCTCTTTTTCTTTCACTATTGAAGATTCAAGTTATAGTAGTTTTATTTCATAAAGTATATTTGAGTCATGGACATGATTGGAAGATGAGTGTGCTATAAAAGAACCCTTAAAGAGATAGGATATAATTGTTCTAAGATCCAATCTACTACCACTTGTGAGACCTTGGGCAAGTCATTTCACTTCTATGGGTCTTCATTTCTTTATCTCTCATGTCGGGGAATTGACGCCATATGAATTCTTCCAGATCTAAAATTCTGATTTTGTTTCTTTGAAACAGTGTCTCTCGCTAGTATTATATGTCATATATTTAAGATGACCTGTGATGGCAAAAGTGACTGACAGGGAAGGATGAGAATTGGAGTTATTTTAAAAAATATATTGCTGCAGAATTATTATAATACCACATTCAGATGTACCTCTAAATCATATAGATTATTGGCATTTTGAAAATTTACATTTTCTATGAATATAAACTTTTATTTAAATGTCTTTACACATTTTTTTTGTTAGAAATATCTGTGTCTGAATGATTTTATTGCAGTTTGTTGTTTAATTTTTCCTGTACTTCTTCTTTTTCAGTAATTGGGGTGAGTATAAAGAGGAATTAGAAACCTGAATGTACTCCTTATTTAAAGATATGCAGTATCCTTTTGCAAATGATATCCTTTTAAAAGTATCATTCAACTTTCTAAACTGTATTTTAATAGTTGTCAAAGTATTATAGGCTTGATTTGAAATTTTAGTTGCATTTCACGCAATTTAGGTATCTTGTCTTTACCATAAAGAAATTTTGGGTGAATAAATCAAAGAAAAAAATATTTTAAGGAGGAAATGTTTAAAAACAATGGCCAGGCAAAAGTTTTGTAGAGCTTGTTTGTAACACATTATTGTATTGTTTTCTAATCTTTGTATATTTTTCTCCCAGATTTTTATAGCCTGAATTGAAAGGAATTAGGCTTATCAAAGCTAATTCATTTTTATATTATAAAATTAGATGTATCGATACTTCCACATAAAAACGCTTTTCCTTGTGCCTTTCAGAACTAGGGTAAAATTGACTGACTTGAGAGGGAACCTCTCCTCCCCACTAACTCCAAAACCCTCCGACTAGTATACATGGCCATTGTTATTATCCGTAACTGTCATAATGGGGACTCAGATTCAGGGTAGTGCTCCTCTTTCCTTGTAGACAATGTCTCTCTCGTGTTGTAATGCTCAGTTCATAGTATGCTGTTATTCAGTTCTTTTTTTTTTTTTGCCTCTTGACCTAGGAAGTTAATGAGGTTAGACTTTACCAAGTACAGGTATCTGGGAAGAACTACCGATTTTACATTGTTCTGTGAATCAGAGTGATTACTTTAGGGTAACCTGGCAAACATTAAAAGAATTCCTTTAGTAGCTCATGTTCTTTGCATTCATCAGTGATAACTAGAAAGAATCATATTAAATTGTTTTTTTACAGTTATGGTCATTTTTTATTGCTTTGAGAAAATTTGAATCTCAAAACAAAATTTTTCTTCAATGTTTAATACATCATATCAAGGTATTGTATTTACTTTTTTTCATTAATGAGCAGATTTTAGAAAGTTCTGTAACTCTTGGGGGGGGCACAGCTATTAACCTTTTCCTAATTAATTAGGTTATGCCAATATCCTTCCTCCTCAGAAAATACAACAGGTTTAAGTTCTCGAATTAAACCTGATCTGAGGAAGTTTGGTGTTTCTGCTGTTAATTGTTTTTGACCCCTAACTATTAAGTCAGTGCACGAAATGTATTTTGAATGTTGAAAATCTAGCTTGATGCCACATACAAAAAATATATTGTTTACGTATTTTCATACTTTCATAATTTATTTTCAGAGGTACCTATCAAAGCTGTTTTTTGTTTGTTTTATGGTAAAAAGCTTATAAACATAAATTATCTTAGCATCTACTTTCGTAATGTGCATAGCCTTCATGAAACTGTCACCCAAAAGGTTTTCTTAGAGGTTAGCCAGTATGACTGCCTGCCTCCAGGGCTCTCTCAATGCTGTGTGTAGAGGCAGCATACGTCCACAGTTTATCCTTTCTGTGGATCTGTAGCATTCCGGATAAAGTTTTTGTTTACCATTTATCTCATAGATTGGTATTTTGTATACATAGGGATTACTGTGAAAAAATGTGTTAATACTACATTATTATAGTCCATGTTTAAAGATGAGTAGTAGATATTAAGTCCACAGTTCTTCATGTATTGTTTATTTTTTGTGGTTTTATTTTTACTTTAGGGATTTATTCTTCCTTACCTGGTGAAGTTCCTCTGAATCACAAGCGGTTTGTTTGTGATCTAACCCAAGCTGATCGTCTTGCCATCTATGATTTTGTAATTGAGGAAACAAAGAAAAAATGCTCCAATTCACAAATCATTGAAAATGACAGTGATCTCTTTGTAGACTTGGCTGCGAAAGTCAATCAAGGTTTGAGATGAATAGCATAGTTTTACATTTCTTAATTATTCTATCCTTTGAGGTTAATACGATTTATTTGCCAATCCATTTTGAAATGAGTTGAAATAGAATGATTTTGCTGCCTTTGATATTTATATATATTAAGATGTTTATTTAGCATATAAAATGTTAATCTCTTTTACCTTAAGCATACCTTCCTTCTGTAAGAGTATTGTTTCCACTGCTGTTACAGACCATGTTAAACATTCTTAGTTCATTGGATTACTTAGAGGAAAGGAGTGATATAAAACCCAGCCCATTTTGGAGCTTGGGAACCTCATAATTTTTTCCTTAAGATTTATATATTTATTTATTTCCCCTCCCCCCCAGTTGTCTGTTCTCTGTGTCCATTTGCTGTGTGTTTTTCTGTAACTGCTTCTCTCCTTATCAGTGGCACAGGGAATCTGTTTCTTTTTGTTGCATCATCTTGTTGTGTCAGCTTGCTGTGTGTGTGGCACCATTCTTGGGTAGGCTGCACTTTCTTTTGCGCTGGGCGGCTCTCCTTACAGGGTGCACTCCTTGTATGTGGGGCTCCCCTATGCGGGGGACACGCCTGCGTGGCACGGCACTCCTTGCGCGCATCAGCACTGCGCATGGGCCAGTTCCACATCGGTCAAGGAGGCCCGGGGTTTGAACCGTGGACCTCCCATGTGGTAAGCGGATGCCCTATCCATTGGGCCAAATTCGCTTCCCTTATATTTTTTAATGTAACATTTTTTTGTGTGTGATCTATGTATCTTTAAAAAAAAAAAAGGACAATTAAAAAAAATCCCTAGCCCATTTATGTAACGTAGAATTTTTAGAATGTTTTTGTGCACTAATTGAAACATTTGAAATATAGGATGATTGTAGTATTCCTACATGCTAATTCATAAGAATTGAAAAGCTCTTAAAGATAAAATCATATTATTTATTCTTTTATTAGATAATAGCCGGAAAAGTCCGAAATCTTACCTAGAAATCCTGGCAGAAGTGAGAGATTATAAAAGGAGACGCCAGTCTTATAGAGCTAAGAATGTTCATATAACCAAGAAATCATATACGGAGGTAAGTTTCACATAATCTTGTAGAGCTTTGTTGAGAACAAAAATTTCCCTTAGATAATGTTCTAAGTTATATACAGAGGTTTTGCCATCATAAAAAAATAAGTCCTTTTGAGAGTAAAGTATTACAAAGTGATAAGAACATGGATTTTGGCTTTAGATGTACCTGAGTTTGAGCTGTTTATTGTTGGTTGACTTGGGTAAATTATTTGATCTCTTCAAGATTTGATTTTTTAAAATTTCACAATATTAATAGGAACCTTGAAGGGTTGTGACAATTGAGATAATGCCTGTGAACACAGAAATTGCTCAATAAGTGTTCACTCTTGTCTTTTTTGGTAGAAATTTTATATACTCTGCTAAATCCTGGATCTTAAGAAATGCCTGGTATAAATTATGCATTAATTTCATGGTGTATTTCTAGACTTATTTTTAGGTATCATTTAATAGAAAGAGTTGATGAATTTTTGGTTCTTAAACTGCCTACCCCTATTCTACAAATTATCTCCTCATTGAATCTGCAATTGTTCCCACGTTATTTCTTGCTTCTCTCTGTGATTTCAAAGACCTTCCATAATCTGGTTTCATTTACCAAGGGTTTTGTTTTGTTTTGTTTTGTTTTAGTCAGCCATGTCTCTTAAACTATATCTCGATTACACATGGTTATTCTTAAATACATGTAAATATGCCTTCATATGTGTTTTTTTCTCACCTGAAATGCTCTTTGTTGCCATTGTAAATCCTAAAGAGCTTTGAGTTCCCTGTTTCCACAGTATTCCAGATGTTACTAGTTGCTCAGCCATGCCCTGGGTTCTTGCCCTTACTCTGTGTATCACAGCTTAGCACTTAATCTTATGCTCTTCTTTGTTCTGTTAAAGAATGGGTTTTAGACTTCTCTGTCTCAGTAGAGTTCTGGGACCATATTCTCCTACCTGAGTGAGTGTTATAGGCCCTCAGATACCTGCTTAGTTCATCAGTTGTTTCCTCTCTGAACTTATAACCTTGTAATCAGTTAGAAACGTTGCTGCTAGTATTTTTTATAATTTTGGGGTTAACTTTTTATTATGGAAGTATTCAAATATATACAAAGTAGATGGGATACTATGATGAACCATTTTGTACCCATCACCCAGCTTCAGTAGTTACCTTCTTACGTCCTGTCTTGTTTTATCTGTACCTTCACTCATTAATAAGGGAAACAGGCATTTCAAAGTGAAGATTGTGCTAAGTGCTGAAATAGAGGTAAAATCCAAATGCTGTGGGAAAAGGGAGAGAGTCTTTGTAAAAGATTAGTATAAGCTTCCTAGAGAAGGTGGTGGTTAAGGGAAAAGGAGAAGCAGGGAGAGGTAGATGACTGTCTCTGTGTCGCCGTTTCCCCTGTGGCAGCAGACCCTGTGCTACTGTAGTAGACTGTGGAGTCTCTAAGGAGCCACAGGCTAGCAGAGAGCAGGAAGTGCCGTGGCTGGAGTGTGTTCCGGTGTGTGTGATTCACACCACTACCTGGGGTAGACCGTGACTTGTCTCAGGTTTCAATAGGAGAGTATATTGGAGAAGAAGTAGTGGATAAGGGTTTTCCAGGTGGAAGGACTGGCATTCCTAAGAGTAAATAGAAGTAGAGAAGCTTTTTCAGAGACCCCTTAGTAATCCAGGGCGACTAGAGCTGAGGGCCTCTGAAGAGCTGTTTAAGGAGGCAGGCTGGGTTCTACTACTGGTGTAGAATTGGGGAGGACTTCGGAAGTTACGTTAAGGAGTTTGGACTTTATTTTATTACTTAGGGAGTTATTGAAAGGTTTGTTTTTGTTTCTTTTTAGCCAGGAAGGAATACACTCAGACTGGAACTATAGTGTATTGTCACTGTTAAGATTTTTCTTGTCTCAAGTAATGAATTAATTTAAGAGTAAATTAATAAATCGTTACCATTTGTTCCTGAATACTTGGTTTGTATTTCTTAAGAACAGGGATATTTTGTTACATAATCACAGTGCAGTTATCAGTTTTAAAATTTAACATTGGTACAGACTTTTTATCTGCCATTCATATTCCAGTTTGATCCTTGCCTTTTTCATGTTCTCTAGCCTGCATGTGTCCATTATATTTTAGCTCTTAGTAAATATTTGAGTGATTATTAGCAGCTAACTTTATAGTCTTAATTTTTTGCATGGATTTCCCAGCCATCTGAAATTTTGTGCTTAACTCTCCTAAGGTGATCCGGGATGTGATCAATGTGCACATGGAAGAACTCAGTAGCCATTGGCAAGAAGAGCAGGAAAAAGCCGAGGACGATGCTGAGAAGTACGTCATTGCCTTTATGGTTGAAGATAACTCTATTTTAAACTTTTTACCAATACTTGCTTAACTAAGTTTCAGCATTTCCAAGACCATTAGTAGAACACTAAAATTGATCAAAATGCTTGTGGTTTATTGTTTTAATTTCTCAGGATTAGTATACCAGAATTGTTTCATGACATTGTCCTTTGATGGTTTTGAGGGACAGCCATATTAATGAAATAGCTAATATATCGTAAGAGCTATGAAACTTTGACTACCCTCTTATATGGACTATGAGATTACACGTTTACCTAGACTCACTCTCATTGATCTGATACAGAATACTGGCCATCAGGCTCGTTTGTGTAAGCCTTCATACTGGAGATCAGTGATTAAAACTGACTAATGTTATTTTCTGCCTTTTAGGAAAGAGGAAAGGCGATCAGCTTCAGTAGATTCACGGCAGTCTGGTGGAAGCTATTTGGATGCTGAGTGTTCACGGCATAGAAGGGATCGGAGTAGGAGCCCACACAAACGAAAGAAAAGTAAAGATAAGGATAAAAACTGGGACTCAAGAAGAAAGAAAGAGAGGTAAGCCAAACACACATGATCCAATGTAGATTACTTTTGAAAAGTAGAACAGATCCTTCTGTTGTAGATCATGCTGGGAAAGTAGATTGGAAGAGTTGATTAATGTAAGGAGATGAAGATTCTTAACATATCTCATATCCAGTTCAAATACCCATAGCTCTAGTGACGTAGTTCTCTACATGCATGATTTTATACTGGTTTCACTTTTTTATCAGTCGTTTCCTAGCCAGAGCATATGAAAATAAAGTCTAGAGGTAGGGAGTTAATTATGCAAAGGTATTTGCTTAGATCCTTTCCTTCTGTTCTTTCCTTTCTCCCTTTTCATTCTTTCTCATTCTTTCTCTTGTTAATTCCTCAGCTAAAAGGTGTACAGGGTCAGAGAAGATGCAGACTTTAACCTCAGTCAGTTTTTCCCCTGGTGATATCTTTGATAACAGCGTTGATAGCCGGGGGGGTGGATATATGAACTGATACCAACATAATTTTGAATCATTTGAGATCTATTCCTATACATGTATACCTCACAGATATTGCAGGTCTGGTTCCAGACACGCTAAAAATGAGTATCTCAATAAAGTGAGTCACGTGAATTTTTTGGTTTCCCAGTGCATATAAAAGTTATGTTTACATTATACTTCAGTCTATTAAGTGTTCAGTAGCGTTATGTTTGAAAAACAATATATACCTTCCTTAAAAAACATGTTATTGCTAAATGGTAGCCATCATCTGAGCCGTCAGTGAGCCGTAATCTTTTTGCTGGTGGAGGGTCTTGCCTCAAGTTGTTGGCTGCTGACTGGTCAGGGTGGTGGTTGCTGCAGGTTGGGTGACTGTAGCAATTTCTCAAAATAAGGCAATAGTGAGGCTTGCTGTATCTTAGCTAGATCTTCTAGATAACATGCTGCAGCTTCTGCCATCAGCACTAGCTGCTCCACCTCGTACTTTGTATGTTTTGGCGGCATCGGCTTTGTTCCTTAAACCTCATGAACCAACCTCTGTTAGCTTCAGATTTTTCTTTGGCAGCTTACTCACTCTCTCAGCCCTCTTAGAATTGAAGAGAGTTGGGCCTTGCTCTAGATTAGGCTTTGGCTTTAAGGAATGTTGTGGTTGGTTTGAGCTTCTGTCCAGACCACTCAGACTTTCTTCATATCAGCAGTAAGGCTATTTACTTCCTTATCATTTGCGTTTTCACTTGAGTTGGCACTTTTCATTTCCTTCAAGATTCCTGTGCATTTACAACTTGGCTAAATGTTTGCATAAGAGGTCTAACTTCTGGCCTGTCTTTGCTTTCACCCTGCCTTCCTCACTAAGCTTAGTTATTTCCAACTTTTGGATTAAAGTGAGAAATATGCCACTCCTCCTTTCTCTTGAACACTTAGAGGTTATTGTAAGATAATTGCCCTAATTTCAGTGTTGTTATGTCTTGGAATGGGGAGCCCTGAGGATAGGGAAAGAGGGAAACAGCCAGTTAGGGGAGCAGTCAGAACGTATACAACATTGATCAGTAGAGTTTGCCCTCTTGTACGGGCATAGTTTGTAGCATTGCAAAACAGTTATGGTAGTAACATTACAGATCACTGTAACAGATAAAATACTAATGAAAAAGTTTGAAATACTGCAAGAATTACCAAAATGTGACACATGCGAAATGAGCACACATTGGAAAAATGCTGCCAGTAGACTTGCTCGAGGCAGGGTTGCCACAGACCTTCAGTGTACGTAAAACGCAGGAACTGTGAAGTGTAATAAAGTGAGGTATGCCTGTATTTCCAGAGGCTGACTGGATATAGCTCCCCTGGTCTCAAATTCATCAGGTCTGTAACTGAACAACTTTATCTTTTTTAATCTGTTTCTCTCATCCTGGCTCTAGTCACCTTAAGCTAGAAATGAGAGTCATTTTAGATTCTCCTTTCTTTTCCTTTACCTAACTGCTGTCAGTTTACCTGAAGGTACCTCACGATCACCTCCGCTTTGTCTCTAGTGCTGTCTATCTGGAAAATGATAGACATTTTCCCACTTGTTCAGCCTGTCTCTGACTTAACCCATGTGAATCTATCCCCTCCACTGCCAGAATGAATTTTCTCCTCTTAAAACTTACTAGTGGGGAAAGTGGATATGGCTCAAACAATTGAGGTCCTGCCTACCACTTGGGAGGTCCTGGGCTTGGTACCCTTGGAGAAGATGAGCAAGACAATGAGCTGTTGTACAAGATGATGCAACAAGAAGACACAAAGAAGAAAGACAATGAGAGAGACAGCAAAGCAGGGAGCTGAGGTGGCTCAAGCGATTGAGTGCCTCTCTTCCACATGGGAGGCCCCAGGTTTGGTTTCTGGTGCCTCCTAAAGAGAAGATGAGTAGACACAAAGAACACAGAGAATGGAGCAGACAGCAAGCACAAAACAACGAGGGGGGAATAAATAAAAATAAATATTTAAAAAACCCAAAATTCATTCGTGGGAAAATTCAAATTCCTTCGAAGACTCTCAAGACTCCAAAAACAGGGAGAGATTCAACCTTTGATCTTGCCACTGCTCCATGAAATGCATAGCTTAGGCCCTAACCAGTCTGAATTATTCCACTCTGTCACATCTGTGTCTTTCCACAGCATGCTTGGCAGACTCCTACCCATCCTCTGAGATCCTGCTCAGTTGTATCTGTGAAGCTTTTGCTTGCTTATTCAAGCAGAGTTGATCACTTTTTCTATTTTATCATTACCTTAGCTAGCACATACTTGTTATTGTACTTCTATTTTTAGATACACAGTGCTTTTCAAATAGTGGACCCTCATCCAACCCTCTGCCCCTGGCCTCTGAGGTCAGGGGTTAAAAGACTGATCTGCCATTTGTTTTGTAGGCTGAAAGCTAGCTATGATGTAGTCCTTTTCTAAAACTAGTATTTGCTTAAGAATGCTGTTTGATTCATATTCCGATATTTTGTAATAGTTATGTACAATTTAAGTCTTAATTATCAAAGCTCTGATAGGAAGATGACCGTTGTTTATAATGGTTTTTTATCCTCACCCCTTTCTTTTCAGGGATGGAGAAAGACATCACAGTCATAAAAGAAGAAAGCAAAAAATATAAATGACGTTCTTGTGCATGTATTAATTATACCATGGAATCCATTGTGCTGAGATCTTCATTATGATTGCTTTGAGTTGGGAAATGTATTTTAAGGTCTCTAATTCTCAGATCATTATTTTTCAGTAAATACTTAAGCTTCAATCTGTGAGTATATTATTATGCCTGATAACTGCTTTCTTTATTGTTATAGATGATTTGCTTCCTATTAGTGATTTTGTTTCATTCTTTTTAGTATTTATCATAAAATTCTTTAATTAAAAAAGCAATATCTAATTATATAAATAATACACAAATACATTCTCATTGTAAACAGTTAGACCTGACAGATAAGGCTAAGGTACTCTTGGAACACCACCTGCAATTCCTGTGCACGTATCAGAGGAAACTGCTGTTTACTTCCACATTGGTGAGTTTTAATAGGGCAAAAAAGCACGCAGAAGAGGCATAACCCGGCTAAATACAGTGTGATAGAGTCATAGGATACATTACTCTTGGAGTTCAAAGAAATAAACATGACCTATCTTAACATGGATAGATCTCAGAAACATAATGCTAAGTGAAAATAGTCGCAGAAAGATATAAACAATTGATTTCTATATCAAAAACCAATACTATACATTTTCAGTGGTTATATATGTATATAAACATGTTTTAAAGGCCCAGAGAATCCACCCCAAACGATAGCCATGGTTATTTGGAGAAGAGGGGGTAGGTGGAAGCCGGGTTTGGGAGGGTGTCTAGCTTTATCCACAATGCATTAATTTTAAAAATGTATCCATATTTCATTAATGAATTAAAAATTGCTTAAAACAAGATACTGTCTTTGCTTTTTTTTAAATCAACTTTATTGTGGTATTATTTACATGCAATAAAATGCACCCACTTTAAGTGTATGTTTTAGTGAGTTTATAAATATATACCCCCACAATCAAGATATGGAACATTTCCATCATCCCCAAAGGTTCTCTTACATCCCTTTCTCAGTCATTTTCTCTCAAACCCAGCCTCAGATAACCACAGTTCTTTTTGTTAATAGAAATTAAATGTGTCTCTTCTAGCGCTCGTGTCCGTGATCTGTGCTCACTGTCTTCTTCCACTCAGCTTATTTTTGAGGCTTGTCCATGTTGTGTGTGTCAGTAGTTCATTCCATTGTACTGCCGTGGAGGATATTCTTTTGTATCATGGGTCCTTCAAGTGCAACTTTGGCATTAAATGTTAAGTATCTCATGTCCAAATGGCAACTTACCATGGTCTTGAATCTTGGAAACCCAAGTTAAAGATTCCTTTGTGGTTTCCAAATAGAAATGAAACCAACTTGACAATGACAGAGTAATTAGATTTAGATCAGAGTTGGGGTTAGGCTTCAGGATTGGAAAACTGCTCTCAGATTTCTGATTTGGAAATCAACCGGTTGCCTGTCAAGATATATTCTTAATATAGCCAAGAACTTGATTTCTAAAAAGTCCTAAGAGCATGAACTTGGGAGTTACTGTAATGTTGAGCCATATGAAGTTGCTGCTTTTGTTGGCTAAAACCACTTGAGTTATGTTCAATTTCATAACATGATTATGATTATAGTGATTTTACTAACTGGAAGAAACTAAAGAGTAAAATTGATTGGCATACTTAATACTAGAAGACTTAGATTAATACTTAGAAGAATACTTAGATTAATATAAGGTTTTTACTAGAAGAAGAAAATAAGTGGAAAGGAAATTATTTAAAATGTAACCAGAATTCCCTAAAGTGCAGATTTGTAAGTATAGCATCAAGTTCTGCAAACAATCCAATAGAATATATAATTAGGTGGAAAGAAACATTGATCCTTGAAAGCATTAATTTTTCATACTTTTATCTTTGTATTTCAGACTCCTTTATTGGGTTATGAGCTCATTTAGAGGAGGGTTTATATTAATACCTTCATTAGTAACTCCCCTGCCTGGTATTATTGTAATAGTTATTCATTTGTCATTTTAGATTTTGAGAAAAAGCTAACCCATCACCTGATACCTAATTTTGTTTCATAAAGTGCTGCTAATTATTATTTTGACTACTGTGTATCCTACCCATCCACCAAGTAGCAATCTGTACTACTTGCTGTAAATAAGATTATCTCCTGAACTCTAACAGTACTAATGCTAGTTAACATTTATTGAGCACTTACTATGTGACACTGTTGAAAGCTCTTTTAAACTTAAATTTTATACAACCTTCTGAGGTGTCAACACTATAAACCCCATTTTAGAGGTGAGGGAGCTACTTTCCCTAGTTCTCAAAAGAAGTGATGGAGCTAGAATTCAAACCCAGTCAAGCTCCAGGGTCCATCTCATATTATAGTCACTTATGTACCACTTCTATCCCCAACTAGGTTTTACAATTTGAAAGTAAGATACAGTGATATTCTTTGAATTGCCAAGTGCTTGGCTTAATTCCTTGAATGATGTAGGTGATTATGTTTATAAATGAGGAAATTTAGTCATAAAGATGCTGATACTTCATCATAGAGTAATGCAATAAAGATTGGACTAGATTCCCTGCTCTTAAATGTTATCTGGGGAAGCGAATGTGGCTCAAGTGATAACGGCCTCTGCCTACCATATGGGAGGACGAGGGTTTGGTCCCTGGGGCCTCCTGGTAATAAAAAAGAAGAGAAAACATGCCTGTGCGGCGAGCCAGTGCCCACGTGGAGAGTCGAGTGTCCACGTGGGCCTGCGTGGGTCCGGTGCGGTGAGCTGAATGCCTATGTGAGGGCCCATGTGACGAGCCAGTGCCTGCACAGTGAGCCAGTGCCCACAGAGTGAGCCAGTGCCCATGCAACAAAGCTGAGTGCCCACGTGGTGAGCCAGTGCCCGCACAAGTGAGTCACGCAGCAAGATGATGACACGATAAAAGAGAAAGGAAGGGGAGAGTTAAGGTGAAGCTCGGTAGAGACCAGGAACTGAGGTGGCATAATTGACAGGGAATGTCTCCACAACAGAGGTCCCCAGGATTAAATCCTGGTGAATCCTAGAGGAGAACGATGAGAAGACAAAAATAGAAATAGATACAGAAGATCACAGCAAACGGACACAGCAAAAACAGTAGGGGAGGGGAAAATTAAAAAACCAAAAACATCATCTAAATGTTTATTAACTGTATCATGGTAGTCCCTGCGATTTCATGGCAGACTTCTTATATACCAGAGTTCTCCAAACTCCTTTATGAAGTCCAGAAAATGGACCATTTTTCTGCCTAGCATTTTGTTAAAAACATCACCCTGGTCCACAAACCAACTTAAATTGTACGAGCATACCTCATATATTGCAGGCTTGGTTGCAGACCACCACAATAAAATGAATATTGCAATAAAGTGAGTGCCGCAAATTTTTTTTTGGTTTTCCAGTGCATATAAAAGTTAGTTTATATTATGCTGTTGTCTATTAGTGTGCAGTAGCATCTTTTGTCTAAGAAAACACAATGTACATTCATTGCTAAAATGTGTTAACCATCGCCTCGAGGTTGATGGCTCCTGGCTGATGAGGGTGGTGGCTGCTGAAGGTTGGGGTGGCTGTGGCAGTTTCTTAAAATAAGACAACAATGAAGTTTGCCACACTGATTGGCTCTTCTTTTCATGAAAGAATGTGATGCTATTTGATAGCATTTTACCCACACTAGAACGTTTTTCAAAATTGGAGATATTCCTTTACACTCCTGCTGCTGCTTTATCAACTAAGTTTGTGTAATATTCTAAATCCTTTGTTGTCATTTCAGCATTGTTCACAGCATCTTCACCAGGAGTAGATTCCACTTCAAGAAACTACTTTGCCTATCCATAGGAAGCAACTCCTCATCTGTTAAAGTTTTATCATGAGATTGCAGCAATTCAGGCACATCTTCAGGCTCCACTTCTAATTATATTGAAATTAGGCCAAGTAATAACCCTGATGGCTTCTTCTAAGTGTTCAAGTGAAAGGAAGAGTTGCATGTCTCTCACTTTAAATCAAAAGCTAGAAAATGACCAAACTTAGCGAGGAAGATAAGTTGAAAGTGAAGATAGGCCATTTTTCCAACAGCACGCGCTCACTTCGTGTCTGTCCCACTTGGGTAATTCTCACAGTATTTCAAACTTTTTCATTGTATGTTATGGTGACCTGTGATCAGTGATCTATGATGTTACTATTGTAATTGTTTTGGGGGGCCACAAACCACGTCCGTGGAAGACTGAACTTTATCGATAAATGTGTGTGTTCTGACTGCTCCATGGACTGGCACTGACAGACTTGTTTGATGCAGGTTTGCCACAAAACTTCAGTTTTGTAAGAAGCAATATATGTGGAACACAGTAAAACGAGCTATGCCTGTATCGATGCCATTTAGTTATGCACCCAAGTTGATTGCATTGATCAACCTCACATAGGAAGATTTCACATGAAGACACGCCACCACAAATCTCACTGCCTCTTCTAACATCAAGACTACAAATACCAAATTCTTGAGGGAACCTCAGCCAACATAAGGAAGTTAGACTGAAAAAAGTAGCATCAGCTTTATCCTACATGCATTATCTGTTCCCTCATTCCATCCCACCTCCTACTCATTTTGAAGAGAAAGCAAGGGTTTGGTTTTATGCAAAAAAGAAATGAAGCTTCTCAAAGACTTAGACCAATGGTGATCACTTCAGTTTGGGCATTGATGACATTCAGTAGGTAACTGAACTCATCACCTGGCATTTTAAGGTAGATCCATGAACTCCAAGTTCCACTTTAGTATGGCTTGATTGAATAATCTCAAACCTGAAAAAATTACTTGACAAGTGGGAATTTTTTTTGAGGTAAAATATCTTAAATCGGCATTGAAAAAAATATTTTCTGATCTATGTATTGTGCAGAAATTTTAATTCTATAAAAAATGCGCTAAGGTCTTTCCCCCTTTATTCTATGGACATTTTCATGACGGAGGAATTCTGGGGTAAAACTTTGTTGCATAACTAAAAATCATATCCTTTAAGAGTTGCTTGAGTATGTTTGAGGCCAGTTTCCTTTTATGTAGCTTGCTTTTTCATTTGCTGTAATGGAGCTGGTAGGTGTGTTCATTATTAAACTAAAGATCTTGAACTCACACTTGTTTTTATTGCATTAGTGATTGTACTTCCGCTGTAGACTCAAATTTGGGAGTTTGGGGTATTAAGAAAAGCCCTCACATCTTTTGAATATCTGGATTAGGACCAGTAATTTCTGATGTTCCATTTCAAGAAGAATGAAGGAATAAGATTTGCCAGCCACAAAGGTTGAGAGCCAGATTCATCTCAACTGGGTCACATTTCCATTCTAAAAACAAGTAAGGCCATCTCAGAGAGAGTGCTGTCTCAGAATATAAATTCATAAGGTTATGCCTAGTCCTTTCAGTTTAATAGTTCAAGGCAGGAAGTGCTCTCAGTTTACTGAGCTGTTCCTCACACCATCTGGACAATGTTAAGAAAGGCTTCAGGGGAAGTGGATGTGGCTCTAGTGATTGAGCTCCCACCTACCACAGGGGAGGACCCAGGTTCAGTTCCCAGTGCCTCCTAAAAAAAGATGAGCAAGACAACGAGCAGACGCAACAATATGATGCAACAAGGGACACAGGAGGAAAACATGATGAGAAACAACAAGGGAGCAGAGGTGGCTCAAGTGATTAGGCGCTTCCCTCTCACATGGGAGTTCCCAGCTTCAGTTCCTGCTGTTTCCTAAAAAAAGGCAGCCTGCAACACACACAGCAAATGCAAACAACGAGAGGATGAGAAATAAAATCTTAAAAAAAAAAGGCTTCAGGCTCCAGGGCCCTGCCTCCTCAGGACCTCATCTGGTGGCACTGTTGAAGGGATTTGTGCTTGAATATGATGTTAGTGAGGCTAATTTCCTGTAATCATGGAACGTTGGTAACCAGCTCCTCACTTCAATTCCTATTCTGGAATGAGAAAAGTAATTAAGGGAGCTTTCAGGAATACAGAGAGAGGCGGAACTGGGGCCTGCACTTTATTTGGCATTGCTGACACTACTTAATACAAATGAAACACTTTTATTTTAAGTAATATATTCCACCTACTTGCAGGAATAGCCTTGATCCAAGAGGGCCTGGGATGAGTCGGATAGATAGACTACAGGTTCTGCCTCTTAGCTATGTGCTGCTATTCCTCATCTCCAGATGGAGAATAACAATATTCCCTCCAAGGACTGTGTTAAGGCTGAGAGAGAATGAACGCAACTGACCTCACATAGCGCCTGATACAAATACCTGCCATTAATATGATTTGTAACACAGATGTGAGCTTTTTCTTTCCACTTTGGTGTCTATGTCTAGTTTTGCTTATGGGTCAACCTGGATACCTCTTCCCTGGCCCTCACAGAATCCTCTCAGACTATAGAATTAATTTCATGAGGAAGTGTGTATGTGGGGTGCCTCACGTCACCACCTCTAGGGCATGTGTACAGCTGGTACACATCTGTATGACCAATTTTTTTTTTTAAGATTAATTTATTTTCCCCCTTCACCCCCTCCTGCCCTGCTGTTTTTGCTCTCTGTGTTGTCTTTCTCTTTTCTTTTTCTCTCCTCTAGGATTCACTGGGATTTGATCCTGGAGACCTTTGATGGGGAGAGAGGTACCCTGTCAATTGCACCACCTCAGTTCCTGGTTTCTGCTGCGCTTCACCTTGACTCTCCCCTTGTCTCTTTTTTGAGGCATCATCATCTTGCTGTGGGACTCAGTGGCGTGGGGCACTGACTTACCATGTAGGCACTTGCTCGGGCCCTGACTTGCTGTGCAGGTACGCTTTCTCTTCTTCTTTTTCACCAGGAGGACCCAGGGATTGAACCCAGGCCCTCCCATATGGTAGGCGGAAGCTCTGTCATTTGAGCCACATCCGCTTCCCTGAATGACCAATATTAAAATACCAAAATACTTCTAGACCAGTTGGTAAACAACTGCTGTCTCAAGCTCCTTCTTCCCCCTTTCCCCCATTGCAATAGCAGTTCCTGACCCTCTCCTAGATATCACTGTGATCTGACACGTGAACAGCCAGTGCCTGGTAGAGCTGGGGGCCTTGGAGGACGTGCTCCAGAGCTAAGGTTGGTTGGTGAATATTCTTATATATTGGTGACCACATAGTTGGCTTCTTCCTCTCTCTTCCAAATAAGGATGGACATTAACATAAGACATATTATTCCTTTATTTGGTTTGCCCTATATGTGGTGGGCTGTGGGCATGCCAATTGCTGTCTTATGGGAATACTGACCAAGGACACGCTTACACAGACTTGAATCAGCCAAAGCTATCTGTAAACAAGAATAGCACAAAGTGTGGGAGGGAGGAAATGGAATTATAATGTTGTGAGTTTCTCACATTTACAAGGAGTGGCATAATATTTGATGATAGACTATGATAATTTAAAGCTATATATTGTAAACCCTAGAGGAGCCACTAAAAAAATAAAAAGTATAGCTAATAAGCTGTAGAGGAGATGAAATGCAATCATTAAGACTACTCAATCCAAATGAAGATAGGAAAAGAAGAAAAAGGAAACAAAGAACCAATGAGACAAATAGAAAAGAAATAGCAGGATGGTAGATTTAAACTCATTGAACATTAAACGTAAATGTTCTAAGCACCCCATTTAAAAGGCTGCGGTTGTCAAACTATAAAAATGCAAGACCCAACTGTATGCTGTTGACAAGAAACCCAAAAGTAAAAAGTTGGAAAAAGATAAACCATGCTAACACTAGTCAAAAGAAAGCTACAGAGGCCTGCCCTGGTCGAAACGGCAGAGGGAGATGCTTCAGTACTGTCATCCCCGAAATATGAACATCCACAAGAATGGCGGAACCACCTTTTCTCAGAGCTCCAGAGAACACTTAAAGGACCGCAATAACAGGGCGAGCTACTTAAAAGGAGGATTTCCTGGAGGTCTGGTTAGCATCTCCCCCATCTGCACGCAGTGTGCACATCTCTGGTTCTAGTTGCGCAGGAAGCAGAGCAACCCTAGTGCACACACTGGGAGCATGTTTGTCTGGCCCAATCTATCTGGTGGTACCTTGAGGGGTTTGCTGTCCCAGGATACGCCCAGTGTGTAGTAGAAGGCAGCTCAGGGAGCTTGCCTACAGAGCACTCTGGGAGAGCAGTAATGTCATGCTGCAGTTGTGATTGCTGGCTGTAGGACGTACAGTACATGCCTGAGACCTGGGAGGAAACTGTTTCCTAGGGAAGAGGGGATGTTCTATCTATTTTAAATGAGGAATTCCTAGGGCCAAATGTGCATGCTCAAGACCAGATGTGTGCACAGAAAGGATCAGAGAGGTCCCTATGCTCTGGCCTGGAGCTTTTCTTTAAGTCATTGTATGGACGAGCCTCGAAGAAGTGAAATTTACAGGTCAAACTGCAAGGACTGGAAAAGGAGTTTTCCCTGGTAAATGCTATCAAATACTTAAGGAAGAATATAAATTCTTCACATACTCTTCTAAAAAATGGAAGAGGAAGGAACACTTCCCAACTCATTCTATGATGCCATTATTAGCCTGATACCAAAACCAAAGATATCACAAAAGGTCTACAGACCCAAGATGTTGACAAAATTTTGTCAGACTGAATCCAGCAACATATTTTAAAATTTCATGAGCAAGTGGGAGTGAGTTTTCTTCCAGGAATGCAAGGTTGTCTTAACATTTGAAAATCAATGTAATTCACCATATTAACAGGCTAAAGAAGAGAAACCATATGATCACCCATAAATGAAGAAAATCATTTGACATAATTCAATACCCATTCATAGTAAAAAACAAACAAACAAAAAACAACTCTCAGCAGACTGGAAATGGAAGGAAATGTCCTCATCCTGATAAAGGACATCTTCAAAATTCCTAGAGCTAACGTCATACTTAATAGTGCAAGATTGAATATTTTCTTCCTATGATTGGGAATAAGGTGAGTATGTCCGCTTTTACCACTTTGATTCAACTTTATACTGGAGGTACTAGTCAGTGCAATAGTGCAATACAAATAAATAAAATACAAGTTAGAAAGGATAAAGGAAACTGTCTTTAGTCAGAGAGCATAATCCTCTATGTAGAAAATCCTAAGGAATCTACAAAAAAGCTTAGTAAATTTTAGGAAGATTTATATGATACAGCATCAATATACAAAAATCTATTTCATTTTTATTTGCTGGTTGTGATGGTTAAGTTCCTGTGTCAGCTAGGTCAGGTTATGGTGTCCAGTTTTTGGTCAAGCAAGCACTGGCCTGATTGTTACTGGGAGAACATTTCATGGATTTACATAATCAGTAAATTGATTGTATCTATGGCTGATTACATCTACAATCAACTGAGGAGATTGCCTTCAACAATGAGAGCAGTCTCATCTAATCATAATGTGAGATAAAATGCCCTTATTGTTAAATCACTGTGACTTGCAGCCGAAAATAGGCCTAATACCCTCATTTTATATTTTATAGGTAGAATCTACTATGAATTGACTTAACTTTTTTTTCACTGTTTGTAAATTCCAAAAGAAACCTGTATATATAGTTAGCAATGCTTTTTTATAAACAGCTTTTTAAAAGATATAATTCACATACCATAAAATTTATCCATTTAAAGTACAATTCAATCACTTTTATTTAAAGCATTACTTTTTTAAAAAAGATATATTTATCTGTTAATGGACACTTGAGTTGCTTCTTTTTTGGCAATTGCAAATAATACCACCACTATGAACATCGGTATCCAAATATCTTTTTAAGTCCCTGTTTTCAACTCTTTTGGGTATATACCTATTAATGGGATTCCTGGGTCACATGGTATAGCAGTTTGATATGGTTATGAATTCCAAAAATAAATATTGGAGTAATGTATGCTTTAATAGCCTGGTAACTGTAAGCTCCTACCCCAAATAAATACCCTTTATAAAGGCCAGCAGATTTCTGGTATTTTGCATCAGCACCCCTTTGGTTGGCTAATACAGAATTTGGTACCAAAGAGTGGGGAAGTGCTTTTGCAATTACCAAAATGCTGGAATGGTTTTATAAATGTGTAAGGGCTATTTTTTGGAGTAATTGTGAGAAGCTTGGAAGAAAAGACCTACAGTGCTTTGAAGAGAATGTTGATAGCAATATGGATGCTAAAGAGACTTTTTATGATGAAACTATTATTGGAAACTGGAGCAAAGGCAATCCATGTTTTAAAGTTGCAGAGAACTTAGCAAGATTAACTCCTGGTGTTTTATGGAAGGCACAATTTGAGAATGGCAAGCCTGAGCATTTAACTGAAGACGTTTCCAAAGTAAACTCGGAGAATGCAGTTTGGCTTCTGCTTGCAGCTTGAAGCAAAATGCTAGATGAGAGAGATATGCTGAGGACTGAACTGTTGGGTACAAAGAAAACAGAAACTGATTCTGGAAATTCTAAACCTCTGGAAATCAAGCTCCCAGATGAAAGTTCCCCATTGGAGGACTTAACTAAACTTGGATCTGGTAAATCAAGATTAAAGATGCAGTTATCTAGGAAGACTTGTGGAAAGTCTTACTGTCTGATGGCATGGATCCCTGTTTCCTGCATGCTAAACCAACAGACTTTTTAAGCTGAGATCTGGAATTAAGACATCACCTTGGGCCAAGAGAGGAACTCCACCATGTGTACAGAGAGGACGTTTGCCTCAGCAATTGAAGAGGGTGGATGTTCCTGTCCTATGTTCTGGGAGACTTTTGCTGCCCCAGGGTACAGAGAGGGTGGAGCACATTCCCTAAGGATTAGGACAGTTAACGTCAGCACCCCACAGGCCTGAGAGGGGTGGACCTGTCTTCCAAAGGTTAGGGAAGGCCAGGTGGTCAACTCATTGCTCTGAGAGGGTTGAGCCTGTATGCCAAAGGTTAGGGGGAATGTTGTCTTCAAGTCACTGTACTAAGGGAGTTAAGGTTCTAACCCAAAGATTGGGTAAGGTATGGCAATCACCTCAACACTCTTGGAAGGAGAGGTCTGGAGCTTGGTTAACACCCAGATACTTGATAAGGGTGGAACAAAGACAATGGCTGCTGGGTAAGCCTGTGGAAAGGATGAGTTCCCATAAGGCCCCAAGGAGAAGAAACCATCATCTTAAGAATGACTCTCAGACTTTGAAATTGAATGGAGGATGCCTTGCAGGTTTACTGAACTGTAGAGGACCTGTGACTCATGTTTCCCTACCAATTTCTCCTTATTGTAATGAAAATGTTTATCTTTTGTCCATTTGTGTATTGGAAACAGATAAATTGTTTTGTAATTTTCAGAGGCCTATAGCAGACAGGACTTTGCTCCAAGACAAACTGTATTTCTTTAAATTGATTGTGATATTATTTAGTACTTGCATTATTACTGATTTAAGGTTTTTTCAAATATTGTAATGTCTTTTTGGAATTCAGAGGGTGGAGTTTAGCAGTTTGAGATGGTTATGAATTCCAAAAATAGATATTGGATTATGTTTGTAATCTGGTCTGTACCTGGGCATGATTGAGTTATGATTAGGGCTTTGACTGGGCCACGTCATTAGGGCATTGAGTCATCACCCCTTGGAGTTTGATGCTGAAACCTTAAGCTGGAGCCCTGGGAAGTAAACATGCAGAATAAAGAGAAGCAAGCCCCAGGAAGAGAGGAACCCTGAACCCAAGGAGAAGCAAGACCCTGGAAGGGAGGAACCCAGGAAGCCTGAACCCTCACAGCCGTCGGCAGCCATCTTGTTTTGACACATGAAAATAGACTTTGGTGAGGGAGGTAACTTATGCTTTATGGCCTGGTATCTGTAAGCTCCTACCCCAAATAAATACCCTTTATAAGGCCAGAAGATTTCTGGTATTTTGCATCAGCACCCCTTTGTATGACTAATACACTTGGTAATTCTATACCTAACTTTCTGAAGAACTGCCAATTGACTTTCTGAAAAACTAGGAAGTAAAAAAATCTATAGAATGTAAAAAAGTAAAAAAATCTATAGAATGGGAGAAAATATTTTGGGAACCATTTTTTGGGTAAGGGCTTAATATCAGGAATATATAAAGAACTTATACAACACAACAACAAAAGTATAAACAGCACATTTAAGAAAGGGCAAAGGTTGAATAGACATTTCTCCAAAGAGAATGTACAAATGGCCATTACGCACATGAAAAGATGCTCAATATCATATCTAGTAGCCATTTCACACCCACTAGAGTGGTATATTAGTTTGCCAATGGACTGCCAATGCAAAGTATCAGAAATAAGTTGGTTTTTATAATGGTGATTATTTGAGGTAAAAGCTTATGGTTCTGAGGCCCTTGTCCAAATCAAGGGGCCATCACAGATACTTTCTCTCCATAGTCAGCGGCCATGGGTTGAAGCAAGATGGTGGGGCAATCTCTGCCTACGTCTGTGCCTTCCCTTGGGATGTTCCATTTCCTGGAGCTCAGCTGTGGGCAGTCAGGCTTAGGGTGTGATTCTTACTCGGCCTCCTCTCTGAGGCTTGGCTGCTCTGCTTTCTTCCTGAGTTAAGCTGCAAGCTAGCAGACACATGGCCCATCTCTCCCTCGGCCTCAGCTCTTTTAGCCTCTCCTTTCTCTCACGAGGTAGGATCAAATATGATGGAGCTCCATTTACTGTGTGTCTCCGTTTATATCAGACCCAGCAAGAGGACGGGGACTCAGCCTGAGTCTCACCTCACTGGAGTATCCAATTTGAAAGGGTCTCACACCCACGGGAATGAATTAGTTCACAAACATGATCTTTTCTTTTTGGGATTCATAAAAGAATTTCAAACTGCCAGAGATGGCTATTACTTTTGAAAAAATGAGTATTAGAATATGGAAAAATTGGACTTCTAGTTCATTATTGGTGGAAATGTAAAAGGTGCAGCCACTGTGGAAAGCAATATGATGGTTCTTTAAAAAGTTAAACATAGAATTTTCATATGGCCTGGCAATTTTGCTTGTAGGTATATACCAAAAGAAAGTGAAAGATTGGTCTCAAACAGATACCTGAGCACCAGTGGTTATAACAGCATTATTTACAGTACCCAAAACATGGTAGTCAAGTGTCCATCAAGAAATGAATGGATAAACAAAATGTACTACATACACACAATGGAATACTATTTGGCCATAAGAAAGAATGAAGTTCTGTGGCATGTTGCAACATGGACGAACCTTGAAACATTATGCTCAGTGAAATAAGCAAGACACACATGGCTAAATATTGTATGATGTCACTTATAAGAAACATCTAGAAATAGGAAATCTGGAGAGCCCAAAAGTAGATTAGAGTTTACCAGGTGGAGGGGATGGGAAGAAAGGGGAGTTTATGTTTGGTGGCTATTGGGTGTTATGTAAATAAAATCAACTTTTTAAAAAACGTGAAAACAAAAAGCTTCCTAGAAGGGAATAACGTGACACAGGTGAGTGCTCTGGTCCATGTCGATGAATTAATAATGTTGATGGAGCCACGTTTAGAATGCAAACTCCACTAAAATTAAGCCCCGTAAAGTTTGGGATTTCCCCCCACTTTTGTTCGCTTAAAGCACTGCCTGGCATATAGTAATTACTCAAAAACATTTGTTGCAAAAATTATTGTCTGGAAAGTATTGCTGCCTGAGTACAATATACCAGAAATGGGCTGGCTTTCACAATGGGGATTGATTAACGTACACGCTTACAGTTCTGAGGCTGTGAAAACGTCCAAGTCAAGGCTTCATCAGGCCATGCTTTCCTCCCTGAAGATCAGCTGTCGGTCATCCTAGGCTCCTCTGTCCTCTGGCAAGGCACGTGGCAGTGCCTGCTTCTCTTCCGGCTTCCGTTGCTTTGGCTTCTGGCTTCCTCTGGCTTTCCCTGTGCCCCTGTGACTTTCTCTCTGTCTATCTCTCTCTATTCATCCGTTTATAAAGGACTTCCAGGAAGAGGATTAAGACGCACCCTGGATCTCACCCTACTGACGTAATCTAATCAAATTTCCCATCCACAATGGGTTCACACCCACAGGAGTGAATGAGCTCTACGGACACGATTTTCTGGGGTCCACAAAAGCTTCAACTGCCGCAAGGATGAAGCTAGCTCCTCTATATAAGGGGAACTATTAGGGGTAGGTCTCAGCTTAAGGTGGAGGTAACTTTTTTTTTAAATCTTTACTGTGGTAACATATATACAACACAAAACTTCCCATTTTAACTGCTTTCATGTGTAGAATACAGTGATGTGAATCACCTTCACAATATTGTGCTAGCAGCAGCAGCAGAGGTGGAGAGAATTTGCTGTTTCAGAAAAAGAAAGAAGGGAGGAAGGGAGGAAGGAAAGAAGGAAAAGAGAGAAATAAAGCAGCAGTGAGGACAGGAACACAGGAAGATGAGTGCTGAAAAGCGCAACCCGAACCAGGCCGGAGAAGTTCAGACCCACTTCTGCTGGTTTCTGCTGGTCTCCCCTCGGGCCATCTCAGTGAGTCTCTGATGTGCTTGTCAATTCCGTGGAGTTCAAGTGCCAGCCCAAGGGCAGGGTCCTCGACTTCTACCACCCCATGTGTCTGCGTGGGGGCTTCCACCGCCTGCTGAAAATGTGCAACTCAACCACTAATCAAGAAACCTTCTTGGAGACCTCCATGCCTGTGGTAGACACTTGGTGCCACCCGTATCTTCTGGCCCACCTGTGGCTCCCTGCAGATACCCTTATGCATTGGCTCCTGCCTCTCTCTGGGCAATCTCTGGCCTCTGGGGGAGGTGGGGGGGCTTTGCCTGGGAGCTAGGCAGGCCAGGGGCCAGAGTGTTATCAACCCCGGAGCAACCCTCAACCAACTAAGGCCAGAAGATGGAGATAAATACCCCAGCTTCCTCGCCTCTCAGTGGAACTCTTCTGAGGTGTGTTCTACTGGGATGAGCCCCTGTTGTCTACACTGGGAGCTCATTTGTTACCATTCCTATATAGGCAATTTTTTTTTTCCCCAAAGGAACTACTTGGATCCAAATTCTTATGTCAAGGACTGCTTCGGAGGAAACTAAGACAATGCGCCTCTCAGATGTTTTGAATACTGTCCACAAAGAAATGGAATGGCCTGAAGTTGGGATCGACCTATTAAAGTGTGGGATCCCAGAACTGCTTGCAATGCAGGCCCCTGGTTTCGGCTTGAAAGGGCGCCTGCACCCCCCACATCTGGAGCTCAGCTGGTGGCGGGAGCAGCCGACCTCAGACGGGGGGTGCAGGACTTGGGGAACACAGGTCATGGGCAAAGAGAAGCGAGTTCAGCCTGAAACACCAGACCCATTGCAGATGACCTCTCCCAAGCAAGCAGGCTTATGAAATAAGTTCTAGTCAATGTCAGATGGCTGCCGACTAGACCTAAGCCCCGAGATACAGAAGACGTGTATATGCAAATATCACAAACTAAAAGAATATAACATCCAGAAGATTTCCCCAGTTACTGCGATTTCCTTTCACAACTTTTACAATGCATTCGCTGCACGTGGTCCTGGTGGGTTTGTAAATAGTTGGGACCCAGTTTGTAAATAGTTTGGGACCAGTTCATCGGCATGAAGCTGGCTAGTAAGATAGGGAATCAATAGATGGATCTGGAACCTGGTAAGAAGTCCAAGTGGACGTCAGTAACCCCATGATGGCTGCTGGAAGACCTCCCCAAGATTCTGCCACTCAGAAGAAGACTTCCTCCGGAAGCCAGGAGAAGCCCCGGATAGTCCCCAGGGACTTTGCCATTGGGCCCTCCTGGGAGATTGATGGGAGAAACAAGCAATCAAAACAGTGAACAGCTGGAACTCCTCCCCTGCCGTTAGCAAAGGGGTGGGATAATTAACAGGTTCAAAGAGGCAGGCGCCAGGCCTAGTTCACTCTCTTGCTTCTGGACCCTGACTTCGGTTGCCTTGTCCCCTGCTTGGATCACCATGCGAGGAAACCTGGGGATTTATAACCTGCAGTGGGGAATTGTAGCCTGTCAATCAGCCCTCTTTATTGCTTTTCAGCCCCTTCCTCTCTGCCTGGGACCCCTGCTCTGTTATTTTCTCCCATTTCTCTTCCCTCCCTACCTGAATAAATTACTGGACTAACTCACCCGACGTGCTCTTGAAATTCATTTCTGCAGCATCGTCAAGAACTTAAGGGAAGTCCGGTACCAGGCATCCTTCTCCTGGTGTCCCTGCCTACAGCAGTGAAGCCCTTTGGGCGTATGTGGAACCAGTGGCGTGGCTGTCCTGAAGAGGGCGTCCGCATCCACTGCAGTTTAGATGCCAAAACGGGACCCAAGTCCACCTGGTTATCTAGGGAGCAGCGGCTTCTTTGTGGGAAGCTTTGCTTACTTCTTCCAAGCATGTGCATTGCCCTGAAGGGATACTTTTTACTGAATGTTGACACATTCTTGTACACTGGATTTCTCCTCTCTCTCTCCCTCTCCATCTCACTCTGCTTGCTTTGTATCTTGTGGGGAACTTATGTATGTACCACATGATGCTTACTTTGTTTGGAGCCAGGAGTATTTGAGTTCCTGTCCTTGTTCTCAAGCAAAATTTCTGTGTGGAAATTGTTTTTCCAGAAAGCATGTTTACTGTATACACGCAGTTTGAGCTCATCTACCTTACCTTTTTATTTTTTTAAAGACTTATTTTATTTATTTCTCTCCCCTTCCCCCTGTTGTCTGCTCTCTGTGTCCATTCGCTCTGTGTTCTTCTGTGTCGGCTTCCATTATCTGGTGGCACTGGGAAACTGCATCTCTTTTTCTTTTTGTTGCGTCATCTTGCTGCATCCACTCTCCGTGCGTGCGGAACCACCCCTGGGTAGGCTGCGCTTTTTTCATGTGGGGGCGGCTCTCCTTGCGAGGTGCACTCCTTGAGTGTGGGGCTCCCCTACACAGGGGCACCACTGCGTGGCACGGGACTCCTTGCATGTGGCAGCACTGCGCATGGGCCAGCTCACCACACAGATCAGGAGGCCCTGGGGATTGAACCCTGGACCCTCCATATGGTAGGCAGACGCTCTTATCAGTTGAGCCACAACCGCTTCCCCATTTCCCTTATCTTAAACTATGACATTGTGTACTGTCTTCCAAATCAGAGATTCACAACCTAAAAATAGTATTTTAAAACTATGGGATCTGCCCTGGAGAAAATGCATACCAGTGGGTGGGTAGGGGAATCTCACTTGAAGGGAGAGGTTATTGGGTGTGTTGAAAAAGTAAGAAACAGGGGAGCCGATGTGGCTCAGTGGTTGCGTGCTGGCTTCCCACACAGGAGGTCCCAGGTTCAATCCCCAGCCCCGGTACCCACCCCTCCCAAAAAAGTAAGAAACCTAAGGAAGGACGACAGTATACAGAGAAAGGACTCCTGGGTGGTATTGGATAGGGCCTGAAATAAGACCTTTTTTGGTGGAATTGAAACCTGCTTTAAAAGCTGAACTTTGCGGCAGGGTCCCAGGGGGCACTGCAGTGGAGGCGGTGATCCTGGAAGGGTACCGTCTCTCAGCCGCAGTAAAGCTCACACAGCTGGGTTGCGAGGCCAGGACCCCACTCCCGCGTTACCCAAGGTATTCTCCTTTCAGGTGCTCCTGGCTTGTTAAGAATTCCCTTATGTCCTGATAAACGCTTTTTAAAGGAAAAGATTTATTATTTATTTATTTCTCTCCCCGCCCCCACCCCCCCGTTGTCTGCTCTCTGTGTCCATTTGCTGTGCTCTTCTGTGACCACTTCTTATCAGTGGCACCGGGAATCTGTGTCTCTTTTTGTTGCGTCATCTTGTTGTGTCAGCTCTCCGTATGGGCGGCGCCATTCCCGGGCAGGCTGTGCTTTCTTTTGTGCTGGGCGGCTCTCCTTATGGGGCACACGCCTTGCGCGTGGGGCTCCCCTATGTGGGGACACCCCTGCATGGCAGGGCACTCCTTACGCACATCAGCACTGCACGTGGGCCAGCTCCACAGGGGTCAAGGAGGCCCGGGGTTTGAACCCTGGACTTCCCATGTGGTAGGCAGACGCCCTAACCACTGAGCCAAGCCCACTTCCCCTGATAAAGGCTTTTAAAGGCAATGGGCTTTAGCCAAATTAAGGAACAATTTCTTACTTCCGGTCCCCAGACATCCTGGAGTTGTGGCTGGTGGGTGCCTGGTTGAAGGCAACTCCAGAGAACAGGAGACATCTGCAAGGCCTGGGTGGTGGGGTCCCCCGGATCCCCATCGGCTGTGGGCTCCTTGATGGTGGTGCTTCATTCCATCGTCTGCTGGCCAAGCACCCCAGGAAACAGGCATCACTGAGTTTAAAACCGTGTTTTCAATAAGTGCCCCCCAAGACCTGCTCTCCAGCCTGGAGTGCTGTACCACATTTGGCTGCTGAACCAGTTATTAAATCCACCAAGAATCGTCATGCTGAAGGTTTGCGGGGGCCAGGACGCCAGCGCTCAACCACTGAGCTACATCAGCTTTCCTGAGTTGGTTTCTTTGTTGTCTGTTTGTTTTGTTTGTAGGGGTGCCGGGGATCGAACCTGGGGCTTCGAGTGTGGGAAGCAGGCGCTCAACCACTCGAGCCACTTCCCCGAGTTGTTGAGGTGTTTTTGATGGTGCTGAGATCAGTGTGTGGGAAGAGCCATGGTCTTTGGGCCCCGATTATTTCATTGCAGGCAAATGAGCAACACAGTTTTGGGTGGCTTGGCGGCTCTTTGCCTGCTGCCTTCTTACTTTCCTTACCCTACTGGTTTCATTATCTGTATGAAATGACCCAAATGGCAAATGAAAGGCAGAGGAGTTTTAACTGGAGGGAGACAAACCCTTGAACGTTTTCCCTTTGATTAAAGGTGTTTCCCACATAAAAGATGGTCTTGTAGACAGAGTAAATATCCAGGAGATATTAAAAACAAAGCGGAAAATAAACAAGACTTCCAGTTCAGCAAAGATGATAAAATTGATTTCTTCCTTAAAGCAAATTGAATCATCAGGTTGTATGTCTGCAGTTCCCTCTGCTTCTTGTGCCTTAGAGGAGAGTTTTTATTGTATTTTATGGGCATTTAATACTAAAAGAAGTTAAAATGGTACTCACTTATTGAAACACTATATTATTAGATGGAACTAGTCGTGAGGAATTTTCCTAACTGGTGAACTGTGCAGGTGGCGGATATACTGGAAGGGGAACTCCTTTTTCCAGAACATTCTGACTCTGGCAGTCACATAAATTCACGCCCCACCCTTCTGGGCTCTCTTGGTGGGAATAACCAATTCATGTGTTGGGATTAAAGAATGGAAGACACGGGGGCCAAAAGAACAGGTGAGCGTGCCGTGTATCATGTATCAAACTCTAAGAAACCACATTTATTTATTTATGAAAGGTTTATTTTATTTATATCTCTCCTCCCTCATTGTTTGTCTCTCTGCCTCATTGTTTGTGCTTGCTGTCTGCTTGTTGTGTGCTCTCTGTGCCTGCTAATCTTCTTTTTTTTTTTTTTTTAAAGATTTATTTTTTAAATTTATTTAATTCCCCTCCCCTCCCCCGGTTGTCTGTTTTCTGTGTCTTTTTGCTGCGTCTTGTTTCTTTGTCCGCTTCTGTTGTCGTCAGCGGCACGGGAAATGTGGGCGGGCGCCATTCCTGGGCAGGCTGCTCCCTCCTTCGCGCTGGGCGGCTCTCCTTATGGGTGCACTCCTTGCGCGTGGGGCTCCCCTACGCGGGGGACACCCCTGTGTGGCACGGCACTCCTTGCGCGCATCAGCACTGCGCATGGGCCAGCTGCACACGGGTTTTGAACCGCGGACCTCCCATGTGGTAGACGGACGCCCTAACCACTGGGCCAAAGTCCGTTTCCCTAATCTTCTTTTTAAGAGGCACCAGGAACCGAACTGGGACCTCCCATGTGGCAGGGCGGTGCCCAGTTGCTTAAGTCACCTCCACTCCCAGGGAATCACTTCTAATACCAGCCACCACCTCTGCAATGCGGTTCTCCTGGAAGAGGTCTTAGAGCCCTGCTGTCTCATCTTTCTAGGTCTCTCTCACCTTGTGCTTTTCTCTGCTGCAGTGTCACATGCACCTGTGCAGGTCAAATGTGTTCTGTCTTCTTGGAACACTTGGGATGCGTGAGGACATTGCCTGGTTAAGTGATGGCTAGAACAAACAGCAGTGTGAAATCTGTTGTTTAAAAATGGAAAAATGCCATGGGCTGCCAACAGCAGAAATGTAATTGAATGTGACAACACGGAATAAACTTGAGGGCATTATGCTAAGTGAAATCCGCCAGACCCAAAGGGGTAAAAATTGTATGCTCTCACTAATATGAACCAAATACAAAGAATAAACACACGGGGTTAAACTCTGGAGTAGAGGTTACTAGGAGATAGGATGCGTGCTGAGAAGGCGTACTTAGTTGTAAAAGTGTGGAAATGGGTAGAGTTGATGATAACACATTATAATGAGTGTGGCTAACATGGCTGGTTTATAAATGTGATTGTGGCTGAAAAGGGTAGTCTCCAGACATAAAGGTCAATTGAAAGAAAGCAAGAGAATAATCTAGGGACTGTATAATATAGTGAACCCGGAGGTGGATGAGGATTGAGGTTCATGGTACAAATAAAAGAAAGTTTTTCACTGAACTAGAACAAATAGAGGTCACTGTTACAAGGTGGTAAGAATATGCAGATACATGTAAAAAATACAATTAATGTAACTTATGGACTATAGTTTACAGCAATATTGTTATATACTTGCATCAATGTCAAAGAAAGTTCTATATTAAAGCTAAGGGTCAATAATAGCGGGTATCAGTTTGCCAAAAGGCTGCTATTCCAAAGTATCAGAAATGGGTTGGCTTTTGTCATGGGGATTTTATTTAGGGTAAGAGCTTACGGTTCCAAGATTGTGAAATGTCCAAATCAAGGCATCATCAGCGATGCTTTCTCACCAAAGTCGGCTACTGGCGATCCTGGCACCCTGCCCCGCGGTGACCAGACAAGATGGCGGGTCTGCCCGCCCCGCGCTGCTTTCTCCCTGACTCAGCGGTGGCCCGTCAGGCGTCTCTCCCTGGGCCTCAGCTCCTTGAGCCTCTCCGGGTGTCTCTCTTCGAGCTCGGCTGTGGGCAATCCTGGAGTCCTTTTTCTCCCACGGCTGCATCAGAACAGTGCTTCCTTCTTCTCCCGTGTGGGTCTCGCTCTGTGTCTCCGTGTATGTCAGGCCCAGCAAGAGGGCAGAGACCCACGCTGGCTCACGCCTCACTGACGCAGTCCAGTCAAAAGGGTCTCACACCCACAGGAATGAATTAGTTCAAAAACTTAAGTTTTTTCTTTTGGGGATTTATAATAGAACTTCAAACTCTCACAGGGTGTATGGATTTTTGTTTTTTGTTCTAAGAAAAATGTTCTAAAATGTTTTTAGACAATGACAATGACTAAAGGCAGTGATAGCTCAACTCTGATGAAACTGAGAGCGACTGAGTGTACACTTTGGATGGATTGTACACGGCATAGGACTGTATCACACAGTGAGCCAGGCGGTAGAAGATGGAGTGTGGTTGACAGTACAAATAAGAGAACATTCACTCATCAACTATAACAAATGTGCAATACTAATACACGGTGTTAATAATAGAGGGGTTTATGGAAAAATACACCAAATGTAAGCTGTTAACCAAAATTAGCAGTAATATTTGGATGATGTTCTTTCATAATCTGTAACAAATGTTCCACAACAGTACTAGGTGTTGGTAGAAGGATGATACATGGGAAGTGTGCATGTTATGCATGATTGTTCTATAAGCTCATAACTTCTCTAATTAAAAAAAAAAAAACCCATCCACTCTGCTGGGGAAAAAAAACCTGTAATTGACATTTTGTTCTTCCTGGTGAAGCTCTCTCAAAAAGAAAATTCTTGGGAATTCAAGTTAGGCATTGTGTGCCCTATACAGAGTGATGCTTTTTCAGATTTGAGGTCTGGAGTTCAGAAACCGTACCCCAAGCCTGCTATGGAGAGTTTCCCAACATCTTTCCACATGGAAAACATTGTAAGAAAGGCAATTTCCTTCTCTGATTAATTTTACCCAATCTTTCATTAAATTCATGATGCCCTCATCTGTGGTCTCAATTAAGACTCTATACTAGGGATGAAAAAAAAATACATTATCTGGGCAGCTGTCATCAGAATCCTATCAGGGAAGGCAAGGAGGAGTTCCCATGTATCCTTCAGTGCTGGGCCTGGACTTTTGATATGGCACTGAACAGTGATTGTATCCTCTACCCTATAAGCCACAGGGGGACAAAGAGGTGTGAAGAATTCACACTTTTTAAAAGATTTATTTATTTCTCCCCACCCTCTCATTGTTTGTATTTGCTGTGTCTGTTTGTTGTGTGCTCATCTTTCCTTTTTTAGGAGGCACTGGGAACCAGACCTGGGGCCTCCCATGTGGGAGGGAGGCACCTAATCACATGAGCCACCTCTGCTCCCTGCTTTGTTATGTCTCTCGTTGTGTTTCCTCATTGTGTCTCTTTGTTGAGTCATCTTGTTATGTCAGCTCGCTGTTCCAGTCTGTCGTGTCAGCTCACTGTCTTGCTTGTCTTCTTTTGGAGGTGCTAACCTGGGACCTCGCAGTGGTAGGTGGGAGCTCAGTCACTTGAGCCACATCCACTTCTTGACTTTGAAAATCCATTTGCTTTGGTGTGTGGCAGAGTATCCTGCATATCATAGGTTCATAGGTATATTACGCAAAGAGACCTTATTGCTAACTCTACACACACACAAACACACATACACACTCAGATAAATCGATGTGGGTGGGCATGCTGGACTGTCTACATGATATTATGAGGGGATATCTTGGCCCTAGCAATAGACTGATTGCTTGACTGATTAACTGATAACTTCATTCATCCAACAAATACTTTATCAATACCTGTCATGTCTCAGGCATTTACTTTGGAACTGAGGACACTGTGGAAATACAGTCTTTGCCTTCATGGAGCTCCCAACTAGTGAGGAGAAGAATTAAAAAGAAAATAATTTCCCAAAGAAATATATAATTACAACTGTGAGAATAGTAAGGAAGGAAATTATAGATAGGCTGGGATGAGAATGGAAACACCTAATTCTTTTAAGTAGTTTTTTTTTTTTTTAAATTAAAGAAAACATAGTCATCAAGTTTGACCTCAGACTAAAATTGGCAGAAGGAAGTCCTAGCTCAAAAATCTTTCCCCCCACGAAACCCGACACTGAATAACCCAAGGGTAAGAGTCACCCAAAACTCACCAGCAGCAATAAAACAAAGGAATGGGCTGATTGTTCATGAAAGGCCAGGAAGGATTATCCAAGAAACAGGGCAGCTCCATCCAGTTCCTTGCAGCTCCGAACTAGAGAAACACCCTGGTGGTGTTACAAATGACCTCCAAATTGGAAAGAGGCAGAAGAGGGAGAGGCTGTGCAGGGAGGGTGCAGTGCTTAAACAGGTATTCTAAATCTAAGAATGTTCTTCCATGAACCAAAACATAGGTACATCCCTATTACAAGGTGTTACTCACAGGGTGGTATATGGGAAAATGTATACCTGCTGCCAGCTGTGGACTACAGTTAACAGTAATACTTTAATATTCTTCACCAGTTGTAGCCAAGGTATCATACCAATGCTAAGTGTCAACAACAGGGGTAAAGGGGGTATGGGCGTCTCTTTCTGGAGCAACGAAGATGTCCTCAAGTTGATTGTGGTGACGAAAGCACAACTCCGATCATACTGAGAGCCACTGATTGTACACTTCAGAGGGATTATATGGTATGTGAATAAAACTGCCTTGACAAAACAGGTATATTGATGAGATTGTCTAGCGTGACAGTGGACAGGGAAGGACGAAGCTGTGCAGGATGCCACCATTTAGAGGCTGAGTGGGTGAGCTTGGGTAGGCAAAGAGGAGGAGTGGGGAGAGAAGGAGGAGGAGAGCCAAGTACGGCCAGGTTTGACTGCTTTATAACTACTCCATCTGCAGGATCCAAATCCCATCCAACATAAATTGGAACCTATGGGATCCAAAGTTCATGCAATGGAACAGAACTTTACGGAATCACATGTCTAATATCACGTACTAGTAGCTGAAGTGCTAAGGCCAGCAGGAGAAGGCTTAAATGTGGCAAAGAGGGTGTCCAAAGGGAGAGGAGCTTTATTTCCAGTGGCTATGACAGGATCCGTGTCTGTTAGTCCTAGGAACAATGGCAACAAAGTTCCCATCCACCAAGGAGTTGGAGAGGGCACACTAAAGAGAATAGAAGAGCCATTCATCAAGCACCATCTCACCCTGGGCTCTGTAAGTGCTAGAAGACATGATTGGATCCTGACATGGAGACCTGTTTTCACATCCATCTTGGCTATATCCAGTAGTTCAGCTGGCTGGCGGTGTTTAGAAAGAGCAATACTGTAGGAAAACAAGAACTCTAGACTGTGTTTTCCTCTATGCTACATTGTACAAATCCTCAGAGACGAATGGACTGTGGGATCCCCAGTTGAGCCAAATGGTCCTGGTCCCCCGGATTCTCCTGGAAGTACCAGGGCTGCTTAGACCACAAGGATCAGGAATAATTCAGTGCCGCCAGCCCAGCCAGACCTGAGGCCTGGGTAATGGGTAACTCAGAGCCATCAGTGACCGCCACCTGCAGTATCTGGTCCCTTGTGTTGCCCTGTGTAAGCCTCCGGCACCTTTTCACTTCTCTGGAGATGGCAGGAGAACCCTAAGAATGACAGAGGTTGAATCTCCCTCCAGTCCGGGGAATTTGGGCACCGAGCCAAAATGAACTTGCTATAAAGAAAACAGAAACACACTTTTCTTTTCTGGCATACTTGAATTTGAGGTCTGAGAATAGTCATACCTGTTCCACATTATGTTCATCTGAAGAAGTCAACGTACAATGAATTCCATTTGCGGCCAATGGAAAAGAAGAGCAGATAGAGATAGAACCCGTCCCTAATCCCAGACTTCTTTTTCTCCCATAAGCCTTGTTCTTATTGATTTTTTACTAAACAACAACTATATCTATCTATCTATTTTTTTCCCCCCTTTTCCTCCTGTTGTAAGATAAAAATCGTATACTGCCACTCTGGAAATTAATTTGGCGGTTTCTTATAATGTTATTGAATATACGCTCACTACATGACCAGCTTCTTAGGTATTTACCCAAAAGAAATGAAAGCATGTGTGTCAACCCAAAGGCTTGTACTTGAACGTGCATAGCAACCCCATTCATAATAGACAAAGGCTGGAAACAACCCAGATGTCCAGTTGGTAAATGGAACTGAATTTGGTATCGCCGTACAATGGAACACTACTTAGCAAATGAAAGGCATGAATTATTGACACATGCAACCACACAGGTGGCTCTTAGGGGCACAAAGCTCAGTGAAAGAAACCAAACAGGGAAGAGTACATACTGTGTGTTTCCACTTACATGAAATCTTGAAAAGCAACACTGCGGTGATAGAAAGCAGAGTGGAGTAGCTGGGGGGGGGGGGGGGGGGCTGGGGGAGGAGGGCATTGAGGCAAAGGGGCCCAGGGGAAGGGTTTGGAAGTGCTGGAAATGTGCCCCGGCAAGACTGTGGGGCTCGTAACGCCCCGTGCACATTTGTCGAAACTCATAGAATGGCCTCCTTAAAACGGGTGAATTTTGTTGTCTGTCGGCTGTACTGCCACAAAGCTGACATGAATCACAAGGAAGGAAAAGGAAAGTGAGCAATGAAAGCGTTGAATTGTTGGTTCCTGAGAACTTGAGGGAGGGAGGTAAATTATACAACAAAGCTGACACGAATCACGAGGAAGGAAAAGGAAAGAAGCCAGCAATGAAAGCGTTGAATTGTTGGTTCCTGAGAACTTGAGGGAGGGAGGTAAACTATTCCCCCCACCCAATGCCGAGTTTACTTCCACGTGTTTGAATTGCATGTCGCACGCTGCCTCTTTCTAAACTGCCCACTCCCCCGACGCTCCAGTCCGAGGAGGCCCTCCTGGCCCTCTCCAGCACCCCTTCTTTCCCTGGGGAGCAGCCTGGCTCCCTTGGTCCCACACTGCTCACGGGCGTCTGGCTGGAAGCGCAGGAGCCAGTGTCTCTTCCCCACCAACTTGGCCTCCACGGGGAGAGGGGCACCGAGGAGCACGCCTTCTGCCCGCGGCTTCTGCTCGCACTGCTGACCTCGGGTGGTCTTGATTAATCTCCATTAGCCTCTTTCCTCCCATTTATTGGGGTGGGAAGTGTGGGCTTGGGTCTGGGCTCTGCCATGGACTGGCCTGTTATCTGGGGAGAGCTCCTTGTCTCTCGCTGGGCCTGCATTTCCCCACGGGCGGAAATGGAACTGCTATAAGGAATGTTAGTACCTGGAAAGAGCCTAGAAAAACTTACCCAGCACAGACAAACTAGTTACTCCTTGCCAGGTGCTGTTCTAAGTGTTTTACATATTTCAACTAATTTTACAGAAAATCTTCTCTTCATTTCAAAATTACATTCGTGAGCCAAGAAACTCGCCCAATCATGGGTAACAAGTGACCTGAATCGGGGTGGTGGTGGGGAAACCATAAAGTTTGTAAATTGGACTGGATAACGAAACAGCGGTATCACCCTCTAACGTTCATGAAAATGCCCGGAAGCCTTCCCCTCCTTACTTCTTATCTGCATTTAAGCACATCCTAGCATTTAAGATACATTTTTAAAACTTCTTACTCAATGATGTTATCGTTTTGCTGTTGTATTTCATCCCTAGTATGGCAAAAGCCTTGGATTTTTCTTTTTTGCTTGTCCATAGATGGTGGTTATGACGCATACTACATTTTTTTAAAAATTGTTTTTCTGCAATTAAAAAAAATACGGACATACATAAACAATAAGTGTATAGTAAAAGTTGTGAACTTACAAAATAAACATGCGTAACATCATACAGGGGTCCCATACATCACCCCTCCACCGACAGCTTGCACTGTTGTGACACATTTGTTACAAACTACTCACACATGCTACTTTAAAAATGCTTTTGTGGGTGATTTGGGAACAGGCACCACTGATCGCATTTCTATGGGAAAATGTATTCCTAGATCCTCACTCTTAGGTTGCGCCCGTGTCAACAATCACCAAATCTCCTCCTTCAGCTTAGCCCTCTGCTCCAAGCCTAAGGGTGAAGGAGCGCAGCTTCCCCAGATGGCTCTCCACACGCCCCAGACACCACGGTCCAAAACGGTAGTCCTTGCCTTTGCCCACACCTGCCCCGCCTCCGCCGTCCTTCTCCCTGCATCGTTTCACATCACCCTCTTGTGGGCACAGCTGAAGCCCCGAGAGCCATCTGGATCTCTGCCTTTCCTTGGCCTCTACCTGTGACCTCCTAAAGAGGGTGCTTTCTGTAGTCACCCCTGCTCCTGCTCACTTGGCGACTCTCCTGACTGCCCTTTAGCCTGTCCTTCGCCTGGACGGTCCTCTCACCACCTGCCCTTTAAGAGGGCGATTGGCAAATCACCATCTCCAGAAAGCCCTGGGGACCTCCGCAGATAGGAAGGACTGACTCAGCTTGAGAGTCTAATTAAGGTGACTCTGATTAAGGTGACACTGCAAAGACAGACTTGTTATTTATTTATTTATTTATCTCCCCTTCTCCCCCAACCCCCCCCCCCATTGTCTGCTCTCTGTGTCCACTCGCTGTGTGTTCTTCTGTGACCACTTCTATCCTTATCAGTGTATCTTTTTGTTGGGTCATCTTGTGGCATCAGCTCTCCGTGTGTGGGGCACCATTCCTGGGCAGGCTGCACTTTCTTTCGCGCTGGGCGGCTCTCCTCACGGGCACACTCCTTGCGCGTGGGGCTCCCCTACGCGGGGGACACCCCTGCGTGGCAGGGCACTCCTTGTGCGCATCAGCACTGCGCGTGGGCCAGCTCCACACGGGTCAAGGAGGCCCGGGGTTTGAACCGCGGACCTCCCATGTGGTAGGCGGACGCCCTAACCACTGGGCCAAGTCCACTTCCCTATTAGGGTCTTAGATCCAAAAAAACGAGTGTTTGCAATTTTTGCTGTTTTCCCAAAGGAGCCCTTTAAGGGTGGTTTGGTTTCTTTGAAGCAGTCTACTGCCACCTTCTGGCAAAAAGTTGGAAAGAGCCTTCCGTGCATAAACTTCTGCTAAGTTGTAAAAGCCTGACAGTGTCTTCAAGTGCCTCTCTCCTGTTACACAGGGTGTGTTATTCTGTGCTTCGTCTGAGGACAGCACTTCTAACGGGCTAGAAATTGCGCCCCCACCCTCACCAACTCTTGGGTCTATGTATTTCCCTCTATGTTGCCTCATCAGTTTTCCTCTCTCAACTCATTCTTGTCAGCCCTCAAACTTGCTGACACACCACGCATCTTAAAACAAAATAAAAAAACCCAAAGACATTACCTTGCTGCTACATCGCTCTCTAGTTACCAACCCATTTCTTTCTTCTCTTTTATGGCAAGCCTCTTGGAAAGAGTGTTCTCTACTTGTTGAACCCATTCCTGTCTTCTTCTTATCTCTTGGACTGATTTCCAATCAGAGTTTTGCCCCCCAATCTTCCCCCAAACTTCTTGGCCCACAGGAAACGGGCAGGCTGGCCTGGTGTCCTGAGCCTAGGGTGTCGGGGTGGGAAAGATGGTTCTGACCTGGGCTGTGCGTGGAACTAAAAGGCCGTGACCTTGGGGCTGACGGTGGTTTTGGGTGTGTAGGTCTGGATACGGATATCATTGGAAAAGCAGGATTTTACTGCCGTCAGTATTACTGCACCCCCAAACCCACAATAATGCCAGTGAGTTCCTTGACTTAGACAAAGAATTAGCGACACTGCCCGGCATGCTGGTTCCTGGAACAGTCCAGTTGTGGCTGTGGTTTACTGCAGCCTCAAGGACACGCGTCAGAGCATTGCTTCATGCAGCTGGACAGGACTGGCTTGGAGACACTAACAAGCACGTGGCGGTTTTTTGGACAGTGCTAAGAATTTGATGAGAAGCCCCAGTGGGAGAAGCCGAACTTCCTGGCAAACTGGCATGTTGTAGCCTGAGCTGGTTTCCATTAGAAAAATAAAAGTGACGCAGACTCCCTTGTGCCCCACACTGGTGGGGTGGCTCATTCTGGGCGCGTGATGATCCGATGCCCTACTTAGAGAAGCAAGCAGGTGGCAGCACTGTGGCTGCTGCCGCTGTGGGTCTTGTCACACGCTCTTGCCCTCCATAACCTAAATTTCCTTGCTCTTACCATCACGCCACCCAGAGAAAACCCAGCCTGGATGAATCCAGGTGATTCTCTGGTCCTATCCCTGGTGTCTCAAAGGGGTGTCATCCTCCTCCACCCTTGCATTTCTCTTTTTTCACATCTTCCCTTTTCTCAAACTGGCAACCTAACCATTTCCCCCTTTGCTGAAAACAGAAACCCAAAGACAAACTCCTTCGACCTCATGCCACCAAAGCTCTTCCCTCCTCTGCATTTGTGATGACCGTAGCCGATCCTTTTCAAGTGCTTGTACCAGCCAGGTGTTACGCTAAACCCGCGAACTCATTTAATCTACTGTTTTTCCTATTTTCCTCGAAAGAAAACCAAGGCACAGAGGTAACAGACTGAACTCACATAGGGGGAGACCTGGAATGGGAACTCAAGGTGATGCCAGAATGTTCAGCGCCCATTACCGTGCCTGGGACCCATCATAAAGCATAGAAGGCGGCAAGCAAAATGTGTTAAAGGAACCAAGAAATGAATAAATAAATCTGCCAAAACAAGGGGGCTGAACTCCAGCTTTAGAATAGAATGCTAGTCAACTCAATATCAAACACAAGGGAAAATACCAATGATTTTTTTTTTTTGGAGGGGGATATGGTGAAACACAATAAATTCATATTTAGATTTAATTTTAAATATGTAATAACTGAAGAATATATGGAAAATTCACAAAAGTCTAAAGAGGAACAGTTAAACCACTTGAAAACCCAGTATCATTTGTTCCCTTCTGAAATTCAAATACCTCTGGGCTGGCTGTCATTTATACCTGAGAATGAATTTCAGAGTCATTTTGAAACCGATTGTGAAACTTGTCTCAGGTTCGGGGTACCACCTGCTTGTCCCCTTCCCTTCTCTGCTTGGTGGAAAACAGATGCAAGGACTCCCAATGGGCAGCCAAGCATTACTTTTATTAATGGCAACAAGGTGAGTGCCCGACAGCCCTCGAGGGACCTGGCCCCGCGGTGCCAAATTGGAGAATGCAGGTGGACCTCTCGCGTCCCACGTGAACCTGTGTGGGTAGAGGGGAAGCCTGCCCTGACCTCCCCCCTCACACGGGCCAAACCTGGGGAGTGAGTCGCAGCTCCCGCTGGAGTCAGGGAAGGGGCTGGCGGTGGGGAGCTCACTGGCCTTGACCTCAGGAGGTCTGGAACAACGAGAGGCAAAGGGCAGCCTGGCACACTGTGGTGGTTTGAAGCTGTGTGGACCCCAGAAAAACGTGTTTGTCAACATAACCCCTTTCCTGTGGATTAGGACCTTTTGATGAGGCTACTTCAGCTTGTCCCACCTCAGTCTGGATGAGTCTGACTCCTATTACTGGAATCCTTTCTAAGCAGAATGAAATTCAAAGAGCGAGAGAGAAACCCATAGAAAGTAAGGAACTGGACATCAGTGGAACCCAGAAGAGAAGGTAGAGACTAGAAAACACGCCATGTGTCTTGCTGGGTGACGGGGGAGTCAGCCTTAGAAGGCTGGTCTTTGGGGAGAAAGCATCACCTTGGTGATGCCTGAATTTGGACTTTCTTTTAGCCTCACAACCATAAGCTAATAAATTCCCATTGTTTAAGCCAACCCATTTCGTGGTATTTGCTTGAGTAGCCTCGGCACTAAAACACACATTTAAATAGAATTAGGACAGATGCTTTCTCAACCCCACCCCCTTTTTGAGAAAACTCCTTAAGATAAAGAATAAAAAAATAGCTGCAAGGCCTTGGAGAAGGCCTCAACAAGTGAGGGGCCTAGAAGCTTAAGCTTGGTTACCTCATAGTAAATCCATCTGTGAGAAAGAGGGCAAGAAGAACAGAGAGAGGCTACAGAGGCCACTTTCCCAGCCTTCCTGGAGAAGGGCGATGTGTTTGCATTTTAATAAGTGACTGAAAGAATGGTGAAAGTTGGGTGCTGTTGGGAAAGATTTTGGTCATTGGGTTTTACCGTGTCTCTTGATTTATTTCTTTATTTTTAAAGATTTACTTATTTATTTATTTCTCTCCTCCCACCCAGTTGTCTGCTCTTTGTGTCCATTCACTGTGTGTTCTTCTGTGTCTGCTTGTATTCTTGTCAGCGGCACCAGGAATCTGTCTCTTTTTATTGCCTCATCTTGCTGCGTCAGCTCTCCGAGTGGGCGGTGCCACTCCTGGGGAGGCTGCACTTTCTTTGCGCAGGGCGGCTCTCCTTACAGGGTGCACTCCTTGTGCGTGGGGCTCCCCTATGCGGGGAACACCCCTGTGTGGCACAGCACTCCTTGCGCTCATCAGCACTGCACGTGGGCCAGCTCCACGTGGGTCAAGGAGGCCCTGGATTTGAACCCTGGACCTCCCATGTGGTAAGTAGACGCTCTGTCTGTTGAGCCAAATCTGCTTCCTGCCATGTCTCTTTAAATCATAACTTAGTAGCTTGATAGAATCATAGATATTTGAGCTTGTCCAAGTCCAGTTGTCCATCACAGATTGACAATGCTTTTTCTGCAAAAGGCCAGCAAGTGAATATTTTAGGCTTAGCACGCCATAAGGCCTCTGTTGCAACGAGTCAACTGTCATTGTTGCATGAATGCCACAGCAGATAATATATAAGTGAATGCGTATGGCTGAGCTCCAAGAAAATTTTATTTACCAAAACAGGCAGCAGACTGGATTTGGCCCGTGGGCCACTCTTTGCTGGTTCTTACTCTGGATGACTGACTTTCAGTCTTTAGAAACAGGATCTGTTTATCAAATAACATCTTCAATAAACCTAATATGTAAGCCTGGTCAAAGCCAGCCTCCTGTTGGATAGGTGGGGCAGCCTAGAGCCCTGTCCTCCCTCATCAAACTGCCCAGCACTAAGAGAGGCTCAGGCACGGCTGTTTAACGTAGTATATCTGGGAACTCGATTGAACATGAGTCATTCCCTGACTCAAGACACTTAGATGCTGAACTAGAAGAGGTTTAAAGACTGGAAGCTTATGTCCATTTTTTTCCCCAACTGGAACTCCACCAGCTATGTTTTCAGGTGAGAAGCCATTTATTCTTTTTGTAATTCCCTTCTGAGCTCTCCTCGTCCCATGGCCAGCATTTTATTTTCTCCCAGGTATTAAGTTTGCTTTGTCTGGCTTGTTATTGGAAATAACCTTTCAAGGTTAGGAATTACTGGAAGAAAGTACACTGGTGGTGGTGGCATGTGTGCATGAGTGTGGCAGGGAGGATACAGGGTTAGCGGGACAGCTTGCTCCATGTGTTCTATTCCTTCTACAGAAGGAACTATGGCCCTGAAACCCAGCAGAGTTGTGGCCGACTCCTACCCTCCAGTTCCTTCTAGAGAAGGAACTATGGCCCTGAAACCCAGCAGAGTTGTGGCCAACTCCTACCCTCCAGTTCCTTAGGCTGGCCCTGGACAACAAACAAAGCGATGAGGATGGACCAGCCCCATCCCCAAAGCGAGAAGTATCTTCAGCTGCAAGCAAAACAATTCCATTCCTCTGCCCCTAATAGCTTTGTCCCTTGTCAGCCTGATGCAGTGAGAGTGGACATTGTCCCAAATCCCTCAAGACTGAGAATGAACAAAAATAAGGAGGGAGTGTAACCGCTGATTATGTAGATTCATTGTTATTGTAGCTATTATCTTATGTTAGCTGAGTAACTTGTAACATTGATAAAAAAATAAATTAAAAAAAGGGAATATAGGCTGCAGAAGAAGGGAAGACAATGGTTAACATCGTATTCAGCACATCCCTCAATACTGGGCCAATGGTAGATTCAAGGAGTCTTCATTATCCCAGCACTCATTATCCGCGTTCCTGAAGTTGTAGGGTTGCATAGAAAAGCAAAAATAGACACATCATGGACATATTAACTAATGGACTGGCCATGTATGCATAAAATCTTCCCTCACTCCAACATCTGTCTCAGATACCAAATATCTCTGAGTACAGTCTAGTGTTATAAACACTCCATGATACAACGCCAGAACAAACGGGCTGCATAATGACAAGGCGAATCTGGCAAAAGAGTTTGGATTTTTTTCTTTTTTCATGATGTTGATGAAAATGACGGTGGGTAACTATTTAGACCACAGGCAAAGTCATCGGCGAAAGAGGATTTGGAAGCATGAGATCGTTTAAGGAATGAAGAAGGGAAAGTTGACAAGGGGGCTCAGGATAGGTTCTTTAGAAGGGGTTGATTTGGATACCAAAGGATTAAGAGAGATTTCGGGGAAAATTGATGAAGCAAGACTGCAAATATTTTTGAAAATAAAATTGACGGAGGCTATATTGTGCAATCATGGAACTTTATCAGAAAAATGACCCCCTTCCATCAAAACCCAGTTTATTTTGTGTTCATTACAAAAAGTATATAGTTGAAATTCTAATGGAACTTTCTTTATAAATTAGATGAAAAACACTTAAAAAATTTTTTTCAAGATAAAATTTCAATCCAAACATTTGTTATTATTGTTAGGAAAATTTGATGCCTTTCTAGACTAAATTCACTTTACGTGGCCTTCCCTTGGTACCAACTATCGTTGGGTAATGAGGACGATTCTCAATAATGTTGGGGTGGGAACAGCCTTCCTAAATAAGACACAAACTGCGGAAGGAAAAGGTTGACAGATCTGACCACCTAAATTTTTGATACTTTTGTACCACAAACTAATAATGGATGAATACCTTGCTGGGTGAAAATATCTGTAACATATAAAATTTTTTAAAAAGGTTAATAACCAGTATACATAGAAAGCAAGTACAAATCAATGTAAAAAACAAAAAGATTCAAAGAAGAAGACAAAGGGGAACAGGGGTGGGAAGTGTCTGACAAATATGTGAAAGGATATCTACCTTCAACAGTAATTAGGGGAATGTGAAATAAGGCAGCACAATACCATTTCAATCCATGGACTGACAATGACATAGAGATATCATCTAGAATCCGTGTGGGTGCAAACAAATATACACTCTCATACACACTTCCACTCTTTTGAAGACAGTTTAGCAGTGTCTAGCAAAATTAAAATGTGTGTGTCCTTTGATATAGCAATTCCACTTCTCGGAGTAGGAATCTGTCTCATTGAAATACTCATATCTGTTCACACGGATCTCTTTACAAGTTGTTTATTAAAAGGTTATAGTAGCAGAAATGGGAAATATTTCTACTGATATTAATAACTGTTAGCACTTATCTAAAGCCTTCTTTGGGATGGCACCTTCTAAGCACTTCATATAAACAAACTCACTTAATCTTACAGGGCAACCCTATAAGTAAGAGCTTTTATTATTCTTGTTATTTAGATGAAGGACCTGAGGTGCACAATGGTGAAGCAGTTGAATTGAGGCCACCCAGCTAGCAGGAAGCAGAATTGTGATGTGAACTGAAGAAGTCTGGCTCCTATATAATCTTTGTGTCTACCAGTATAGGATTGGCTAAATAAATCAAAAAATACTTACAAGAAATACCACGACTCATTGTAAAATGAAGCAAAAGAGTGGCAGTGTAATACCAGTTATGAAATATACAAACTGTGTGTGTGAAAATGCGTGGATGAGAGGAGACTGGAGGAAACACAGTCAATGGTTGGTCGTGGTTAATTCTGCAAAAGGGCATGTGTGACAGTTTGAAGTGAATCCCCAAAAGATTATGTTCTTAAACAAATCTATTCCTGTGGCCGTGGTACCCTGTGATTGCATTAGATGCACTTTAGATCACTTGATTAGATTGCTTTTAATCAGACTACGTTAGTGAGGCGTGACTCAGGTTGAGTTTCCACCCCTACTGGAGTGGATATTAACGGAGACACAGAGAGAGGCAGACACACAAAGGAAAAGGAAGTCACTATATTGGTCCTGCCATGTGAGAGAGCACTGTAGGAAACAGAGAAGCCCTGAGGGCTGAGAGAGGTCCGAGAGTCTGGAACCAGTAGAGCACAGAGGCACCTGAGGGGCTGGGCCCACGGAGCAGCTCCAGGCGTGGGAAACGAGCCCTGCCATAGGCCTGATAGCTCACAACTGAATGCAGGGAGAAAGTGGAGTAGCCTAGACTGAGCAGGAGGCAGGAAAGAAACAAGCCCTATGCCTGGTTGCTCACAGCTATGCTTGGGGAACTGAGCTCCGAGAGGCAGTGAACCTGGAGGGGAAGGCAGAGACTTCAGCAGGGATAGCCCGCCATCTTGTTTCATCACGTGGCAGCTGACTTTGGTGAGAAAGCATTTCTGATGGTGTCTTGATTTGGATATTTCATGACCTTTGAACTGTAAGCTTTTTTCTCAAATAAAATCCCCAGTTATGAAAGCCAACCCATTTCTAGTGCTTTGATCCGTAGCCCTGAGGCAGATTAAGACGGCATGTGGGGAAGTGGACTTGGCCCAGTGGTTAGGGCGTCCGTCTACCACATGGGAGGTCCATGGTTCAAACCCTGGGCCTTCTTGACCTGTGTGCAGCTGGCCCACGCACAATCCTAATGCGCACAAGGAGTGCCGTGCCACTCAGGGGTGTCCCCACGTAGGGAGCCCCACGCGCAAGGAGTGTGCCCCATAAGGAGAGCCGCGCAGTGCAAAAGAAAGTGCAGCCTGCCCAGGAATGGTGCCACACACACGGAGAGCTGACACAACAATATGACACAACAAAAAGAAACACAGATTCCCGTGCTGCTAACAACAGTAGAAGCGGACAAAGAAGAAGACGCAACAAATAGACAGAGAACAGACAACCAGGGTGGGGGGGAAGGGGAGAGAAATAAATAAATCTTTAAAAAAGAAAGACAGCATGTGATTAGGGGCAGGTGTTGGGAGGTGCTGGTGTAGAGACCTCATTTCTACTTGTAAATCCTTGAATTGTTGAATTTTTAGGAGAATATATTGAAGTATTACTTGTATGATTTTTTTACAAGTACAAATCAAACACTAAACAATGGCAGGCTCTTCTGACCTGGTCAGAATTTGAGGCTCAATGATTGTTTGCATATGGGAAACCTCAGTGGTTGGGAGAAGAGGCCCAGTGAGGTGTGCAGTGGGCTTGCAGCTCTCTTTCTCAGGCTGGCCTCCTTGACCAGATTCATTCCAACCTGGGTCATGGGGATGGAAAGAAAATAGGGATAGCTCTCACCTGTCACATCCACACCCAGCTTTCTGAAAGACCTGTTCCTAATTGTAATATTCTAACCAGTAAGCTGTGCCTCAGTGCTTGTTCTCATGAACAGAGTATTTACTTGTTTGTATAAAGATCCATTGAGGTGGGGGGTGGGGGAACAATGGGAAACTTGTTACCACCAATGCCCTAAATAGGGCAATGACATGCTTAGTATAGTTTAGTCATTGTGGATTGGCAAATCCAAATTCATGCACAATCCCTCTTGCTTCTTCAACTGTAGAGATTTGAAAATTAAAGTTTTCACATTCCCAGACTCCCTTTCAGCTAAAGGGTGGACATGTGACACCCAATCCTGGTCCACAGGCTGTACCTTGGTACCAATGACTGGACTTCTAAGAAAGTGTTTTAAAGGTGTGGATGGGACTAAAATATTCCATTAGATTTTGGCTTCTTCCCCCTTCTTCCTGACTGGACCACACATATGATGCCCAGAAATGTAGTTGCCATCTTGTAACTAAGAAGAGTCATGCACTAAGAATGGAAGGTGGAGAGACAAATGGAGCAAGTCCAACTCAACGTTGCTTCCTCACCAAAGTCAGTTGCCCTGTGTTGAAGCAAGATGGCTGCCCGTCTCTGCCTGGCCTCTCCTTCCCCTCTGGGCTTGCCCTTTCCTCTTGAGCTCTGTGGGCCCAGCCTCTGGAGGCTCAGTGGTTAAGTGGTCCTGTAGTCTCTCTCTCTTGGTGTTGGGATTGTTTCTTTCCAGGCCACCTAGATCAGTCTCGGTTTTTCTCCTTTCTTCCCAATCTCAGCTGTAAGCTATCAGGCAAAATGTCTCCTCTCTCACTGGGGCCCCAGTCACTCATGGCCTCTCCTTTCTATCACATGGCAGGATCAGAAATGACAGAGCTCTCTCTTCCTGTGTGTCCATGTGACTGTCCATTGATATCAGACCCAGCAAGGGGGCAGAGATGCAACCTGAGTCACACCCACTGACATAGTCAAATCAAAAGCCCTAATCTTAACAGGTAATCTAATCAAAGACACCTCAGCCATACTGAATGCAATAAAAGGGTATCACACCCGGAGGAATAGATTAGAAACATAATCTTTCTCTTTTTGGAATTTGTAAAATAATCTCAAACTGCCACATCACCTGATTCCTGTATTAGTATTACATATTTGTTACCATTCAGTAGAAAACGTTCTCAGATTTGTCTTTTAACCACAGTCCATCATCCACCACTGGATGTGTTATACGGACCCATGCTTTGTACAGTCCATTCAAAGAGTACACTCAGTGGCTCTAATTCTCATCACAGAGTATGCTGTCATCATGTTAGTCCAGTTTATAATGTTTTTATTACTCCAAAAGGAAAAATCCCATATTCCTTATACCCCCCATTGTTGTCCTTTAGTACTGAAAAAATATCTTCTTGCCATTGCTGCAAAATATTGCAATTTTGCTATGTTAGATTTGTTCTATTTTTTTCATGTTGCACCATATTCTTAGGACTTTTGTAAAAGAAGAGCATGCTTATATTTATACTATCAACCATAATCTTCACCTATCACTGAAATCACTGTGTTATACATTCCCCAGATCATTCTCTGGTTTCTTTTCAATTGACATTTACTTCCACAGACTACCCCTTTCAGTCACAATCCCATTTATAAATCAGCAATGTTAGTTATACTTATTATGTGTTCCTCTCAATGCTATACTTCTCCATACTTTTACAGTTAATATCATTAGTAATGGTACTTACATTTAGCATCATCTCCCATTTTCAACCCACCTTCTATTTCCTAGTAACTTACACTCTGGAGTTTACCTCTGTGAGTTTACTCATTGTATTTAGTTCACATTAGTGAGACCATACAATATTTGTCCTTTTGTGTCTGGCTTATTTCACTCAACATAATATCCTCTAGGTTCATCCATGCTGTCATTTGTTTCCTGATTTCATTTCTTCTTTCAGCTGAATAGTATTTCATTATGTGTACATACCACATTTTGTTTATCCATTCATTGGTTGATGGTCACTTGAGCTGGTTGCATCTTTTAGCAATTGTGAATAATGCTGCTCTAAACATCAGTGTGCAAACGTCAGTTTGTGTCCTTGCTTGCAGGACTTCGGCATATATACCTAGCAAGGGAAGTGATGGATCATACGGCAATTCTATACCCAGCTTCTTTTTTTTTCTTTTTTTAAGATTTATTTTATTTATTTAATTCCTCCCCCCCCCGGTTGTCTGTTCTCTGTGTCTATTTGCTGCGTCTTGTTTCTTTGTCTGCTTCTGTTGTTTTCAGCAGCAAGGGAAGTGTGGGCGGTGCCATTCCTAGGCAGACTGCACTCTCTTTAGTGCTGGGCCGCTCTCCTTATGGGCGCACTCCTTGCACGTGGGGCTCCCCTACGCGGGGGCACCCCTGTGTGGCAGGGCACTCCTTGCGTGCATCAGCACTGCGCATGGCCAGCTCCACACGGGTCAAGGAGGCCCGGGGTTTGAACCGTGGGCCTCCCATGTGGTAGACGGACGCCCTAACCACTGGGCCAAGTCCGTTTCCCTATATCCAGCTTCTTGAAGTACTGCCAAACTGTCTTCCGCAGAGGCTGCCCCATTCTACATTCCCATCAACAGTGAAGGAGTGTTTCTGTTTCTCCACATCCTCCACATCTGTTTCCTTATAGCTTACAGTTTTCTGTGTGTGAGTGTGTGTGTGTGTGTTTTAAATAATGGCCATTCTATAAGGTGTGAAATGGTGTCCCATAGTTTTTGATCTGCATTCCCTAATAGCTAGTGATGCTGAACATTTTTTAATGAACTTTTTGGCCACTTGTATTTCCTCTTTGGAGAAACGACTCTTCAGGGATGCTTGTCTTTTTATCATTTTATCATTGTATGGTCTCTTTACATAACATGGATATCAAACCTTTATCAGATATGTGGTTTCCAAATATTTTCTCCCTTTGAGTAGGCTGGCTTTTTACTTTCTTGACAAAGGCTTTTGAAAAACAAAAGTGTTTAATTTTGAGGAGGTTCCATTTATCTATTTTTGTTGTCATTGTTGCTTGTGCTTTGGGTGTAAGGTTTAAGAAATTGCCGCCTACCTCAAGATCTTGAAGATGTTTTCCTACATTTTCTTCTACAAGTTTTATGGTTCTAGCTTTTATATTTAGGTCCTTGATCTATTTTGAATTAATTTTTGTTTAAGGTGTGAGATATGGGTCTTCTTTCTTTTGGCTATGGATATCCAGTTCTCCCAGCACCATTTGTTGAGTGGACTGTTCTGGCCCAGCTGGGAGGGCTTGACAACCTAGTCAAAATCACTTGACTGTGGATGTGAGGAACTATTCCTGAGTTCTTGACTTGGTTCCATTGGTCAATCTGTCTATCTTTATGTCAGTACCATGCTGGTTTTTTAATCACTATAGATAAGTATTAATAATATGCTTTAAAGTCAGGTAGTGAGAGTCCTCCAACTTTGTTCTTCTTTTTTAAAGATACTTTTGGCTATTTGGGGCCCCTTACTCTTCCAAATAAATTTAATAATTGGTTTTTCATTTATCCAAAAAAGGCTGTTAGAATTTTTATCAGGATTGTGTTGAATCTGTAAGTGAGTTTGGGTTGAACTGATGCAAAACTAATGATATTTAGTTTTCCAATCCATGAATACAGAATGCCCTTCCATTTATTTAAGTCTTCTTCAGTTTCTTTTAGCAACGTTTTTCAGTTTTCTGAATACAGGTCCTTTATGTCCTGGTTAAGTTTATTCCTGAATATTTGATTCTTTTTTTTTTTTTTTTTAAGGATTGAACCCGGGACATTGTATGTGAGAGGCTGGTACTCAACCACTGAGCCACATTGGCTTCCCTGAATTGACTTTTTTGTTTGTTTTGCTTGTTGATTGTTTTTGTTTTTTCTGGAGGCACCGGGAACCAAACCCGGGACCTCCCATGTGGGAGGCATTTGCTCTATTGCTTAAGCCACATCCACTCCCTAAATATTTGATTCTTTTAGTCACTATTGTAAATGGAATTTCTGTTAAACTCTTTATTCTTGGGTCAGTAGGGTCTGCAAGGCTCAAGTTTTGTATTTTATGTAGCATGTGTTAATACTTAACAGTAGGTCTTGCTTTCACAAAGTATCCTCTTGCAGCTGTGTTTTCTGTTGTTTTGCAGCTGTCTCGTGGAGACCTGATTTATGCCACAGGCTCACTCCTGACCCTCAGATCCTTGCCTCACATCTCGCTTGCCAAGGGAACAGGCAGAGATAGAGTTCACTTCTGTGGGCTTCTTTTCCTTCATCTCTACAATTAACCTTATAAAAATTTCAGAAAAAATAAAATAATCAGTGTCTAGTACACAGTAAGTGCTAAAAAGTTACTGAATGCAGGTATACAAGTTAAAATCCTCTGTAATCCCAGTATCTTGGGGGGAAACCGCTGTTACCATTTCAAGGGGGTAATCAGAAAGCAGGCTGGCTTTTTTCACCTGTCGCCCCCAGGGGTGGGTGGATGTTGCCCAGCCCCTTGGTGGACCCTCAGGCAGGACGGGTGACTTGTTGGTCATCTTGCCTGGTACTGACACAGGGGTCTAACATTGGTGTGCTTCAGACTTGGCAGATCTTTAAAGCTGACTCTTTCTCTTGAGGATACTTTTGTGGGTTCTTGGGAGAGCCCCTATCCACTTGGACCTGTCACTGTCATTCTCTTGACATGGGTGAATACTTTAACTGCTGGTCACCCTCACTTCTGAACTCTTTCTGTTGGGGCAGGGGCTAAGACAACCCCTCTGTGGGTGTGAAGCCATTGTAAATAGACCTCTTTAAAAAAAAAAAGATTTATTTATTTATTTTCCCTTGCCCCTGCCCTGCTTCTGTGTCCATTTGTTGTACGATCTTCTGTATCTATTTCTCTCTTTTTCTGTCTTTTCTTCTCATCTTTCGTCTCTAGGATTCAGAGAGATTGGATCCCGGGGACCTCTGATGTGGAGAGAGGTTCTCTGTCAGTTGTGCCACCTCAGTTCCTGATCTCTGCTGCACTTCGCTTTGACTCTCCCCTTCATCTCTCTTTTGTTGTGTCATCATCTTGCTGCATGACTCACTCGCCGGGCACTCGGCTCACCACGTGGGCACTGGCTCGCCACACCAGCATGCTTTCTCTTCTTCTTTTTTACCAGGAGGTCCTAGGGATAGAACCTGGGTTCTCCCATATGGTAGGCGGAGGCGCTATTGCTTGAGCCACATCTGCTTCCTTAAATAGACCTCTTGAAGATGTGATTTTTACCTGGGGTGTGCCTACCTGACTGAGATGGGTCTTAATCTGGATTGCAGGAAGCTTTATAGAAAGAAAGCTACTGGGAGGAGCCAGAAGCAAGGAGGGAAGCAGACTTGGCCCAGTGGTTAGGGCGTCCGTCTACCACATGGGAGGTCCGCGGTTCAAACCCCGGGCCTCCTTGACCCGTGTGGAGCTGGCTCGTGCGCAGCGCTGATGCGTGCAAGGAGTGCCGCGCCACGCAGGGGTGTCCCCCGCGTAGGGGAGCCCCATGTGCAAGGAGTGCGCCCCGTAAGGAGAGCTGCCCAGAGCGAAAGAAAGTGCAGCCTGCCCAGGAATGGTGCCCCACACATGGGGAGCTGACACAACAAGGTGATGCAACAAAAAGAATGCCGCTGACAATAACAGAAGCGGACAAAGAAGACACAGCAAATAGACACAGAGAACAGACAACCGGGGTGGGGGAAGGGGAGAGGAATAAATAAATAAATCTTTAAAAAAAAAAGAAAGGAGAGGTCATGGCCATGTGCTATGAGGTGGGGATTTAATCCAAAAAACCCCAGGGACTGTGGCAAGCCAGCACTGGAATGCTACCCAAACCTGGGAGGAAGCAAGCCTTCCAGCCTCTGAACCCATGAGCCAACAACAGTCCCATTGTTTAAACCAACCCACCGTCTTTGTCATAGGAGCCTGGAAGACTAAGACAGGTATGTATTGTCTCTGTGCTTCAGCCACCAAACTTCCATTTTAACATGTTGTCATAATTTCTCCACACGTGAAATCCTTATCAGTGACATGGGATACATAGCTACGGACATAAAGGTGTCAATTATAAGGTTGTTGTGAGGATTACTTGAGTATTTTTTAAAGACTTGACTGTGTCTGGTCTGGAACAGAGGCTCAATAGAGGGTCCTTTCCTCCCACTTGCCCCCATTGCCCAGAGGCGTTCGTTGACACTGGTGGTCATAACTGGAGGTTCCTTATAGGGTCGGCTTTTGGAGGAGCAATGGGATCCCTGGTGACAGAGCTGATTGCATCTATTCCCTGGGCTCGATTCTCTGTTGCATTTCTGGTGCTGGCAGCTGGACCAACCCTGTAGCTCAGTCCACTCAATGAGGTAAAGAGCAATTCCTCTAAACATGGGCCCCCTGGCATGTCACCCAGATGAACTAGTGCTCACGACATCTGACATCTGGACCGACTCCTTTGCAACCTAGAGCCCCAAGATGTGGAATTCATCTGCCCTAAGGGCAAGTTAGAATCAATGTTCCACAAATCTCTCAGTAAGGCTGACATTTCGTCATGTAAAACAGTCCCAGAAAGAGCTAGCGAGTTCACCTGGGTGAGGAAGGAAAACTAGTGTAGGAGCTAGAGAATCACTGGTCTCCATTTTTTAGTTTGGACTAGAGCTGGGGACTGGGACGGCTAGGTGGGCAGGCAGTGTGGGGCAACACTGCCCCCTAGAGGTCCTCGGGTATTCTTTTTTTTCTTCTTCCTATCCGGTTGCGTCATCGTCTTTTTGCTGTGTCATCATTTTTTTGGTGTGTCATTTTGCTGCAGGGGCTTCTGTGCCTCTCTGCCCAGACTGTGCAGGTCTGGAAAGCCTTTTTCCTTTTTTACCAAGAGGTCCCGGGGATTGAATCCAGGTCCTCCATATGATAATCGGGAGCTCAATTGCTTGAGCCACATCCACTTCCCCCTCGAGTATTCTTTTTTTTTTTTTAGTTTCTAAATTTCATTTTATTATTATCTTTTTTAAAAATATATATAGATCTCACACAAAATGTTTCATTAAAAAATATGAGATTCCCATATACCCCACTCTCCCCACCTGCTACTCCTCCCATATCGACAACTTCTTTCATTAGTGTGGTACATTCATTGCATTTGATGAGTACCTTTTGGAGCACTGCTGCACAGTATGGATTATAGTTTATGTTGTAGTTTACACTCTCTCCCAGTCCATTCAGTGGGTTATGGCAGGATATATAATGTCCTGCATCTGTCCCTGCAATATCATTCAGGACAACTCCAAGTCCTGAAAATGCCCCCATATCCCACCTCTTTTGCCCTCTCCCTGCCTTTGGCAACTCCCGTGGCCACTGTCTCCACATCAGTGATATAATTTCTTCCATTGCTAGAGTCATAATATTTCTATAGTAGAATACCAGTAAGTCCACTGTAATCCATATATTATTCCTCCATCCTGAGGACCCTGGGATGGCGATGTCCACTCCACCTCTAAATCAAAAGGGCCCCTCGGATATTCTTGATCCATTTTACTCCAACCACAGAATCTTAGGGTATCATTCTACTATACTTAAAGCAGATGCTCAACTACATCCCTTGATTTGTGGTAATTCTTGATCCATATTCCTCCAATCACAGAATCTTGGGGTATCGTTCTACTACATTTGAAGCAGATACTCAACTACATCCCTTGATTTGCGGTGATTCAGAAGTTCAAGGGAAATAAATTGAGCCTCATCCACAGATAACTTCAGTCATATGCTGCCCGGTCCGGGACCAGGGTCAAGAGGACAAATGGCAGCCTACATCCCATGTATTATCCATATATCATATATCTACATGTTTAAATGTGATAAATTACCTAATAAACAATTAGATAAAATATATCCTATCCTGGTACTTTGACAAGTGTGCCTTCATCATGCCCTGGAAGGCCAAGTCAAACTCAGAATTCTTATTTGACTTCTTGGACTCCACCCCTGAGCATTACGGCGCATGTGTGGGAGCCAGCTGCTGGCCCGTGTTCTTCTCTTCCACCCCCAACTCCATCTCCAAGCAAATTCAAATGCACAAATGTGGACGCCCCAGACCTCACTTCTATGTCCATAGCATTCCTCTTCCCCTTCCCCACAGCAGTCCCTTGGCCACCTCTCAGGTCTTTGGCATATATACTGGAAGTGCAATCCAACCTTAGGAGGACAGACCCAGATAAGAAAATGAGAAGGCTCTAGGGGTGGCCTTGGGGGCATTTGGGAAGAGATTCCAGGATTCTGGGTACCTGGAGCATGGAGGACCATGATCTCTGAGTGTGTCCCCTTGTCCTATGGAGTTTTGCCCCATGGAAGGAATGTCCAGAAAGCCAGAGCAGGGTCCTGGAAAACATGGGACCCAGGACAGGAGATCCTCTTGCCTGAGTAATGGCCATTCTCATTTGGAGAGGTCCCTGAAGGAAAAGGATATCTTAGCTGCTGAGAAAAAGATAAAAAATCATCCGTGCAGGAGGAAGAAGATGGAAGAGTTGGTCATTGACTAGCACAGCTTAGCTGACCAAGGCACAGCAGTTCCAGGTATCAGGTGAGGCTGTGCTTGACCAGTCCTCCCCTAGTGGCTCCAATGGCATTCACTCAACCCTTGGCCTATGACTGCTGGGAAGAAGAGGGCTTCCCTATAAAGAAAACAACTGTATCCAACTTAGGCACTCCCCGAACTCTGGTGTGGGAAACCCTTCTGAAAAAATGGATCAAAAACCATTTCTCATGGGTCAGAAAAGGAGCTTCTTGGAAGTTAGAGTAATGGGATGCTTGTGGGCATTCGGAGTCAAGTGTATTCCAAGATCAGAGCTAGCAGGGGTGAAGTGGGGGTCATGAGGCTGATAGAACAGCAGTCAGTGGGACAGAAGGATGGAGAAGGCAGTGGTCCTGGAACAGAGGGTCTAGAGAGCTGCAAGGAACAGCCCCGGCTAGGGGTAAACCCCTTAGAGAGAAGATCTAGGGAGCAGTCTGGTTACTTGTGGGAATTTGGGGGACTATTGGAGAAGAGGGTCTTGGGAAAAGACAGGCTTTCCTGTGCTTCAAGGCAATGAGAATCAAGCAAGTGAGGACTTGGAGCGTCCAGATGGCAGCAGGAATAAAACATGATTAATTTGAGCACGTAGGTTGGTGAACCCTGAATTTTCTAGTTAAATGTGTTTTTAGGGAAGAAAGCAACTTAAAGAAGTTACTTATGTTTTATAAACAGGAGCAGTACATCGTATCCGAATAGTATGTTCTTAATTATAGTTTATGAAATGGGCGCAGAGAAGAAAAGGATACTGGCCTCCAGGGGCGGGCTCCCACTTCCAGCACCAGGCAATTGAAATGGGCTTTGCCATCGCATCCTCAGTTGGAATCTTTTTCAGCTAAATTCCAATGAAGACAGATGTTTCCAATTTAGCCTTTCAAAGTACACAGTAATAAAATAATCTTCAAATTAGCATGTTGGTAGGGCTGGTGTTTACAATCTGTTTTGAAAAGCCTCTGCCTCTGCCTGTTTGCATTTCCATCAGGAAGATGTGATTGCCAAGCGCGCATTATCATGTTATCTTTTTAACTTTTATGTTCAGATTCTGATTCAGACACAACATTCTTTCTTTGAAGCTCTCTGCAGAAGCTGACCAAGAATTTATACTTTTTAAAATATGAAACTCATTTTTTTTTGGTGGTCAAAAACCTTTCTGATGAGACCTCATTAGGTCTTTTCTGAATATTTATGAAGCTTTTCAGAAGGTGCCAGAGACCTGTTCGACTAATTAAACTTCTAAGGGAAAGGAAGATTCCAGGAGAGATTCTTAGTCTGTCTAAGTCTGGGAAAATTTGAATGCACCATGGAGAATGTCAGAAGCAGTGCAAAAACAAGAACCTGGCTGCTAATTAAAAGAATGTTCCAGGGTACGGATGTGGCTCAGGCAGTTGGGCGCCCGCCTCCCACATGGGAGGTCCAGGGTTCAGCCTCCTAAAGAAGACAAGCAAACAATGAGCAGACAACAAGCAGACATTGAGCAAAAAACAAAAACAAAAACAACTAGCAGACAATGAGCAAAAAACAATGTGCAGACAACAAGCAAAATCAAGGAGCAAGGAAACAAGCAAACAATGAGCCAACAGTGAACAAAACCAAAATGATCAGGGAGAGGATGTGGCTCAAGCAGTTGGGTGCCCACTTCCCACATGGGAGCTCCTGGGTTCGGTTTCTAGGGCCTCCTAAAGAAGAAACAAACGGACAATGAGCTAACAGCAAGCAAAAACAATGAGCAAAAACCAGTGAGCAAACAGAAGAGGGAATCTTCTCTGGGGTGTGGGGGTGGGGGATAAAATTAAATTAAATTTAAAAAAATGAATGTTTCATGGAGGCATATAGGGGAACATGACTTCTAAAATGTGGGTTCAGCTTTGGATCTTCAGTGGGAGAATCCTTCCTAGGCCAAGGCCGATGCCCCCAGGCCTCTCAGAAACATATGCCTTGTAGAGTTTACATTTGGCTAACGGGAACCCGGAGGGAGGAGCCACGTGTGCCTGTCTTTGTCAGGGTTCCAGCGCTGTGCTTACTCAGCTGAAGGAGGGCATGGTGGTGGATGAAAGGCAGGTGCAATCGCGTTGGTTCTTTTCCTCTCAAGAGGTGGAGTCTGTTTCCCTCTTGAATCTGGGCTGGCCAGTGACAGCTCTGATAACTCAGTATGGTAGAAAGGATGCTCGCCCAGTTCCAGGCATAGGCTTTGGAAAACTGGCAGCTTTCCACCTGCAGTCCAGGTAAGAAGTCCAACTGCCTTTCTGGAGAGACTCCACGGAGAGGTCCTGGCTCTACATGGACAGGGAGAGGGGTCCAGATGAGCCTAGCCTTCCAAAGTCCCTGCCAAGGCACAGGCACAGGCACGTGCGTGAAACCTCGGACCCTCCACACAGCTGTCAGCTGGGCGTGTCAACACCGGGAGAAGCAGAAGAATCGCCTTGCTGAGTCCTGCCCCGGCCTGTGAAAGACACTTGTTGTTTTAAGCCATTAAGTGTTTTATTATTTCTCCAGAATTTCCTTTTACTTTTTATTGTGATTAACTTGACATAACGTATTATCAACCATTTTAGTGTGTATCATTCAGTGGCACTTAGAACAGTCACAGCGTTGTGCAACCAACACCTCTGTCTAGTCCAAAGCATTTTCATCACCTCAAAAGAAAAGCTGGAAACCTTTACCCTCTTCCCTCTCCCCTCTGCTCCTGGCAACCTCTAATCTGCATTTGTCTTTAGGGATTTTCTTATTCTGGGTATTCACATAAATGGAATCATAAAGTATGTGGTCTCTAGTTTTCACTTAGCATAATGTTTTCAAGGATCATCCATGTTTTAGCATGTATCAGACTTCCATTCCTTTTTAAGGCTGAGTAATATTCTGTTGTATGGGTGTAGCAGATTTGTTTATCCATTCATTTGCTGATGGATATTTGGGTTGTTTCTACCTTTTGGTTATTGAAAATAATGCAGTATGAACAGTCACGTACATATTTCTGTACATACCTAAGAGTGGAATTATTGGGTCATATAATAATTCTCTATTTAATTTTTTGAGAAACCACTTCTTTTCACAGCGGCTGCGTCATTTACATTCCCAGTAGCAATGTGTGAGGGTTCCAATTCTCCATTCTTGCCAACACTTGTTATTTTCCAGTTGTTTTTTTGGTTGTTTTTTGTCATCCTAGATGTGGTGAAATGGCATCTCATCATGGTTTTGTTTTGCATTTCACTAATGACTAATGATACGCAGCATCTTTTCATTTACTTGTTCTTTGGCAATTCTCTGCTCAAGTCTTTTGCCCATTTTTGAATTGGGTTGTTTGTCTTTTTGTTGTTGTGTTGAAGAATTCTCTCTATATATTGAACAGTAGACCCTTGTCAGATATGTAATTTAAAATATTTTCTTCCATTACGTAGTTTACATTTTCACTTTCTTAATAATGTCCTTTGGTGAAGAAAAGTTTTTAAATTTGATGAAGTCCAATTTATCTATTTTTTTTCCTTTTGTTATTGTGCTTTTGGTGTCATGTCTAAGAATCACTTGTCAAATCCAAGGTCATGAAGATTTACTCCTATGCTTTCTTTAGAGTTTTATAGTTTTATCTCTTATATTTAAGTCTTTGATCCATTTTTAGTTTTTTTTTTTTAAATGATATGTAGTCCAACTTCATTATTTCACGTGTTGGATAATTAGTTATCCCAGCACCATTAAGTTTTGGATAGTTTTTTATGCAGCAACAATTAACTTATATAGACATGCCCACCACCCAGAAAATATGTAGATAATTGAGACATCATCATGGTACATGTTGATGGAGCTCATTCATTGAGGTTGCACTGAAACAAATTCAGAAGGATGGAGTCCTTTGACCATTTTCCCTTTCTCTAGAGGAGAGTCACAGGTACCCTGCAGAGGCCCAAATTGTAGAAGACTAGTGCCCAGGTTACATATGTCTGCCTGAGTCTCCATGCTTTTCGCTAAGTTCTTGCACTTCTGCGAAGAGACTTCAAATGGACAGATTCTACAAGTGCATCAAACTGAGTAGGTCTGAATCTCGCTGGTGGACACAGCTTGGGCTCTCCTAGTAGGAGGTCCTGTTAAAACGGTGTCTCACTTGTACACTTGGTCTGGATAAAATGACTCCTCCTCTGTTACTGTGTTAGCAAAGGAGTGGTGGGTGTGGTTGGCCTGCCATAAAATGTCAACCTAATCTATGGACAATCGTCTTTAACAGGGAACTTGCACCATGGGAATCCTTATAACAACAACAGCTGTAGTTTGGGGGAAAGAAAAGAGCTCAGTGAAATGCAGCTTTGTAGAGAAGACTAAAAAAGTATTTTAACAAGTTATGAAAATTTTCCAGCTGCTCAAGTTCAGTATATATCACACATAAAATAAAATAAGCAAAAGTAAGGTTATTTACTCAGTGTGAGTGATTCCTGGCCTAGTAACATGGACATGTAGTTTTGTTCAAGATGCCTTGAGCTGTTACGTTTGGCAGGTTGTTCTCTGAATATAATACTTGATTATGCAAATGTATGACAGCACCCTAAGGAATGCTATATTTTTGAGGCGCTCTTCCTACCTAAGGAAAATGGTGATAGCTTGATTGGTAGGATAAACTCTATTTAAGGACTTTGTTAACTGTTTTTCCATTGACTGGAAATGTACTGTGGAATTGAATTTTCTCCCAATCGCATTTTTGGAGTTCATTTTTGAGACTTTTTCTGCACTGAAGGTGTCATTTTGAGTTGAAGGATTTCTGGATAGAAAGCAAAAAATGCAGCTGGCTCCATTTCCCCAGACATGATCTCGAATCACGTCTGTTACGCTCCTCCATTCAGCAGGGCTGTGTACTGAATCAGCATTTTGGGTTTCTGTTAGGGCAGGGAGCGTATCAGAGGTTCTTGAGTTCTCTATGAGAATTTTATGTTTTCTGATTTACCTTCTTTGTTATTACACAAAAGTTAACGTTAGCACTATAACCAAGAACTGCCACATATTTTCAGTGTCTGTGCTTGCTTGAATTCAATCTTTAAGTTTGTTTTTATTTTATAGTTGCATAACAGCTCTAGCTATACTTGGCACTTTAGTTCTAGTTTTTTTTTTTTAATTTTTAAAATTTATTTTATTTCTCTCCCTTCCCTCCTCCCCAGTTGTCCACTCTCTGTGCTCATCCGCTGTGTGTTCTTCTGTGTCCGATTGTATTCTTGTCAGCAGCACCAGGAATCTGTGTCTCTTTTTGTTGTGTCATCTTTCTGCATCAGTTCTCTGTGTGTGCGGCAACACTCTTGGGCAGGCTGCACTTTTTTGGCACTGGGAGGCTCTCTATAGGGCGCACTCCTTGTGCATGGGTCTCCCCTACACCGGGGACACCCCTGCGTGGCAGGGCACTCCTTGTGCGCATCAGCACTGCACATGGGCCAGCTCCACATGGGTCAGGAGGCCCTGGGTTTGAACCCTGGACCTTCCATGTGGTAGGCGGACACCCTATCAGTTGAGTCAAATCTGCTTCCCAGTTCTAGTTTTATGTTTGCATTTATTTTACTTTCTTCAGCTTGTTCTTTGTACTAGACACAGATCTGAAAGCTTCACGTGTATTACTACATTTTCTCCCCACAGCAACTCAATGAAAAAGGTACTAGAACTATCCCCATATTATATATGTTGAAAGAGAGGCACAGCAAGGTTGAGCTTAAGTAACAGAAAATAAAATTAAAAGGGTTTAAATAATAATAGAGACTTGTTGACTCACGTAATTGAAAAGTCCAGAGGTAGAGTGATCTTCAGGAATCAGTTTCTCTGCAATTACTTGCGCTTGACCAAATTCTGTATGTCAGCTTCATTTCCTGGTTGGCTCCTCTCAGGATCACAAAATAGCTGTCTTCTTCTGCTAGGACCACATATTCCCTCACTGACATCCAGGGAGAAAGAGTCACCTCCCCAACTGAGTTCTCACCATGCATTGATTGGATTTTCTCAAATGCAATCTCTGTGGCCAGGAGAACACCATACACCAATCGGCTTGGGCTTGAGGTAATAACTGTGCCAGTGGAGAAGGAACAATCGTGGTTGGTCCATAGACCCAGCAGGGCCTACCCCTGGAATACCTAATGCCTAAGACACATTGGCGACCCGCCAAGATGACCTGGAAGTGGGAGGGAAGCACGCTTTTCACCCCATTTCATAAGTTGCCTGAGGTCTTGTGGTTAATATGTGAGGTTAGGATTCCAGTTCAGCAGTCTGACTCCAGAGTCAGTTCTCTTAACCATTGTAAGACATGAAATTAGAACATATAACTTTATAACACATAATCATTATAATACATAATTGAGTTATACTAACAATTATCTGAGTGAATGAGTCATGTGATACTCAATTTTAAGAAAGATTATGTGAGAATGTTTTAAATGGAGAAAGAGAAAAACATAAGTAATTTTGTATCAGTTATCTACAGCCGAGTAACAAATCGCCCCAAGACTTAGTGGCTTATATCTTCCATGGCTTCTGTGTCAGGAACTCAGGAAGAGCTCAGACTGGCAGTTCTGCCTCCAGGCTCTCAGGCAGTTGTAGGCAGATGCTGGCTGGAGCTGGAACAGCTGGGGGTAGTCAATCTCCATGGAGCGTCAGGGACTCTCCATCTGGTTTCTCTGTAGGGGCCAGTTTGACTTTCCTCCCAGCATGGTGGCCTCAGAGCAGAAAGACTTGACATGGCAACTTAGACCTCCAAAGGCAAGTGTCCTGAGAGAACCAGGGGGAAGTGATATCGTCTTTTACAACCCCATCAGAGCTTTGAGCCTGCCCACACTGAAGGGTTGGGAATGTAGACCCTGCCTCTCTGCGGGAGGATTGGCAACATCACATGTGGGACGGGAGATTTTGTTGTGGTCATCTTTGGAAAACAGAGCCTGCCATAATTTCTATACTTCTGTTATTGGTGGGTTCTTGGGATCTTTAAAATAGAAGTGATTAAGTAAATGTATAGAGACAGAATTAGATTGGTGGTTATGTATGTCAGGGGAAGGATAGAAGGATTGCAAGGTGTCTGCTAAGGGATGTAAGGGATAAGGTTTTTCTTTTTAGAGTAATGGAAATGTTCTAAAATTGTGGCAATGAATGCACAGCTCTGTGATTATACTAAAAGCCACTGATTGTACAGTCTGGGTGAGATATGAATATATCTCAGTAAAATTGCTTTAAAAAATAGAATTGGGAAGCGGACTTGGCCCAATGGGTAGGGCGTCTGCCTACCACACGGGAGGTCTGCCGGTTTTGGGCCTCTTTGACCCGTGTGGAACTTGCCCATGCACAGTGCTGATGCGCACAAGGAGTGCTGTGCCACGCAGAGGTGTCCCCTGCGTAGGGGAGCCCCACGTGCAAGGAGAGCCACCCCATGCAAAAAAAGTGCAGCCTGCCCATGAATGGCGCTGCACACACGGAGAGCTGACACAACATGACACAACAAAAAGAAACACAGATTCCCAGTGCCGCTGATAAGGATAGAAGCAGTCACAGAAGAACACACAGTGAATGGACACAGAGCAGACAACCGGGGGAGGAGGGAAGAAATAAAAAAAAAATAGAATTGATACCTAACAGATATCCTGTGCCGTTACTTATGAATACCCATAGGTGTTGCTTACTTTATTAAGTCGATTGAACTCCTTTAAAACATATATACTACTATGTAACACATCTGAAGAGAATAATTTTTAGTTTATTTCAGTATCATGTTGTCATGAGATTAGCCCCTTAGCCGCCCCTACGAAATGGATCTAATAAAGATCAAGTTGTGCTGATGTGACTTTTTTTTAAACATTAATTTATTTATTTCTCCCCCCCATCCGTTGTTTGTGCTAGCTGTTTGCACTCTGTGTCCATTCGCTGTGTGCTCTCTGTGTCTGCTCATCTTCTCTTTAGGAGGAGGCACTGGGAGGCAAACTTGGGATGTCCCACGTGGAAGAGAGGCACTCAATTGCTTGAGCCACCACCACTCCCCGCTTCGTTGTGTCTCTCATTGTCTTTCCTCTTTGTGTCTCCTTGTTGCGTCATCTTGCTGTGCCAGCCTGTTGCACCAACCCATCTGGTCAGCTCACTGTCTTGCTTGTGTTCTCTAGGAGGAACCAGGAACAGAACCTGGGAACTTCCCATGTGGTAGGTGGGTGTCCAAATGCTTGAGCCACATCTGCTTCCCCTGATGGTGAATTCTGAGCCAATAATAGTTGAGGGTCCATAAAAATAAACCTGCCCTCTGCCTCTTGGCAGCTTGATACAGCCAACAAAAAGTAAAGGGGAAGGGAGTGGGTAGTTCAGTGGTTTGAGTGCCTGCTTCCCATGTAGGAGGTTCCAGGTTCAGTCCCTGATACCTCCTTACAAAAAAACAAATAAAAAAATTCCCGTTTAACAACAGCAACAACAAAAAGTAAAGGGGAAGACACTGAAATGAATGTTAGAGACCACATTGGGTCAAGAAACTAAGTGGAAAAGAGATGTCAAACTACTGGGTAGGAAGATGAGAGTAAAATGTGGGAACTAGTTTACCTTGAGAGTCCAATAGAACTTACACTGAAATTTAGAATTAGGAAGCAGACGTGGCTCAACTGATAGCGCATCCGCCTACAATATGGTAAGGCCCAGCATTCGATGCTCAGGGCCTCCTGACCTGTGTGGTGAGCTGGCCCACGTGCAGAGCTGAGGCACGCAAGGAGTGCCATGCCACGCAGGGGCGCCCCTGTGTGGAGGTACCCCATGTGCAAGGAGTGTGCCCTGCAAGGAGAGCCGCCCAGTGTGAAAAAAGTGCAGCCTGCCCGGGAGTGGCACTGCACACATGGAGAGCGACGCAGCAAGATGATGCAACTAAAAAGAGACACAGTTTCCCGGTGCCACTGAGGGTGCAAGTGGACACAGAAGAACATACAGCGAGTTGACACAGAGAGCAGACAAGGCGGGTGGGGAAGGCGAGAGAAATAAATAAAATACATCTTTGAAAAAAAAAGAAATTTAGAATGAAGCAGGGTCAGGCCAGAAGGACTTCAAATTTTATTTATATGACATCTATTTCTAAGAATGAGTGGATGATTTTCTTATACGTCATTTAAAATTAATTATATACAAGAAATGTTAAAATCAGTAATACATCTTAAAGAATTTCTATACTTAACAAACACATAATACATTCAAATCCGTAATCCCCATATATAACAAAATAACCTACTGTGTAATTTATAACTAATTTCTAACATTATTCTTCTTGAGGTTTATGAAAACACTCATTGAATAAGAATTACAAGGGAAGCAGACTTGGCCCAGTGGTTAGGGCATCCGCCTACCACATGGGAAGTCCGAGGTTCAAACCCCGGGCCTCCTTGACCCGTGTGGAGCTGGCCCATGCGCAGTGCTGATGTGTGCAAGGAGTGCCCTGCCATGCAGGGGTGTCCCCCACATAGGGGAGCCCCACGTGCAAGGAGTACGCCCCATAAAGAGAGCCGCCCAGCGCGAAAGAAAGTGCAGCCTGCCCAGGAATGACGCCGCACATACGGAGAGCTGACACAGGATGATGCAACAAAAAGAGACACAGATTCCCGTGCCGCTGACAGCAGAAATGGACAAAGAAGATGACACAGCAAATAGACACAGAGAACAGACAACCGGGGTGGGAGGGGGGAGTGGAGAGAAATAAATAAATAAATAAGTAAATCTTTAAAAAAAAAAGAATTGCAAGCTGCTAGATAGAATAGTAACTAAGTGTGAGAAAATATATAAAATCATTCATTTTAGTTATTTAAGAGTGAACTACTATGGATAACTTGCAATAACTCTTAATCTGGGTCTGAGGAATAATAAATATCAACCATCCTTAATAAAATAATTTCTTTTTAATCGTGTGTTTGTGTAAGTAAAAATTACAATCAAGAAAATGAATAAAAGATTCATAAATGCTCAGAGAAAAAGCTATAAAGTTTGATCATATTTTAAAAATTGAAACAAAAGAGCCAACATTTATAAGAGAAAAGAATTGTGGCAAATTATGTAATCTCTATGCATCTTCCCTATATAAAACAGCAGAATCAATGAAGTTATGTCAAATTCACTGTTTTTGACCCAAGAATAAAGTCTTTTTAAATGAAAACCAAAACTGAACCAAAACAAAACGTGGTTTCAGAGGATAGTAGGAATTCCATCCCCACTTCAGTTGATTACATGGGGGCTTGCTTCTGTGCTCCTTTCTTTCAAATACAAGAACGATGTTTCTCATGTTTGTGAATGAGAAAAGGATAAAATCAGGAGGTTGGGAATGGAGAAGGAAGAGAAAAGAAATGGCAGATCAGAACGAGAGGGTTTTCCACTCAAACTTGGGAGGAGGAAAGGAAGAGGAGGAAAATTTAATCTGGGTCGAGAATGTGTTCTCCTGTCTGTGGGAGAGAGGGAGCTGGTCAGCAGAATTGACAGCACATGATTTGTCTTGAAGTTATGCTGGGCAAGCCAAGGCTGTATAGCTCTGGGTATTGGGAAAGGGTTTTAAAGAAATACCTGCTCCCCCGTGCTGCAGAAGAATAAGAGATACACCAAGCATCTCAAACATCCAAGTTACTCTGTGTCTCTAAAAGCACAGCAAGAATCAAAGTTTCCACTTTGATGTGGAATGTTACTATGATGTCATAATGTTACTAATAAAAAATGAAAATGGTTCACATGATCATTACCTGTAAAAAGAAAAACAAGTCTCTTCAACAAATGGTGTTGGGAGAAAAGGGTATCTATAAGCAAAAGAATGAAAGAGGACCCCTATCTCACTCCCTATACAAGAATCCACTCAAAATGGATCAAAGACCTAAATATAAAAGCTAGGACCATAAAACTACTAGAAGAAAATTTGGAAAACATCTTCAAGACCTTGTAGTATGTGGTGGTTTCTTGGACCTTACACCCAAAGCACGTGCAACAAAAGAAAAAATAGATGAATGGGACATTCTCAAAATTAAACACTTTTGCATCTCCCTGGACTTTGTCAAAAGGGTGAAAAGGCAGCCAACTCAATGGGAGAAAATATTTGGAAATCACTTATCTGAAAAGGATTTGATATCTAGGATATATAAAGAGATGTCACAACTTAACAGTAAAAAGACAAATGACCTAATTAAAATGGCCAAAAGTCTTGAATAGACATTTGTCCAAAGAAGAGATACAAGTGGCAAAAAAAAAAAAAAAAACCCAAAAAACAACACATGAAGAAATGCTCAACATCACTAATGATTAGGGAAATGCAAATCAAAACTACAGTGAGATATCATTTCATACCTATCAGAACGGCCACTATTAAAAAGACAGAGAAATACAAGTGTAGGGGAGGATGTGGACAGATAGGAACACTTATTCACTGTTGGTGGGAATGCAGAATGGTACAGCCACTGTGGAGGACTGTTTGGCAGTTCCTAAAGAGGCTGAATATAGACTTGCCATGTGACCCTGCAATACCACTCCTGGGTATATACCCAGAAGAACTGAGAGCAGTGACACGAACAGACATCTGCACACGGATGTTCATAGCAGCATTATTCACGATTACCAAAAGTTGGAAACAACCCAGGTGTCCATCAACGGATGAATGGATAAACTGTGGTGCATTCACATGATGCAGTATTATGCAGCTGTAAGAAGAAATGAAGTCGTAAAGCAAATGACAACATGGATGAACCTGGAGGACATTATGTTGAGTGAAGCAAGCCAGACACAAAAGGACAAATACCATATGGCTGCGAACCAAATATATAGTGTAACATATTGTATGATTAAAATTTTTTTATATGTATCAAGTACATTTAATTGAGAAAGGTATGTTTTTATTCAACCGTGTTTTCTTTTTCCTTTTTAATTGTTTATATTTTTAATTATTAAATGTACAAAATAAAGGTTTAAAAAAAAAAAAAGAAAAACAAGCATCTCACTGAAACCAGAAGAAGGGAGATCATGAAAGGTTTCTAGCTATTAAAGAATGGTAGTATAACTCGTTGTAGAAAGCCATTACTGTATATTTCATATGCATAAAATGTCATTGGTAATTTATTGATTCCATGTGTTGTCTTTATGTTTATTTTTTGTGAAGATAAAAAACATTTGTAATGGCATTTACATGTTTACTTGAATTGACTCTTACCACTGTAAGAAGGAGCTACTTGGTTAATTGGCTGTGGTTCCAAATTTGTAGGTTTTTTTCCCCTTCTTATGACAATGGATATTATCAGCAACAGCAGTGCTTTGTGCTTTGAAAGAAAACCTAATTATTTGGACTACTCTCTAGGTTAAGCCTTATTAATTGTTACCACCTTGTTTTTTCCTTCGTGTTTCTGAAAATTAAACCCTATCCTGGGAGCCCTTGTGGTTGAGGCCACTACACAAATGTATGCAGTTGTAATTTTTTGAAAATTAAGACTTAACTAATGGTGCATCTGCATCCATAATGTGAGTGACTTTATAGACGTATTTTTACTGTAGGAAACATGGAACTAGGTGGAACTTCTCTTAGTTAATGGCTTTTGTGGTTGGATACCCCTTCATTGCTTGTGTTTGCAACCAATTTTCAGAAATAAATTTTTGCACTTCAAAATGAACACACAGGTTCAGGAAGGTGATTCATAAATATAAGCTGGCAAGAGCAGAAAAGCCATACCGTTTTAATTAGTTGAGGTCTTACAAGAAGATTTTTGGCTAAGTGATTTATTCATTGCTTTAAAAAAATCAGCGTTCCATTTCTCCATGATAGGATAAAAACATACTGAGGAGGCATTTCGACACTAGGGGCTGTGACTTCAAATTTGTAAATTTCCCCCTTCCTATGAAAATGGATGTTATCCTTGATAGCAGTGCTTCTTGCTTTAAAGGAAAACCTAATCATTCAAACTCTTCTCTAGGTCAAGCATTATTAATAAGAACCACTGAGGATTGTTAGGATGAGTCTTGGGGCTCTCTAAAGATCTTCACGTGTTACCACCTCCCGATCCTCAGAGACGATCCATTCCTACCCCTTTCCTTTTTCTTATAAAAAAGGAGGGCACACAATGTGGGGCATTATCTGACAGTCCAATTGAACGCTAGCCATCCAGATGGAAAGCAGAACACCTGGAGCTTGTTGTTGCAATAAGCGTGATCTTGGCCTTCCTTCTGTGATAAGATCTGAGCTCTGATCTTCTGGGACACTTTCAGCGAGAGAAGTACTTCTCAGTTTCTTGGTTTTAATATCTGAAAAGTGATTCTTCCCAGCAACTTCTCTGGAATGTCAAAGCTAATTTAGATTATAATTGCATGCACTAACCAGACCAAGTCTGCTCTGATGTCTTAGATGTAAAGGTTTAACATGACATACCATTTTTGTTGAGAAATTAGTACTATAAAGACACATTCTTATCACCAGCTAAAATTCTTTTTAACTTGTAGAGTCCACAAATCCCAAATTTTCAGGCATTTACCTAACTGAAATAATCCTGCAGAATATTCTTATATAGCCCCAAAGGATCCAGTTGAGGGAGGACTTGCTTGGCCCAAATACCGAGTTGACATATCCAAGGAAGGGGAACCCAAATATTCAGGTTGCATTTTTTGCTATGATCCTACTCTGGATTGATCATGGTCTGCAGAACTTTCTGGAATGATGCCCTTTGTTATAATAATTTTCACCTAGGACAGTGGAAGACCCAGAAAGTTATTCTCATTCCTGATCCCGGAACTCTCTTGGGAAATATGCGCATGGACTTCATGTGACTTCCCAAACCCACAGGAATATTTAGTAGTGCCAGCCACCTGCCGAGGATGGCTTCCAAGGAAGGCTTATGTCATGCTCAGTACTAGTCTCCACCCCCAGCCATAGCCATCTGTAAATCAACACCCGATTCTGCTTTAGAGAGCAGCCGAGCCATTGTATTATGGCCTGCAGTTTATCCAGCCGCCACCATGTCCTCACATCGATCCTGGGAACGTATTTCAGTAGCTATATTTGTTATAGACCCAGGATCAGAGAATCTTGTAGCCGACCAAGAGTAGCTGCCACACACCCTTTTAGGTACCAAGAAGCTGCTCAGAGCACAAGGCTCCAGAAAACAGGAGAGATCGTGAAACAGGAGATGTTGCTAGCTTTCCTTCCGATATACCTATACCACCTGCCTTTGCTGAAAACTGGGAGACAGATTCCAATGATGCTTCTAATTCATAAACTATGGATAATTGTGCTCTACCCCTTGAAGCTGGCCCAGGATAAGGGAGTCCAGAGACTCCAGCAGAAGCTCTACACAGATCGGTTGTGGTTCCAGAAAATGCCCAATTTTCAATCTATTTGTCTATTTCTGATCCCTATAGGAAAATGGATTAGGAGAAACTTTAAGGTGAAAGTCAAGTCTCGAAGTGATATTAGGCACATATGGTCCTTTAGTAGAATTTTCTGGAGCCATTCTGGATTTGGATCAAGTATTTGGACCTTTCTAGAGTCCAAAATCATATTATGTAGAAAGAGCTACTTCTAGTGGAGCCTAAGGCACCCTCTGCAGGCACCCTAGTATAGGACTACTATAGTTGACTGGACAGGAAATGATACATGGGGAAAGAAAAGATCCTGACTTTGTTAGGATCAAAAGATTTCCAAAGCTAAAGAAAACATAAAGAAGTAAATGCTTATTATATGTCATTGTCAGAGTAAAGCATTGTTTTAGAATGCTGTTGACCCAGAAGGTCTTGGAACTGTATGTTCATAAATATAAGTGCTCTCATGGGTGGAAAAAAATCCCAATCTAGGTTATTTTTAGAGAAAATCGTGGTACTTTATTTCTCCTAAAATAGTATGGATCACATTTTCAATGCTTTTGCAGCTGTCGTGTTAATGAAGATTGTAAAACATGTGATCTTTATTGTGGTTATTTACAATTCTCATCGTCCTTTCTAAAAGGCTGAACAGGGAAGCCCAAGTGGCTCAGTGACTGAGTGCTGGCTCCCCACAGACAAAGTCCCAGGTTCAGTCCCTGTCCCTGGTACCTCAAAAAATAAGAAAAGAAAAGAGAAGGGAAGGGAAGGGAAGGGAAGAGAAGGGAAGTCACAACCACAACAACTCGATAAATACTATAATAGAGGTATCAACTAGATGTAAGAAAGGACTGGAAGAGGAGAATAATTTCAAATGGGAATATTGAAGAACTCTTCATGAAGAACACATGTTGGGGGCAGGAAGATTGCTGAAATTTTTGAGTTCTTCATCTATCTTTCAAAATTGTTTTCCAGATTTCTCTCCTGTTAATAGGCAATAAGATGCCCCTATCTCAGCTGTGAGTGTATGTTTATGGCAGTCTCATGTCTAATGTAATATATCTAAACATCTGGTGTTAGGAAACCTTTTTATTTTTATTTTTTATTTGGAAGTTTAAGTTTTAAAGAAAAATCATGAAGAAAATATGAGTTCCCATATTCTGCTCCCATCCCCGCCCAGTTTTGCGTATTATTAGCACTTTGCATGAGTGTGATTCCTTTGTTACAATTGATGAAACAATATTTTTATAATTATATAATTAACTATAGTCCATAGTTTATATTGCTGTTCATTGTTTATGTTGTACAGTCCTTTTTTAAAAAAATTCTAGTAATGTATATAAAAATTAAATTTGCCCATTTAACCAACTACATTCAAATATATTATTTCATAGTGTTAATGACACATTGTTGTGCTACCATCACTACCATCCACTGGAAAAACTTTCCCATCACCCCAAACAGAAATGCTATGCCAATTAAGCATTAACTTCCCTTTCCCTACCCCCTGGTAACAGAGTCATTGCTGACTCTATGAATTTGCTTATTCTAATTATTTCATTTCAGTAAAATCATGTAATACCATCCTTTTGTATCTAGCTTATTTCATGCGACATGATGTCTTCAAGGTTTACCCATATTGTCACATGTATCAGAACTTTGTTCCTTTTTATGGGTGAATAATATTCCACTGTATTATTATTATTATTTTTTAAAAGATTTATTTATTTATTTAATTTCCCCCCCTCCCCTGGTTGTCTGTTCTCTGTGTCTATTTGCTGCGTCTTGTTTCTTTGTCCGCTTCTGTTGTCGTCAGCGGCACGGGAAGTGTGGGCAGTACCATTCCTGGGCAGGCTGCTCTTTCTTTTCACGCTGGGCGGCTCTCCTCACGGGCGCACTCCTTGCGCGTGGGGCTCCCCCACGCGGGGGACACCCTTGCGTGGCACGGCACTCCTTGCGCGCATCAGCACTGCGCATGGCCAGCTCCACACGGGTCAAGGAGGCCCGGGGTTTGAACCGCGGACCTCCCATGTGGTAGACGGACGCCCTAACCACTGGGCCAAAGTCCGTTTCCCTCCACTGTATTATATATCATATGTTATTTATTCTTCATCTGTTGATGAACACTGGGGTTGCTTCCATCTTTTGGCAGTTGTAAGTAATGCCACATGTATACCAGTGCACAAATACCTGTTTGAATCTCTGCTTTCAATTCTTTCAGGTATATACCTACAAGTGGGATTGCTGGGTCACCTGATAATTCTATACTTAACTTTCTGAGGAACCACTAAACTGATTTCCACAGCAGCTTCTCCATTTTACATTCCCACCAACAATGAATGAGTGTTCCCATTTCTCCAACACTTGTTACTTAATGCTTTTTAATAGTAGCCATTCTAGTGAGTGTGATACGATATCTCATTGTGGTTTTGATTTGTATTTCCCTGATGGCTAATGCCTTTGGGCTTCTTTTCATGTGGTTATTGGCCATTTGTATATTTTTGCAGATCTTTTTCCTGCTTTTTTAAAAAAATTGGGCTCTTTTTGTTTTTTGTTTTTCTTGTAAAAACATATTGTGGATATTAACACTTATCAGATATATTATCACCAAATATTTTCTCCAGTTCTGTAGGTTGTCTTTTCACTTTCTTGATAAAGTCCTTTGAAACACAAAAGTTTAAACTTTAAGTACATTTATGTAGTTTTTATTTTGTTACTTGTGCTTTTGGTATAAAGTCTAAGTAAGAACCACTGCCCAACATAAGATACTAAAGATGTTTCCTCTCTTTTCTTATAGAAGTTTTATAATTTTAATTCTTTTATTTAGGTCTTTGATCCATTTTTAGTTAATTTTTGAATATGGTGTAAAGTAGGAGTCTACTTTCGTTTTTGGAACAGTTTTTTACTTATAGTCTATTGTATCTGATATTGGTATCACTATTCTCTTTTGCCTACTATATTTTCCATCCTTTCCCTTTCAACCTACCAGTATCTTTGATTTTAAGATGAGGTGAGTCTCTTGTAATCAGCATACAGTTGGGTCATGCTTTTGTATCCATTCTGCAAAATTTTGCCTTTTGACTGGAGAGTTTAAACCATTTACATTTAGGGAAGCGGACTTGGCCCAGTGGTTAAGGCATCTCTCTACCATATGGGAGGTCCGTGGTTCAAACCCCGGGCCTCCTTGACCCGTGTGGCATGCAAGGAGTGCCGTGCCATGCAGGGGTGTCCCCATGTAGGGGAGCCCACATGCAAGGAGTGCGCCCCATAAGGAGAACTGCCCAGTGCGAAAGAAAGTGTGTCCTGCCTAAGAATGGTGCCGCACACACAGAGAGCTGACACAACAACATGACGCAACAAAAAGAAACACAGATTCCTGTGCTGCTGACAACAACAGAAGCAGACAAAGAAGACAAACAGACACAGAGAACAGACAACCAGGGCGGGGAGGGGGAAGGGGGGAGGGGAGAGAAATAAATAAATAAATAAATCTTAAAAAGAAAAATTTACATTTAAAGTTTCAACTGATAATGAAGGTCTTTCTTTTGCCAGTTTGCTATTTTTGTTTTTGTACCACATACCCTTTTTGTCTCTCAAGTCTACCATTAATGCTACCTCTGTATGTATTTGTTTGCTTTTTTTTATCTTTTTGAGTGACCTCTCACTTCTTTCTGAATATATTTTTTATGTATTTGTGGTTATCATGGGGTTTAAATTTAACATTCTAAATCTATAACAATCATATTTTATTTGATATCAACTTATATTCAATCAGTACCCTATACCCTCTATCCCCCATCCTATTTTGATATACTTGTTACAAACCCTATTTTTTACATTGTATGCCTAAAAACATAGATTTATTGTTACTTTTTATGCATTTGAATTTTAATGCCTGTAAGAAGGGGGGTTACATACACAAAAATACAATACAGTAGTACTGGCATTTATAATTTCCTATATGGTTACCTTTACCAGATGTCTTTATTTCTTTATGCTGCTTTGATCCACTGTCTGGTGTCCTTTTCTTTCAGTCTGAAAAACTTCCTTTAGCATTGCTTGTAGGGTAGTTGTAGTGGTAACAAATTTCCTCAGCTTTTGTTTATCTGGGAATGTCTTAATCTCTCCCTCATTTTTGAAAGAAAGTTTTACTGGATATAATACTTTTGGTTAGCAATTGTTTTCTTTCAGTACTTTAAAAAAATTTGTACCACTGTCTTCTTGCTTTCATGGTTTCTAATGAGAAATCAGCACTTAATCTAATTGAGATTTTCTTATACAAAATTTGTTGCATTCCTCTGCAGCTTTCAGAACGCTCTCCTTGTCTGTGGCATTGGATAATTTGATTACTCTGTGTCTGTGTGTGGTCCAATTTGAGTTTATCATGTTTGGGTTTCACTGGGTTTCTTGAATGTGCATATTTTGTCTTTCATTAAATTTGGGGAGTTTTAATGAAACTGCCATTATGTCTTTTAATATTCCTTCTGCCCCTTTCTCTCTTCTTTTCCTGGACTACAATAATGTGTATGTTAGTACATTTGATAGTGTCCTGCAGGTCCCTTAGGCTCTGTTCCTTCTTTCTTCTTTTTATTTTCTGCTCCTCACCAGAATCATTTCAGTTGTCTTGTCTTCAAGATCACTGATTCTTTCTTCTGCCACCTCCAATTTGCTGTTGAAACAGTTTAGGAAAATTTTTATTTCAGTTATTATGTTCTTCAACTCCAGTGTTTCTCTAAAGAGATTCCCGTTTTGTTCATTCATTGTTTTCTTCATATCTTTTAGTTCTTTCTCCATGCTTTTCTTTATCTCTTTGAGCGTACTGAGGATCATTTAAAAAAATAATCTGTCTGGTAAGTCCAAAGTCTGGTCCTTTTCATCGATGGTTTCTGAATTTTAATCTTGCTCCTTTGGATGTGCAATCATTTCCTGTCTCTTTGTCTGGTCATCATTTGTTGCACACAGTACACTTTAATATGTTAAAGTAGTAACCCTGGGATTTAATCCTCGAGCTCTCTGTTCCTTAAGTTTGTATCTAGCGAGTGATATAACCAAGATTTTCTTGAATGCCAGGTGCTAATCTAAACAAACAAACCAATGCAAAAGCACCTTTCACTGTCTTTGCAAACTGGTTCTGCTTTGGCTGGTGGTTTCCTTCAGAGCTTAGCTCTCCTATCAAGAAGATCAGCAAATGGGGAATGCAGGGTCCTCTCTGTCTTATCTGAGCCTGCCTTGAGCTGGAGGAGCTAGAGCTGTGGACCATGCTTCTTTTCCTGGGGCTTATGTTGTGAGAAGCATTAGGAATTCCCCATTTACAGTTTATGGGAGTTTGAATGAATGCCCCCTCAACTCCCATTGAAATGTTTGTTTTCGTATCCCTCTCTTTGTTGCTATTAGAGTGACTTAATACAGGTAGTCCTTTGCCCCAAACTGATTTAAATTAGTTGTTTCTCATACTGTCCCAGTTGTCTGCAAGCTGCTTCTTTCCCCTCAGGACAAACTCTGGGATGATGAGCCTAAGACACATTCCTGGGCTTAGTCTCTCAGACTTAAACCTGATGGATTTGCATGCACTCCAGCATGTGCACACTGGCTACCCTGCTCCTTCTAGAACAGGGGTAGGGATCCATGATGGGAGTGCTGGCTTTACCCTGTGTTGTGGAGGGGTTGGGGGAAGGGCAGTAAGGGTGGCAGGAGCTTCTTCTCTGGCTTTTTGAAGCTGCATTTTCTTGATGCAGCACTTGCCTGGTTAATGCAGTCCTTTAACTGCTTTCCATAGTTTTGAGGAAGGCCATTGTCTTTAAGATTCTTCTCTTACTTTGCCTAAGGGGGGGTTGGAATAATGCTGGCCCTCAGACCTGATGTCTAGTGATCTGAAGTAACTGATCAAAGGTAGAGATCTGTAATCAAACACTCCAAGGAGTTTGGAGGACTAGATTCTTATGATCTATTCTGGGACCAGAAAGCTATGCCAGTGCCTGAGTTACAGTCCCCACTGCTGCCTGGCACAAGACTGGAGGAAGAGAGATGGTAGCCACTGTAGAGAAAGTGAAACGAACTGTTATTTTTCACAATTTACCAACATTATCCTCTCGCTTCTCCTGGATGCTGCATAGTGTTCCACTAGACCCTGTAGTTTCAAAACAGTTGATCCAGACAACTCCCACTGGTGGCTGATTTCTGGAGCTTCCTACTTCACCATATTCCCACAGTCCTCCCCCCTCATCCACTTTGTTTTCATCCTTTTTTCTTTCTACTCCTCAGTCTGCATCATTTCAGTTGAGTTGTCTTCAAGTTCACTGATTCCTTCTTCTGCCATCTCCAATCCACTGTTGAAGCCCTCTAGAGAGTCTTTCATTTCAGTTATCATGGCCATCAACTCCAGTATTTCTGTTTGGTTCCTTTTTTTCAGGTACTGGGGCAGGGATTGAATCTGGGACCTTATATGTGGGAAGCCTGTGCTCAACGACTGAGCCATATCAGCTCCTCTGAGTAGTTTTTTCATTTGTTTGTTTGTTTATTTGTTTTAGGAGGCACCAGGGACTGAAACCAGGACCTCCCATGTGGAAAGCAGGCACTAATTCACTTCATCTGCATCCACTCCCTGTTTGGTTCCTTTTTAAAATTTCTATCTCTCTATTGAGATTCTCATATTGTTCATTCCTCCTTTTCCTAGTGCCCTTTAGTTATTTCTCCATGCTTTCCTTGATTTCCTTGAGCCTACTGATGATCGTTTCTTTAAAGTTTTGTCTGGTATATCCAAAGTCTGGTCTTTTTAATCAATGGTTTCTCAATTTCTAACTTGTTCTTTTGGATGGGCCACCATTTCCTGTTTCTTCTTTGTCTTGTAATCTTTTATTGTATTCTGTACATTTTAATATTTTTAAGTGTTAATTCTGGGATTAGTCATTGTAAGTTTGCATTCAGCTAAGATATTACAGAGATAACCTTGAGTGCCAAGGGCTATCAAAAACAATCAATGCAAAAAACATCTTTCATGGTTTTTGCAAATTGGCTCAGCACTGGCTAGTGTTCTCCTTTAGAGTTTAGCCCTTCTGTCAAGAAGATCAGCCTGAGGTGAAAGTGAAGTGCATGACCCTCTTTGTCTTTTCTGAGTCTGCGTCTTGTCCTGGGCTCATGCTTACTTGGAACCATAGGAATTCCCATTTACAGGAATCCTAATGTTCCCTCCAGTTCTTATGTTATAAACATTCTCCTCCCTCCTTAGTGTTCTATTGTATAACTTAAAAAGCAAATAATCCTTTGTCCCAGGCTGCTTTGACTTAATTAGGTTTCTTACACTGCTTTAACTATCCCTAAGCTGCTTCTGCCTTAAAGGCAAGTTCTGGGAGGAGGAGCTAAAGCTGAGTTCTCTGGTTTAGTCGTTCAGGCTGCCATGGTATAGACCCACGTTGGGAGCAAAGGCTGGCTCCAAACCGTGCTGGGGAGTGGCAAGTGGACCATGAGTTTCTCCTACCATCTTTAAAAGTTCTGTTTTCTTAAGTTTGCAAGAATTGAATGTAAATTAAAAACAAATACTTTTTTTTCTTGTCACTAAGGGAACCTAGGACTCCTTGGAGAAATGGCTAATTCTAGGTCTGGGACAGGAAGTGTACCAGATATACACCTAAGGTCTCTTGTTATGCCAGAAAACCAGGAAGCTTTCAAAGGCTGATGGGATAATGTCACAAATCACAAATACCAATGTGCATAGGCTTCTGCTGGTCAAAGAGAGGACAATTTGAGTACCAGTCAGGACAATAATTGCAAAAGTTGGAAATACAATGTATATATAAATATAAAAATATCAAATATATGTATTTATATGTCACTATCCAGATATGTATATAATGAAATTTAAAAAACAAAAACCAAGACAAAATAGAGCAAAAAATTCTAAACAGCAATGATGAATTGAAATGGCTGGAGAATCAATTCATTACTCTGAAAATTCCAAGTGTTAATCTTCCCTTTCTTATATTCACCCCTTCAAGGTAAATACAGTCAGTGGGGAGAAATTCTCCTGTATTGGAGATTTCTAGTTAGTAAATGAAAAAAGGAATGATTAAATTAGAAACCACATTTTTCATGATGAACCACCATTATATGGGTGAGTCAGGAAGCTCTTCTACCTCATGCACTGTCAGCTGGGGTTGCTCACGTGGCTACATTCTTCTGGGAGCTTAGCTGGGGCTGGAATGTCCAAGATGGGAGCTTTGGTTCTCTTCTATGTGACTTCTCATCATTCATTAGTCTAGACTGAGCAGCTGGCATCCAAGAGGGAAGAGGCAGAAGCTGTCAAAGCTGTCTGGTCTCTTGAGGACTGACCCCACAAGTGACATGTCATCACTTCTGCCACATTCTCTTGGTTAAAGCAAGCCACATAGTCCAGATTCAAGGGAAAGAAGAATCCACCTCTTGATGGGAGGAGTGGCCATACTTAGCACACTTTACCATCTTCTGTCCTCTGACCACAATGATTCACATCCTTTCTAGATGCAAAGGACACTCGCCCCCTCCTCCAGTTGTCTTTTTCATTTTGGTATTAGCTCAAAGTCCGGGATCTTCTTATCAGGTCCTTGTAAGTCATGTGTGGCTGCTACTGATCTATTAACTAGGAAGATATGTTATCTCCCCATCCACACACTCAACGTACAATGGCAAGCCTACAGTGGGAATTCCTGTTTGAAACACAGAAGAATGGGGTGGCCATAGCAGTCACTCTTCCATAGCAATTCTGAATCCATACAGACACATCAGCAGTTCCCATGATTCTGGGGCTAGAGTTGGGAGGAAGTGCTAGAGGCCATCTCTGGTGGAGAACTTTCTACTGGAAGAATCAGACTGACACGATTTGATCCAGTAACTAGTCTTGGCAACCAGAGGCATGAGCGTCATGATGCAGTACAATAGGAAGAACATTATCAAAATATATATGCATATAAATAAGTAAATGTGATGTAAATTAATAAAATGTACATACATTGAGTTGAACAAACCTGATCTATCACATGAGCTAATGCATTCCTTTTCACTGGTATACCATCTAAGTTCACATCTGCTGAAAGTTTCAACAATTCACTGCTACCTTGTACCTGGGGCAATCTGTGCTCCCCCTACCCCCAAAGGTAGGGTCTAGACTGGCAGCTGAGTAGCAAATGATCCAGATCCAAAATCCCAGCTCAGTGTCAATTTTCTCTGGTTACCAGGTTCTCTAAATTCATGTAAGGCATTAAAATAATACTGGCTGATGAAACTTCTCCTCTTATCATTTGGCTCCCTCAGGGGTTGAAGCTGGGGGAGGGAGGGAATGTAAGGACAGGGACAGTCTTATGTGTGAGTCCTGTTGTGAGCTGCCATAGAATCTCCCTGGGTCGTGGTGGGTGCCAGTAGAACTGATCCCATCTCTGCTCTGGACTTTCTCTGGAGTTAATGGGGATAGAAATCCTGATAAGACTAGATAACCATGGCAGCCACACTCCCCTTACTGGTGACTCCTGTAAGGGAGGACATGTAGAGTAACTCATGTCAATGGGACTTGAGAAGATGTTCCAAGGGAGTTTTTTGTTAAAAATTTTTCTAGCTCCTGCCTTTCTAAATGTAATGCCTGGTGCTTGGTCCATCTTGCTACCAGTTTGAGGATGGCGCCAACACGTGGAAGAGTACAGAGCCAAAGAATCACAGAGAAGGGTGCTGAAGCCATGGTAGACCTAGAGCTGCCTTCCTTGGGGACTGTGTATGTGAAACGCTCCTTATTTTTTTTATCAAAGTGAGTTGGGGTTTCCTGTCACTTGCAGCTGAAGCCATCCTAACCCCTGCAGGTAAACAGGATGATAAAGTAGAGCTAATTCTGCTTCAGGTTCAGCCAAGGCAGGAGGATAATAGATGCCAACGACTCCCACATGCCAAAGGGAGACTGCTTATGCAGGACTTGAAAAAAAAGATCTCCCAAAATCAGCTTTGCAACTTTTGGCCACTTACCCATCAAAGAGTGTAAAAGTACTGAAGCTCATGGATTCAGGAGGTTAAAGATTTTGGAGTGGGTTTTTGGAGAGTGTGATTAGCATTCTGAGATCTCTGTTCTCACCTCATGGGCAAGTGATAGGGGTGCCTTTTCCTCACTTCCAGTCCCAGGAAAGGGGCTTTCATGGCACCCCTCAAGGAGCTTGTTATTTAGTTCCTGGAGCTTAAGGGACACAGGAACTGGTGTTTGAGCCATGTCTAAAAAATTCAAAAGGTGTGGCTTGGACTCTTAAGGGCAAAGGGTTTCCATGGATCGGAGGTGGCTACTTGGTGGGATGAGGAGACCTGGCAGAAAGAAGTTCAGGGGAAGATGGTGGTTGAGTGAGTGCAACTGATAATCTCTCCTGCAAAGAAGCGGCTGAGCAGTGTTGGAAATTCTTCGGGACCAGGCTGTTTCGGGAATTGCAGGGCAGGAGGTGTCTGGACATCGATTTGGTGGGAAGCTAACATGGAGTTGAAGAATGTCAACCACCATACCATGGAGCCTAGAGTGCCTACAACTGAAAGCAGGAGGATTGCATCCAGTATCCATGTGGAATCTAAGCCCCCTCTCGACATAGATGTGGAATGGACACAACCAAGCCAAGGTCCACAGGAAGGAGTAATACAGTAAGGATTAGAGTGGACTCAATGATATTCTATTCATGAACTATTGTGGTTAATAATCGAGAAAATGTGGCATTGGTGTGGAAACAGTGGCCATGGTGGCTGCTGGGTACAGGGAATGGGAGGAAGAGATGAGATGTGGAGGCATTTTCAGGACTTGGAGTTGTCCTGGGTGGTGCTCCAGGGACAATTTCCGGACATTTTATGTCCTCCCATGGCCCACTGGATGGAACGTGGGAGAGTGTGGGCTATGGTGAGGACCACAGGCCATGGGGTGCAGCAATGCCTAGAGATGTACTCACCAGATGCAATGGATATGTCATGATGATGGGGGAGAGTGTTACTGTGGGGGGAGTGGTGGGGTGGGGGTGGTGGGGGTGAATGGGGACCTCATATTTTTTGAATGTAATATTTTTTAAAAGATGAATAAATTGAGTAGAATTTGGAAAAAAAAAAAAGTGCTGAAGAAAGTGAAAAAGAAATAAAGAAGTTGAGGGTGTACTTCCAGATGCCCAAAGGGTGGGCAGGAGGCAGGAGACCATCTCTGAGAGCATGCATTCATCCTTGTCAAAGAAAGCATAGGTGGGGCAGTGCCAGAAGTAGGGAGGTATAAGGTGGCCTCTGCAGAAATTACAAGAGCATTCTATGAAAGAAAGAGTAAACTTTAGCCACTGCTAAGCCCAGAAAGGTCCGAGCCCAGCTCACAACAGGATTTCTTTTCTGTCTTTGTAATTCTCTCCCTCCCTGCTTCATCCCTTGAGGAAGTCAAAAGAGTAGGGGAGGGAAAGTAGAAGCGTGTGATGGTTAATTTCATGTGTCATCCTGTCTAGGGTATGGTGTCCAGTTGTTTGGTCAAGAAGGTACTGGCCTGATGGTTATTATGAGACTGTTTCATGGATTTAAATTAGTTGATTCCATCTTTGGCTAATTACATCTGCAATAAACTAAGGAGAATGTCTTCAGCAATGAGGGAAGTCTACTCATCCAGTCAGTTGAAGACCTCAGAGGGAGAACAAACGATTTCAGCAGTCAGAAAGAAGAATTTCTCTCTCTACTGCAGCCAGCCAGCTTATCCTGGGGAATTCCTCATTGCTTTCATCAGAGTTTCCAATTTCTCCTGGGAAATTCAGTGTCACCAAGTTCCCATCTTCTTGCAGCCTGCCCTACAAAATTTGGATTTTCCAATCCTCACAGTTCTGTGAGCCAATTCCTATAATAAATTTCTTAATATTTACATATGTATATATATATAATCTCTTGTTGATTCTGTTTCTTTGGAAAACCCTGACTAATACAAAATGCTAGTTGGGTAGAGAGGGAAGCCCACTCTATTCTGCTTTCCCAGGGAGAGGAGAAGTTTTAGCTTTAATGAAGAATTTTGGAGTTTTATATGGCAATCGATACTTTAATGACTAAAATGAGTCTGTTGGTGATTTGCAGTGAACAGATAAAGTTTTATCCCTTGGGAGTGACCAGGAAGTGCATGGGGCTGCCCTAGATTTCATCCAAGGGAGGAGGGAAGAGCCAGCCCCATAGAACGGTTAGCAGGAGGGAAACTAAAGTTTGATGATGGCAAACTACACGTCCTTCTCCTACCATCGAACTGTTCCAAGGTTGTCTCTCATACATAGGTAAAAATCCAAAATCTAGCTTGTCCCTGCATCGCCTTGCCCCTTTCCTCGGCATCTTTGCCCCCTCCTCACTGGAGTCCATTCACACAGGCCTTTTTTATTCTTCTGACACTTGTCCCTCCACTGTGCAGGATGCTCTTTTCCCTTCCTCTTTTCCTGTTGTACTCCTACTCATCTGTCAATTTGCAGCTCAGTTGCCCCTTCAAAGGAGCCCATCCTGACTGCCCAAAGTTAAACTAAGTCCTTTGATTACTCTATCACAAAAAGCTTGTCTTTTCCTTTATAGTTGTGCATAGTGCATTCTTACCTATTTATTTCAGTGTGTACTTGTTTAATGTCAGTCTACCTCCATTGAACCATAAGCTCCATAAGGTCAGAAGCCTGGTCTATTTTTTTTTTTTTATGTCCACCTGTATTTTTTTAAAAAGATTTATTTATTTATTTATTTCTCCCCCTGCCCCAGTTGTCTGTTCTCTGTGTCTATTTGCTGCGTCTTCTTTGTCTGCTTCTGTTGTTGTCAGCGGCTCGGGAATCTGTGTTTATTTTTGTTGCGTCATCTTGTTGTCTCAGCTCTTCGTGTGTGTGGCACCATTCCTGGGCAGGCTGCACTTTCTTTCACGCTGGGCAGCTCTCCTTACGGGGTGCACTCCTTGCGCGTGGGGCTCCCCTGCGTGGGGACACCCCTGCGTGGCAGGGCACTCCTTGCGTGCATCAGCATGCACATGGGCCAGCTCCACACAGGTCAAGGAGGCCTGGGGCTTGAACCGCGGACCTCCCATGTGGTAGACGGACGCCCTAACCACTGGGCCAAGTCTGTTTCCCAACCACTGGGTTTTCAATACCTAGCGCAGCACCTGGCACATATTAGATGTTCAATAAATATATTTTTTGAATGAACAAATGTTCCAGAAGCAGAAAACAGAGAAGGAACCAGTGTAGTATCATGAAAGGAAAGGCCACCTTTTTATGCTACCTCTATGGCAGGTTTTCTCAACTTTGGTGATATTAAAATATGGTGCCAGATAATCCTTGGTTGTGTGTGTGGGAGGGGGCTGCCCTGTGCATTGTGGGATGTCTAGCAGCATCCCTGGCCACTACCCACCAGGGGCAGCAGCACTCCCCACACCCCTACACCCCCACTCCACTTGTAAGACCCAGCCGTGTCTCCAGACGTTGCCACTGTTTTCATTAAGGAGCGTGGGGTGTGGGAACAGAGGCTTTTTTAGGGTGTAACATTTCCACAGAAAGCAAGTATTTCCTCTGTTAAAAAAATTAGACGGAAAAGTCAATGATGGTTACTAGTCTCATATGCCATAAAGAGCAAGATGGTCAGTGGGGACAGCGTTTAGAAGTGGCTTCGAGATGCCATTGATGACCCTGGAGTATGTTCAGTGATGTGATGGGAAGAGCAAAATCAGAGGGCAGAGGATTTAGCCACCACGGAAAACAGTTTGACAGTTCCTCGGAGAGTTGAACGCAGAATTACCTTATGACCTGGCAATTCCGCTTCTAGTACATACCCCCAAAGATTGGAGAGCAGCGTCCTGCACAGCCATGTCCATGGCGGCGTTATTCTCAATGGCCAAAAGGTAGACGCAACCCAAATGCCCATCAGCAGATGAAAGGAGAAACAAAACATGGTACATACATACCATGGAATATTACTCAGCCGTGAAAAGGAATGAAGTTCTGATGCCTTCTACAACTTGGACGAACCTTGAGGGCATCATGTTAAGTGAAACCGGTGAGACACAAAAAGACAAATAATATGTGATCTCACTTATATATGAAATACCTAGAATAAGCAAATGTAGAGACAGTAGAGTATAGGTTTCTAGGAGATAAAGGGAGAAGAAGTGGACGTTTTTGCTTAATGACTGCAGGGATTCTGTTTGGGGTGATGAAAAAGTTGGGGTACTGGATGGTAGCACAAGATTTTGAATGTAATTCATACCACTGAATTGAAAGTGGTTTAGATGGGAAATTTTGAGTTGTAGATACATTATGACAAAAATTAAGGGAAAAAAGGGCATGGGGAGAAAGGAAATAGAGGAATGGAAGGCCAGTGATTGACAATGAAAGGAGCGAGAAAAAATAGCAATAGAATAGAAAAGCTTCTCAAATCAGTAGTAATTCCTAATTTAAAAATCTCTAAGAAATGGGGAGTGGATGTGTCTCGAGTGGTTGAGTGCCTGCTTTCCACAGGGGAGGTCCTGGGTTTGGTCCCTGGTGTCTCCTAAAAACAAAATAAAATAAACAAGCAAACAAATGAAAAAAACAGAACAAAACTCAGGGTAGCCGATGAGGCTCATTGATTGAGCGCCGGCTTCCCACATACGAGGTCGCAGGTTCAATCCCGGGGCCTGCTACCTCAAAAAAATCTCTAAGCAATGCTTTTCCCAATTTTCTTTCTATAGGGGCATTTTGAAAATATCTGAGGTTCAGCAGCACCGTTAGGAATTACTCAGTAGCTGATGAGCCTCTCAGATGGACTGGAGAACGGGATGGTTCCCTAGCGACCAATGCTCCCCCCGTCCACCGCAAAAGCCCCTCGTCCAGGTGACCCCTCTGGCCCCTGGCCTCAACGTCTCCATCCTCCGTTGCTCACGGCATCCCCACTGCGACCCGCTCCTCCTGCTGCTGGATCCCACATGTGAACTGACTGCTCCTCTTTCATCCGGGCTGTACCGAACGTACTGGAATCATTTCAGGGCTGCTCCCATTTCTTTCCTTGCCTATTGGTCCCTTGAACTTAAAGGAGTCCAACGAACTTGAGGCGTCAAGGCCACAGGGCCCGTAAAAATGTTTGGGGTTTGGGAGGCACACAGAGCACTTCCCTGAAGGGGTGCCAATTTTTAAGGCCCTTTCGGTGAATGAAGCCAGGCCCAGGGTGAGAAAAGGCGGCTTGGAGGAAGCTGTCTGCTCGGAGAACTGTGCTCCCAGAGGCCGGCCTGTTTACTATGAGTCATTTCTGAAAGGTTGTGTCAGCTCATATTTTTGGGTAATTTGCTAATGAAATGGTATCGCTACTAAATACGTATATAGAAAGGTAAAAAAAAAAAAAAAAGAAAGAAATAGATTCAGCGTTTTCTAAATAGCTCTGGCTTGAGGTGGTGAAGGAGTGGTTAGTTCTTTTTCAGGCCAAAGAAAGCTGCTCTTCACCATCCAGAAACCCTCCCTCTCCCCCTCCCTGAACCTTCTTCTCAGGACAAACAAGAAATCCCCCAACCAGAGAAAATGGAAACGCTGTTCTTGACTGCAGCGCCTCAGAAATACGCCTGGACGGCAGAGCTGCAGCTTTCCCGGGACTCCTCCTCACAGAGCCCAGCCCTGGTGGTTTTGGGGTGGGAGGGAATCTCGGCGCTGGTTGGGATTTGAAGGAGCTGGCCCACAGTTCAACCTTGCTTAAATTGGAACAAGCTGTCACCGCGGTCTTTCCCCCCCCAGAAGGCCCTTGGAAATAGGTCCTTGGAGGACGGGCAGAATTCAGGCCGCTCTGGGGCCCTCGTCCCTTTCCGTGACTAGAAGTCGCGCTGCCACCCTGTCACTGCATTCCGAGCGTCTTGGGCCATGGAGGAGGTGTGAGTTGTTGTGGGTGGTTTGTTTTGAAATTTCAAGTCTTGAAGGCAATGGCAAAGCATCGTTCATACGCACAAGTGACAAATTTCACTCAAGTTCCTGACCCATCAGAGGAAAAAATTAGCTTTTGCTTTGAAGCTGACCAGAAACAAATGGAGCTGTTTCTCCACAGGAAAAGTCGGAGTCTAGTTATGATGCATCCCCTCCCAGAAATCTAGGAAATTATACATACTGTACCCTCTGTTTATAAGAATATGAATAACATGATTGTGTGCAGAGGGTCAGTGGTAGTTCAGATGAGAATTTACTGCTGTTAGGCAGCAACTGCCTAAAGGCAAAAAGATCTGCTGTTAACCCCTTATTCCCACAATCCAAATGGTTCCCTTTAAGGAAAACTTAGAAACCTCCTCGAAGCCAAGAGGTATGTCTTTAGATACCTCGCCACCTCCAGGATGGGCACAAAGGCTGGCACACAGTAGAAGTCAAGCAAATGAGTGAAACAGATGTGAGGGAAGCAGACGTGGCTCAGGCATTTGAGTGCCTGCCTGCCACACGGAAGGTCCTGGGTTCTGTTCCCAGTGCCTCCTAAAGAAGACGAGCGAGACAGCAAGCTGACGTGATGGGCTGGCGCAGCGAGCTGATGCAACAAGATGATGCAACGAAGAGACACAATAAGGAAACACAATGAGAGACACAAGTGGGAAACGGAGGTGGCTCAATCCAATGGGCACCTCCCTCCCAGATTGGAGGTCCCGGGTTCGGTTCCCAGTGTCTCCTAAAAAGAAGATGAGCACGCAATGAATGGACACAGAGCAGACAGTGAGCATAAACAACGAGGGGAGGGGAATAAATAAATAAAATAAATCTTAAAAAAAAAAATTTGAGGAGAAAAGAAGCGTTTGTTTTGTCAAGTGGAGAAATGGAATGGCTTTCTTCTAGCTGCCCTGTTCTGATTCTCCAGGCTGCTGAGCAATGAGCACAACAAGGATCAGAATCTTGCAGACTTGCTCGGCGTCCAGCCACTTAGCCTGTGTCTCCCAGGACACTGCTGCTATCAGACGCTGCCACCACAGCGTCTCAACGAAGGCAGCTCCTGTGTGCCAGCCTCCATGCCAAGTGCTCTCCATGCCTCCCTTTCATTTTCCCTCACAACCGCCCACGGAGTGGGCATTGTCGTTTTGGGGACCGGAAAACATACTCCCACAGGGCCAAGCAGCTTGCCTGAGATGACCTTGTAAGTTGGGGCTGCAGCCGCGCTTGCCTGAGTCCAGAGGCCTCCTCACCACGCTACCTTCTGTTACCTTCACAAAACCACTCCTTCTGAAGCTCCACGTTGTCACAGTGGAAGAGCTTGGAAGTAAAATCACCCAGACCGAAGGGTGTCTGGAATGGAGGGCAAAGCCCTGCCTAAGAGCCTCTCCCCTGCTTTTTTTTGAGGATTTTTACATCTTTATTAATGATGGATATTGACGCAATTTTCTTGTACTGTCTTTTTTTTTTTTAATTTATTTTATTTTTTTCTCCCCCCTTCCTCCCTGTTGTCTGCTCTCTGTGTTCATTCACTGTGTTCTTCTACGCCCACTTGCATTATCCAGTGGCACTGGGAAACTGTCTCTTTTTTGTTGTGTTGTCTTGCTGCGTCAGCTCTCCATGTGTGTGGTGCCACTCCTGGGCTTTTTTCACGTGGGGCGGCTCTCCTTACAGGGCGCACTCCTTGCACATGGGGCTCCCCTACGTGGGGGTGCCCCTGTGTGGTATGGCACTCCTTGCGCCTAGCAGCACTGCACGTGGGCCAGCTCACCACGCGGGTCAGGAGGCCCTGGGTTTGAACCCTGGACCCACCACATGGTAGGCAGATGCGCTATCCATTGAGCCACATCTGCTTCCCGAGAGTCTCCCCCTTATTTCACTGGAGAGCTCTGTTGGAAACAAGATCCTCAGTGATAGAAGCAGCAGGGCTAGGTGCTTTAGGAAAAGATGTGGGAGGAAGGAAGAAGCTACAGGGGTGGGATAGCCGACAGGGGCCATGGAGCCCGGGGTGTGTGTGTGTGGGCGCATTAGGGGCTGCAGCCCCCGCCCTGCCCTTGTGACAGGCAGCTGTGGGAGGGGAGTGGGGCCATGTCAGGAGGCTTGTTCACAGGCACCTCTGGCCTGTGAAAGCACCAGCTGATGGCACCACTTCCTCCGCTGGTGGTTCCACTGCCACTCAGAGTCATAACTCTGGTCCTGCCACCTGCTGTTCTCTGGGGCTGGGGCTGGGAGGAAGCCCAGCGCAGAAGCAGAATGAGCTTTGGAGTCCAGCCGTGATTTGGACCAGCTGCAGGACCTGGGGCAGATGACCCAACAACTCTGTCTCCTCTTTGCAGGTGATGATACGCACCTGATAGCATTCTCGTGCGACTCAAAGTGAGTCCAGGCACGGGGAGCATTTGGAATAATACCTGGTACCTATGAGATGCCTGTTCATTCCTCTTCCAAACTCGCCTGTCCTCTCTCTCCCAGTTAGGGTGGTTGTTTCTCATTGCCATCCTCTTGGGGTAGCTCTAGGTGGGGTACATGTTACTTTAGATTTGAGCACAGGAGAGAATAAGGGATGGGAACTTTTTGTATGCCCTTCCTCTCTTGTCTTTCTAAATATGACCCAAGGTTAAGGAGGAGAGGTGATAAACCATTGAAGGCATGCATGTGCACAGCTCTGTTTTACATTTACTGAAGACCTGCTTGTGAAATAGAAAAAGGAATCAAATATGTCTCCTGCCTTCAGGGCCATTACATTCTAGCTGAAGGCGTGGACACATAAATATGCAATTTAAATATTATGTCTTAACTGCTATGGCAATAGTATGCACAGAATGCTGAGAATGCACAGGAGAGAGCATAACCCGGGAGCTGAAGAAAAGATTCCCACGAAAGGTATTGCCTTAGTTGAGTCTTAAAAGGTAAGTTAAGGGAAGCGGGTGTGGCTCAGCCACTGAGCTCCCACCTACATATGGGAGGTCTGGGTTTGGTACCCCTTGCCTCCTAGAACAAGAAGACCAGCTCACAACAAAACTGACACAGCAAATGCAAACAATGAGGGGCGGGGAGAAAGAACTAAATAAAATAAATTGGGACTTGGAGTTGTCCTAAATGATATTGCAGGGACAGATGCAGAACATTATATATCTTGCCATAACCCAATGAAAGTACTAGGGGAGAGTGTAAACTACCATGTAAACCATTATCCATGTGGTGCAGCAGTGCTCCAAAATGTACTCACCAAATGCAATGAATGTGCTACACTGATGAAAGAGGTTGTTGATGTGGGGGATGTGAGGACCTCTTATATATATCTATATATCTATATGTTTTTTAAAGATTTATTTATTATTTATTTCTCTCCCCTTCCCCCCGATTGTCTGCTCTCTGTGTCTATTCACTGCGTCTTCTTTGTCCGCTTCTGTTGTTGTCAGCAGCATGGGAATCTGTGTTTCTTTTTGTTGCCTCATCTTGTTGTGTCAGCTCTCCGTGTGTGCGGCACCATTCCTGGGCAGGCTGCACTTTCTTTTGTGCTGGGCAGCTCTCCTTATAGGGTACAGTCCTTGCACATGGGGCTCCCCTACGCGGGGGACACCCCTGTGTGGCACGGCACTCCTTGCGCGCATCAGCACTGCGCATGGGCCAGCTCCACACGGATCAAGGAGGCCCAGGGTTTGAACCACAGACCTCCCATGTGGTAGACGGACGCCCTAACCACTGGGCCCGCTGCCCTCTTCTATTTTTTAATAACATTTTTTGTAATCTGTGTGTCTTCGAAAAAAACGATAAAAATAAATAATAAAAAAAAATGTGAAAGATAGTCAGCGTGAGGACCTTGTCCTGGGGCAACCCAGCCAAGGTGCAACTACATGTCCCAGAATTCCCTTCCCCGTATGGTTCTGGGCCAGGGCTGACCACAAGAGAAACTTGCAGGAAACCTGGAAGGTCGAAGGGAAGCAGCAGCTGTTCATGCTCCGAACTCGGGGGCTGGGCGCGTGCCGTCGTAGCGCACGCTTGTCGCAGGATCCGCTGACCAGCCTTGTTGAAGTGCCCACAGCTCCTCCGTCTCCCCACGGGCTTTCTCCTTCCCCTTCTCTGACTCCTGGGCCTTGGATGCGTTTTGCTCCATGATGAAGGGCAGCAGCTTCTCCTGCAGCCTGCCTGAATCAGAGCCGGGAGAGACCAGAGCGGGTTCCCTTGCATCCCCAGGGGCCTCCAGTTTGTCCTTGCTCTCCCCCACTTCACACGCGTTCCAACCGCCTGCCCTTCCAGGCCCAGAGGCAGAAACAGCCGCGAACGGCTCAACCCACTTCCACAACTGCACAGGGTCAAGTCCTGTAGAAGCTCCCTTGTTCTACAGCACGTCAAGTGGTCCTTCTCTGGTTCAACCTTGATGGATTGGCTAGTTAAAGAGGGCTGAGAGGGAAGTGGATTTGGCTCAACTGATAGAGCATCCGCCTACCACATGGGAGGTCCAGGATTCAAACCCAGGGCCTCCTGACCCGTGTGGTGAGCTGGCCCATACGCAGTGCTGATGTGCGCAAGGAGTGCCGTGCCACGCAGGGCTCTCCCCGCGTAGGGGAACCCCACGCACAAGGAGTGTGCCCCGTAAGGAGAGCCACCGCGAGCGAAAAAAGTGCAGCCTGCCCAGGAGTGGCGCCTCACACATGGAGAGCTGACACAACAAAAAGAGACATAGATTCCCAGTGCCGCTGACACGAATGTGAGTGGACACAGAAGAATACATAGTGAATGGATGCAGAAAGCAGACAATGGGGGAGTGGGGAGAAGGGAAGAGAAATAAATAAAAAATAAATCTTTGGAAAAAAAAAAAAGAGAACTGATAAAAAAGCTGGTCCAGGCAGGAGGAACTGAGTGAGCAAAGTCAAGAAAGAGAGGGGTATGTGCAGGGAACCACACTTGCTTTGGTATTTCTAAAAATAAAATGAGAAGCAGGGAGAGGAAGATGAAGATAAGGAGGGAAAAAATGGACAGACCCTGGAGGGAACTGAATGCCACGCTAGCAGTTTGACCAATCCAAGAAACTTCTGAATGAAGGACACTTTCTCTATGTGGGTTAGTCTGCTAAAAACAGTTTACATAATCCAGGATGCTCTTTGGTAGTCTCTGAATAAAGTTCCACATGACATATCCTCTTTAGAGTATATACTTTCTTACAGAAATGTTGATTTTTTGTGGCCAGGAGAAGAATTAGGTAATGGATTCTATTGGGTTTGGCCAGATTATGCTGTCTAATAATAAACCACAGATTTCTGTGGTTTAGGACAACAGAAGTTTTTTTGCTCATGGCATGCTGATTGGATGGCTGTCCTCAGTGGCTAGCTATCAAGGCCTTGGTGCTCCAGGGTCCCTTTGCCTTGTGACATTGCCATTTTACTTGTGTGGTCTATGAGACTGTGGACAATCCTGCCAGTGGGGTTGGGGCGAGTCATTGGCCACGTCACAAGTGGCTTATGGTGGAAACGGACTTGGCCCAGTGGTTAGGGCGTCCGTCTACCACATGGGAGATCCGTGGTTCAAACCCCGGGCCTCCTGACCCGTGTGGAGCTGGCCCATGCGCAGTGCTGATGCACGCAAGGAGTGCTCTGCCACGCAGGGGTGTCCCCCGCGTAGGGGAGCCCCACGCACAAGGAGTGCACCCCGTAAGGAGAGCTGCCCAGCGCAAAAGAAAGTGCAGCCTGCACAGGAATGGCGCCACACACATGGAGAGCTCACGCAACAAGATGACACAGCAAAAAGAAACACAGATTCCCGTGCCGCTCACAACAACAGAAGCGGACAAAGAAGACAAATAGACACAAGAGAACAGACAATAAGGGTGAGGGGTGGGGGAGAAGGGGAAAGAAATAAATAAATTAAATAAATCTTTAAAAAAAAAAGTGGCTTATAGGAAGCAGATGTGGCTCAAGTGGTAAGGCCTCCACCTACAACATGGGAGGACCCAGATTTGATCCCTGGGGCCTCCTGGTGAAAAAGAAGAAGAGATAGTATGCCTGTGAGGCAAGCCAGTGCCCACATGGCTAGCCGAGTGCCTGTGTGGTGAGCTGAGTGCCTGTGTGAGTGCCCGCGTGGCGAGCCAAGTGCTTGCATGGCGAGCCGAGTGCCTGCACGGTGAGCTGAGTGCCTGTGTGAGTGCCCGCGTGGCGAGCCAAGTGCTTGCATGGCAAGCCGAGTGCCTGCACGGTGAGCTGAGTGCCTGTGTGAGTGCCCGCGTGGCGAGCCAAGTGCTTGCATGGCGAGCCGAGTGCCTGCACGGTGAGCTGAGTGCCTGTGTGAGTGCCCGCGTGGCAAGCCGAGTGCTTGCATGGCGAGCCGAGTGCCTGCACGGTGAGCTGAATGCCTGTGTGAGTGCCCGCGTGGCGAGCCAAGTGCTTGCATGGCGAGCCGAGTGCCTGCATGGTGAGCTGAGTGCCCACGTAGTGAGCCAAGGGCCCACGTGAGTGCCCACATGGTGAGCCAGTGTCCGCGCGGTGAGCCCAGGAAAGTAAACTTCCTTAAAAAAATTGGCTTATATAACTATATTTTAAAAACCACCCCCCTTGAATAGTGCCCATCCATCCATCCATCCATCCATCCATCCATCCATCCATCCACAGTGCTAAGAGTCTGGTAAATAGGGTCCAGGAGAAGGAAAATAAAGTAGGATTTGTACCTGCAGTCCTCATCAGCTGGGAAGCGTGGAGTTTTATTTACAGTCAATCCCAGTAACAGAATAACCATGTTAGCGTATAGTGGGGATTTGTAAGCTTCCTTCTCCATCACCTGGTTTACATTTTCTATTCCTATTTCCATGCTTTAATGTATTAAAAGGGGAAAAAAAAAAGGGATTTTACAGCACAACCGAATGTTTTTATTGTACCATTTTCAGCGACTCCTTTCCGTTTATCTAGACAGGTTGGTCTTAACTTAATAAACGTTTACATGGAAACAGGAGTGGGAGAAGAGTCTCCCCTGGGCCCTTTTCCTGGGCGAGCTCCTGGGTCCCAAGGATTGTTTGGCTTAGAGAATATCATCTCATAAAAAGGTAGAGTGGTGGCCTTCCATTATGCCAATGTCGGGAGCAACCAAGTGACCCGTGGCCAAAGAGTATCGTCTCTCTTTCTATTTCTGCTTGGCCTGAGTCCCCAGAGTCACAGCTCCGTATGGGGCAGTGGCTTTGATTTACCAGCTCGCATGTATTTCCCTCGAGACAGCGCTACACGCGGTGATTAGATGTACCTGAGAGACAACCACGCGTGCACTTTACAGGTGTGGGATGGGTTTCGGAGGCTCTGTGAGCAGGCCAGAGTCGGGCCATTTATTGCATTAACTGTTGCGATAGGCACAGGGATTACAAATTCCAGGCAAAGGGCTTAAAACAAACTTTTTGAAAACGGGTCCCTTCTTTGCAGCGTCTGAGAGCTTCCATTTGTAAAGTTTCCATACCACAGTGCCTTAAAGAGCCTCACATTGAACATAGGACGTATTTCCTCAGCAGAGGAAAACAGTCCATATTTACTCATTTGCAGCTCAAATACTTGGCGTTTTACACCCTCTGAAATGTACTTGGAAAGATATGGCTCTGGTTGATTAAGGAATTCCATGTTCCCTATTCTATCTTTAGCCTGATTTTCTAGAAATCTCTTACGATGCCTTCCACTTCTGCATACTGTGCTTGCGGCCAGAGCTGCCGAAACACCTATCGCCAAGCACGCTGGTGACAGCTGACCCCCTAATCCAGTGGTAAATCCAGGGCGACTTGCTGCCGAGTCTTTGGAGAGGGTTGTCCATGCTTCCTCCAAACTCTTATTTATTCCCTGATAAAAATTAAGTTCATGTTAGGTATACTCCCAGGGACAAAGGAACTTGGCATGAACTAATATTAAAGAGCATTTGGGACACGAGCCAATGGAAGAAATGAAAATTTAAAATATGACTGAGCCTGTCTCTGACCCATCTCTCTCCACCCAGGCTTGGCTGGGGTTCTGACACTTGTGTGATGTCCCCTGCTTGGGACAGGGTTTGCTCTTTGAACAGAGTAGGGTCATGCAGAGACTAAAATGCCAGCTTTATGAAGGTGATTTGTATCGTTGGAGTGGTTGTCTCCTCAATAATGTACGCAGAGGGAAACATTAATTATATCTGTGAAGAAGCCAGGCTGCTAATGCAGCCCTTCAGGTGTGTCAAAAAGCATCCAGGGCTTTGGAAGAAGTTGAAAGGAAACAAAAATAAAGCAGTGAAGAATTACATGTAACACAGGTTAATTTACAAAATGTCAAGCCTAGGATATACTTTAAAAAGCATCCCATTCTTTTCTTCATTATATTAGAAGACAGTAAATTTGAAAGATTAAAAAGCAAGTGGGGGGTGGTGGGGAAAGGGCCAGGTTAGAAGTTAAAGTCACTTCTTTCTCTCTCTCTCTCAAAACTGGGGAAGAAGTATCTATCTTAAACCTCATACTGTTAGAAAATCAAATCCAACTTATCACCCACATTAAAGAATCAAAAAGACACGAAAGCTGTAGCCCATGCAGCTGTAGCTGGGACCAGTATTAGAGAAATTAAGAAGGAAAATGATTTAAAACTAAGACTTTTATTTCAGAATACAGATCAGAACAAATGAGAGAACAAAAATGAAATTTGCACATATGGAGGAAATATGGCTTTTAAAAACATTTAGTAACCCTGAATTTGGGAATAAAGCTTCCATATAGACTTACTGTGTGGGGTCTTCGTTGAAACCAAAAGTCTGCTTTCTGGTTTCCTAAAGACAACATATATATATTTTAGGAGGTATCAGGGATTGAACCCAGGACCTCATACATGGGAAGCAGGCACTCAAACCATTGAGCTACATCCGTTCCCTCATAAACCTTATTTTATAAGGAAATCCAGTTCAACAATTAATAGTCAACAAATATTTGTTAAGTTCCTAGAATATGCAAGACACTGCACTAGCTACCCGAGGTAATGTCAATATGAAGGAGGCAGTGCCTGCCCTTGTCCTCGAGGGCACATAGCATCCTAAGTGGAAGGCCTGAGCATCAGGTGAGATGAGCTAAGTACCGCAGCAGAGAGGGCCACAATTCCAGCTCTCCTTGAGAGCAGTGACTGCTCTTCAAATTGGGACCAGGAAGGTCTTAGAACTGGGCCTGGGGCAGGTTGAATCATGTACCCAACAAAAGACGTGCTCTTCATCTTAATCCACATTTCTGGGTGTGAGTCCACTTGTAAATTGGACCTTTGAGGATGTTATTTATTTAAGATGTTATTATTTAAGGTGTGGCCAGACTGAATCAGGGCGGGCCAGGATCTGTATTCCTTGAGGCCTTATGAAAAGGAAAACTGGACATAGTTCGAGAAAGAAAGCCGTGGGAGGACATCATAAGACCGAGGCAGAAGTGCAAGCCGGCGGACCCCAATGACTGCAGCAAGGCAGCACCAGAGTGCTTATAGACCTTGGGGAGAAAACCTGGCCTCGCTGATGACTTACTTTGGGACTTGTAGCCTCCAAAACCATGAGCCAATAAATTCTGTTGTAAAGCCAAGCCGCTGTGTGGTACTTGTCATAGCAGCCCTGGCAAACTAAGACTGTTGCTGCATGCTGAAAGAGTGAAAGTAGAATGGAAACTCAAAGGACAGTGAAATCCCAGAGGGGATGGAGGAAAACCTTACTGAGGAGGGAAACAGGGAAACACAGAGCGTGTTTGGGAAAGAGCCAGTATTCCTCTTGAGCAGGATTACAGGGTGTGTTTACAGGAATGGTGAAGGGAAGACGGAAAGGGTCAGGCTAGGCAAGTTGGAGAGGATCTTGAGTGCAGAACACATTCATTCACTGGCCCTAAACATTTCTGAGGAAGGACATGGGAGGAGGTTCTATGATGGAGATAAACTGGAAAACAGACAGGGGAGAGGTACAGAGATCTATACTTTCATGAAGTAAGTCCTTGGGGTTAGCTGTTTCTGGAAGGACAGCTTTCTTACTCTTGACCTGCTTCAGCTAATAGATGCTGCTGCCAAAATGGAATGTGGTAAAGGAATGTGGTTGTAGGAACTCTCACACTCAGACTCGGTGCTTCTGGAGATTTTTGCCGGTGTTGCAAAGGCCTCCACTGCAAGTAGTTTTCCAAGCCTGTTATTGGTGCAGCCTGGGTTGGGGAATTTAGCTACCTCCTCGCCCATCTCCCTGTTGCCAGTTTTGGGGCTGGCCAGCAGCAGTTTGGTGCATGACAGGGTGAAGTGGCTTGGAAGGGGATCGCTATAGATGATCTTCAATTTTTTCCGCAAAAATATACCATGTCATAAGGCAGCATTGGGAACGGGTGGACCAAGTGTCTGGCTTTAATTGTTGACTTAATTGTTTGGTGATTTTCTGGCTCTCCAAATGGCAAAGCAAATGTGGTTGAAACATAGATTCTTTACTATTCGCCATAATGATAGTAATTCCATGACCATCTCTATTAGACCAGAGAGGGTAATGCCCCAAGAAGGTCTATCTCTTATTTTGTTTACGTCTTTTTAAACTCATCTTCGTTTTTTTTTGTTGTTGTTGTTGTTCTTTCTTTGTTTTTTAGCAACTCCTAGCATTTTGTCTGCCTTTTAGAAGTGGCAGCCCAGACATTTCATTCGACAGGGCTTGTGGGTAGCAACCCGGGCTCTGGGAGACCTGCCTTGCAGCACCCCGAATATTTACTTGGGGTGGCTCTGGTCAGAGACTAAGGGAGATTACACATGGCCAAAGTCCTCATATTCACTCCGTGGGGACACCACTACCCCCAACTGCACCTGTTTAGCCAATCTCTTTTTCCCACCCCCAGCAATTGACCCACAGGATAGTCTTTCTTTTTCATTTGTGGCTTTCTTCCTTGGGATTTTGTTCTCTGGTCTATCTTTGCTCAATTCTCTGAATGTGTGTTTGACTTTTTATTAGATGGTTTCTATTTAAATCTTTCTTTCCTGTGCTTTTTTTCCCTATTGTATTTGACCTTGCCCTTTCACAGATTAAACACGGGATCATTCATGCTTCGGTCTGAGATATTTAGATATCTTGACACATATGTATGAACTGACGTTTTCACGCAAGTACCACTTTCAAAGTTAATTCAGCTTTGTTTGCAACTGCTACTTTCATGAAGTTGGGATTTTTTAGGCTCTCACTCTTTCCCACTTGTGACATTTTACTTATTTGGAAATACAACATTCACTACATACTAGAATCATATGTTATCCCCTTACAGTCGATAGCTTTGCCTCTAAAGTCGACTTTGTAGCATGCCTAAATCTGATACTTCTGTAGTAGACAGAAAAGCTCAGTTTAAGGTTGATGAATTTTTCTGAACAGTTGTCCCAGAAATGACACACCCAAGGTTTTCGATGATATTAATATTTTGCATTATCTGGTGGGTAACAGACAGGCACACAAACGCACACACATACCCAAAAATGCAAACCTTATGCTCAATGAAGGAAGAAAAAAATGATGGTACACAAGAATGAAAACAAAATGTAAAATGCAAAGCAAAAGCCTCCTTAAGGTAGGACCTTTGTTTAAAGTTGCTAAATTACACCTTTTGGGCCCAAAAATTGTTTGTGAAAAGTACTCTGCAATGATTTAGACCACAATACTCCTTTCCAGTTTGAAAAGCCTTTTGTGATTCTGCGAAATGATGGACCATGGAATCTGTGCTGGCCTAAGGAGGACATGCCATTAGGAGCCACTGATAGGCAGGAGACAAGAGTGTGAGCGAGAAAGGAAGATCTGTCCCTCACATGGAAAGACTGGGTGTGGTGGAAGCAAGACATGGCAGGGCTGGTAGGGTGGGAGGTTTGGTCAGAGAGAGAAGTTGGCCATTTGGTCCTTCAATACAATTCTGGTGTGTGACTACTGGCAGGGGTAGCGAAGTGAAGTGAAGGTGAAGGTTGCTGGAGTTGAGGCCATTGGAAGTCAACGAGATGGGTAGGCTACCAGGTGGTCTATGTGAATGCCAAGGTCACCCAGGAAGCTAGCAATGCAGGATCAAGAGCAGAACTGTGAGCCTCGGAAGACCGTGCCTCTTTTTGTCCTCCAGGACTATCAATTCGTCATCCATTTAACACTCATTCAAAAATTAATGTGCATTAAGTGCCAGTTGTATGGCAGATAATGTTGGAGGCTGGAGTTACAAAAATAAATTTGACATGGTTTCAGAGCTTGGGAAAGCTGATTGGGGAGGGTAAACCTGTACCAGTGATCTCAACTAGAGCTTGTAAACCCACAGGGCTGCAGGGGTCAGGCTGGTCATGTAAATAATGATGCCAGCTGATGGAATATATAGGAAATGTTTGGTGATGGGGTAAACTGTAGAGTTCATAATTCATTTAAAGGAAGAAGCCATTACTCAGCATTAGCAAATCTGATTCCCCCCCCCCCAAAAAAAAAGCTAGAAATACTTGGAAGGGTAAAATATTCTAATAAAAATAAAATATTCTAATAAAAATTTTTTAGCAAATAATTATTTAACTATGCCTCAGAATTGGGGAGCTATACAACCTTGGGTCATTCTTCTGGTCCATCCCTAACTTGCTGGTGAGTTTTGGCAAGTCATGTACATTCCCTGGGTCCCAGTGGTGTCATCTCTAAAGTGGAGTTGTGCAGGGTCCACTCTGGGGTCTCTTCCACTTCTAGGAGCATAGGATTTCAATGTCTTTATCTACTTCTAATCAATTTCCTTCTGCAGAGAAGGTTAGGAAATACAGGGACAGTATCTTTTATGCTTCTTTCTCTGAAATGGATAGTGTCAACAGAGGGCTGCCACTTGGGGGGAATTCACTATGGCAACTACAGTTGGGCCAACTGGACTCTAAGAAGGGGCAAGTTTTGGAAACAGATGATCTTTTGCTTTCTTCCCTCTCTCCCATGCTTGTGCTCAGAAAGAAAGGCAGACTGGTGATCTGGAATGGGATTCAGACACACATGTGCTAGACTTTCACATCTGTTACTTCATGATCTCTGAGAATGCGGCAAGTCATTTCCCCTGAGTTTCATATGTCATCACACGGTGGATCCAGAAAAAAGAATGTCTTCCCATAAGAACTTGCCATTTTCCGTCAGCTGGAGGAGAAGCATACCGTCCATCATATGTTTGTTTTTCATTTTGCCTTGACTGCTAGAAAGTTTACCAGAAAGCAAAATACCTTGACCAAATTAGTTTAATCCCCCAAAGAATTGCTTTGACTCAATTGTAGGGACGCAGTTGTGTCTCAAGCAATTGAGCTCCCGTTTCCCATATGGAGGACCCAGGTTCGATCCCAGGGACCTCCTGGTAAAAAAAAAAAAAGGTAATTTAATGTCATAGTCTCAGCTATTTTTTTTCTTTTTTCACTTTGTCTTTGAAGTTCAGAATGGTTGCTCAATATTTCTTCAGTGGCAAGAGGAGCAGAAGCCTCCTGGAAGTCGGCAGAAGGAGTTGCTGTTGGTTGCCATTTGGCAACCACTGAGCTTTCGATGGTTGAATGAAGTATGCAAGGGAGGGCAAGAGGCGAAGTGCTTGGACCAACCCAAAGAACATTTTTAGAAGCTGTGTGAGAAGCGGGAAAATGGAGGAAGGGAGGCTGGAGGGTGAAGGGTGGCTGGAGAAAAGATTTTGGGATGGACAAGGACAGAGATTCTAATGTGGAAGGAGGCCAGATGAGGTGAGGTAATCATTCACTTCCTCTCTCAAAACCTTCAGGAAACTCAACATCACCTGCCAATGGCTTTGCTGGCATTTTGATGGGATGAAATGGTGAGCCAACTTCAAGGTGTGTACGGGGTGAGCAGAGGCAGCCTAAAAATGTCCAGCCATCCATGGGTTACGCTGATATGATTCCCCATAATATTTTCTTGCCAAATATTATTGCCAGCAAGCAGTATATCTTGCCAAATGAAAGTGTATGCTTCCTTCCGCTTAAGGAGCACTGTATGAGCCACTGAATGTTTTGTTTGCTTGTTTCGCCTTGGCTGCCAGAAGGTTAAAACTAGATTTAGTGCTCGATTGTATAACATCACCAGTTCCTAGTACATTCCTTTTTCCTCTCTCTGTAATTTCTGACTTCCCTTTCCTATATTTATTTTGACTGCATATTTTGTGTGTTTTTAAGACATCTCAAATTTATGTGTTTTATGATGCCCCAAATCATTTTTGGAAGCCAGGGAGGATCTAAACTAGTTTTGTCCGATAGAACTTTCTGTGTGATAGGAATATTCTCTATCTGTGCCATCTAAGATGGCAGCAACTTGCCAAATGTAGCCTGCGAACATTTGAAATGTGGCCAGTGCAACTGAGGAAGTGAATTTTAAATTTTATTTCATTTTAATGAACAAATTTAAATTTAAATAGCTACATACAGCTAGTAGCTGCCATAGTGGACAATACAAAGCAAAACCATTTATAATAAATAAATACTTATGGAACACCAAAAAAGGAATTTCTTCTCAAATTTAAATGTTCTTTTACATGATTGATTTTTTAAATCTGTATTAAGTAATTAATTAATTTTATTGAATTATATTCACACACTATCCAGAGTGTACAATCAATGGCTCTCATTAAAATCACAGTTATGCATTCATCACCACAAACTATTTCAGAATATATTCATTATCCCCCCAAAAATAAAAACCCCATCTATCTTATATCCCTTATTATTGACATTTAGCATTGGAGTGGTAACTTTGTTACAATTGATAAAATAATATATATATATTTTGAGGTACCGAGGGGCCAGGGATTGAACCTGGGACCTTGTATGTGGGAAGCTGGTGCTCAACCACTGAGCCACATTGGCTTCCTTGAGTTGGTTTTATCATTTGTTGTGCTTGTTGTTTGTTTTTGTTGTTTTCAGGAGGCACCGGGAACTGAACCCAGGACCTCCCATGTGGGATGGGGGAGCTCAACCACTTGGGCCACATCTACTCCCTGATAAAAAATATTAAAATATTACTTTTAACTAGAGTTCATAGTTTGAATTAGTTGTATTTTTTCTCATATACCACACTATTGTTAACACCTTGTAATAATAATGCACAATTGTTCTAACTCATGAAAGAACATTCTTATATTTGTACTTTTAACCTGACTCATATCCATAACCGTATTCTTTGTCTTATACAGTCCCAGGTTTTGTTTTGTTTTAAATTAGAAAAGGTATAGGTTCACAGAAAAGTCATGCAAAAAATACAATATTCTCATATACCCTCTATTTTTAACACTTGCACCAATGTGGTACCTTTGTTAAAACTGAGGAAAAATATTATAGTCCCTTCATAGCAATTGATGAAAAAATATTACAGAATTACTATGAACGACAGACCATAATTTCCAATAGTTGTATTTTCCCCATATATCACCTTATTTTTTAATGCTTTGTAATAGTGACAAAATTTTTTCCTAGTTCATGGAAGAACATTCTTGTATCTGGACCATTAACCACATTCCTAATCCACCTTCAAGTTCACTGTGTTATATTGTCCCAAGCTTACCCTCTAGCTTTCATTCTATTAGCAATGACGGCCCTAGACTATGCTTTTCAGCCACCATCACATCTGTAAATAAGCGGTGCTTATTCTCACTATGTGTCACCATCGTCTCTACCCATTTCCAAACATTCACAATTAACCTTACTAAAAATCCTTCAAACATTAAATATCAGCTCCCCCTTCTCAATCCTCATTCTATCTTCTAGTAACCTATACTTTTAACTCCATGAGTTTATTCGTGTTTAATTCACGTTAGTGAAATCATACAATATTTGCCTTTTGTGAATTTCACTTAACATAATGTCCTCAAGGGTCAGCCATGTTGTCGTATGCATGCTGACTTCATTACTTCTTACAGCTGAATAGTATCCCATTGTACGTATATATCACATTTTTAAAAAAACAAATCAATTTTATTGATACATATTAATAGACATACAATTCATCCAAGTGTACAATCAATGGTATTTGGTATAACCACATAGTTGTGCATTAATCACTTCAATCATTATTAGAGCATTTAATTATTTCAATAATAATAAATGAAAAACAAAAAACAGACAAACAAGAAAATTCTTCACCTCTCAATCTCTCTATGCTTCCCCTGCTATACATAGCTGCTATTTCTGGCTATTCTTGCACAATTATTTATTTATTTATTAAGCAGTTTTATTGAGATGTATTCACATACCACCACATAATCTATTGAAAGTGTGTGTATATCACATTTTGTTATCCATTCATCGCTTGATGAACAATTGAGTTGTGTCCATTTTTTGGCAATTGTGAATAATGCCATTGTAAACATCAGTGTGAAAATTCAGTTTGTGTCTCTGTTTTCAGTTCTTCTGAATATATTCCTAGTAGCAGGATTGCCAGATTATGTGGCAGTTCTAGATTTAGCTTCCTAAGAAACCACCAAACTATCTTCCACAGAGGCTGCACCATTCTACATTCCCACCATTCCACATTCTTCACCAACAGTGAAGGAGTGTTCCCATTTCAGCACATCCTCTCCAACACTTATAGTTTTCTGTTTTTTTTTAAAATCATGGCCAATCTATAAGTTGTAATGTTGAGAAATAAAAAGCATAACCTTGCAGAAAATATCTAATGAGTCACTCCTGCCTCCTGTTTCTGTAAATCAGCCCATAAAAACATGGCCTTGCAGGAAACTATCAAATGAACCACTCCTGCCCCCCCACTTCTGTAAATCAGCCTGCAAAAGCATGACCTTGCACCTGCCTTCTGCTTCTGTAACCCTGCTTGCAAAATTTCACCTAGCAATGTGTTAGCCAATAAGTGAAAGCCATGCCAGTCCCACATAAAATCCTATATAAACCTATGAAAACTGAGAAACAGGGCACAGAATTTGGAAATTGACTCTTGTCTGAGTGCACGCATAATAAATCTGTTCCTCCACCTCTCTGAGTGCTGTTTGGGTTTTTCTGCCACTCAGAACTCCTGACTTTGCTGCAACAGTAAAATATCTCATTGTAGTTTTTTTTAAAAAAAGATTGATTTATTTATTTATCTCCCCTCCCCCCCATCCTGGTTGTCTGTTCTCTGTGTCTATTTGCTGCATCTTCTTTGTCTGCTTCTGTTGTTGTCAGCAGCACAGGAATCTGTATTTCTTTTTGTTGTGTCATCTTGGTGCACCAGCTCTCTGTGTGTGTGGCACCACTCCTGGGCAGCTCTCCACAGGGCGCACTCCTTGTGCGTGGGGCTCCCCTATGCAGGGGACACCCCTGTGTGGCATGGCACTCCTTGTGTGCATCAGCAATGCACATGGGCCAGCTCCACATGGGTCAAGGAGGCCCGGGGTTTGAACCGCGGACCTCCCATGTGGTAGACAGACACCCTAACCACTGGGCCAAGTCCGCCGCCTCATTGTAGTTTTGATCTGCATTTCCCTAATAGCTAGTGATGTTGAACATCTTTTCATTTGCTTTTTTGCCATTTGCATTTCCTCTCTGGAGAAAAATGTCTATCCAAGTCTTTTATCCATTTTAAAATTGGATGGTGGCTCTTTATTATTGAGTTTATGATTTCTTTATAAGTCATGGAAATCAAACTCTTATCCGATATGTGGTTCTATCTTTTGGATACGGATATCCAGTTCTCCCAGCACCATTTGTTGAGTAGACCCCCCCGAACCAGCTGGGGGGATTTGCCAGCCTTGTCAAAAATTATTTGACCATAGATGAGAGGGCCTATCTCTACACTCCCAGTTCAATTCCATTAGTCAATATATCTATCCTTATGCCAGAGACCCATGCTGTTTTTGCCATCATAGGTTTGTAATAAGCTTTAAAGTTAGGTACTGTGATTCCTCCAGCCTCCTCCTTTCTCCTCAAGATTTTTCTGGCTATTTTGGGCTCCTTACCCTTTCAGATAAATTTAGTAGTTATTTTTTCCATTTCTGCAAAAAGCGTTTTTGGAATTTTTATTGGGATTGCATTGAAACTTACATCACTTTGGGTAGAATTGACATCTTAATGTTATCTAGTCTTCCAATCCACGAACACAGAATGTCCTCCCATTTATTTAGGTCTTCTTAGATTTTTTTTGTTTTGTAGTTTTCTAAATACAGATCTATTACATATTTGTTAAGTTCATTCCTAAATATTCAATTATTTTAGATGCTTTTATAAATGGATTTCCCCCTGACTTCCTCCTCACATTGTTCATTACTAGTGTATAGAAACACTACTAATTTTTGCATGTTAATCTTGTATCCAGTCACTTTATTGAACTCAGTTATTATCTCTACTAGCTTTGTTGTAGATTTTTTGGGACTTTCTAGGTATAGGATCATAACATCTGTGAATAGCGAAAGTTTTACTTCTTCCTTTCCAATTTGGATGTCCTTTATTTCTTTTTCTTGCCTGTTTGCCCCAGGTAGAACTTCTAGCACTCTATTGAACAGGAGTGGTGACAATAGCCATCTTTGTCTTGTTCCAACTCTCAATGGAAAGCTTTCATTCTTTACTGTTGAGTAAAATGTTAGCCCTGGGTTTTTCATATATGTCCTTATCATACTGAGAAAGTTTCCTTCAATTCCTATCTTTTGGACTATTGTTTTTTTTTTAAGATTTATTTTTATTTATTTATCCCCCACCTTGCTGCTTGCTTGCTGTCTGCTTTCTGTGTCCATTCGCTGCACTTTCTTCTGTGTCTGCTTGTCTCCCTTTGTTGTGTCATGTTGCTGTGCCAACTTTCTGCGGGCGCAGGGAATCAGCTCTCCACAGGTGCAGGCCAGCCTGCCTTCACAAGGGGGCCCTGGGAAGGGAACTCAGGGCCTCCCATATGGTAGATGGGAACCCAATTGGTTGAGCCACATCTGCTTCCCTTTTGGACTATTTTTATGAAGGAAGGGTGCTGTATTTTGTCTAGTGCCTTTCTGTGTCAATTGAGATGATCATGTGATTACTCTTCTTTGATTTATTAATGTGGTGTATTATGCTGATTGGTTTTAAAAAAATTCATTTTACTTCTATATCTTGGCCTGGGTGGTGTTTATTCAAAGATTCACTTTAAAACTATTTGTTTAAATATTTTTACATTTTTACGCACTTTCCTGTATGTATGTTAATTTTCACAATATAATACAAAAAATTAAACTTAGTTTCTCTTTTGGTTTCTGGTGCTAAAACCAAAGTCATGTAATGGGTTGGCTTCACAGGAATTTATTGGCTCATGGTTTTGAGATTAGAAGGCTTGTGTCCTTCCAGGATAGGTATCTTCTGGAAGGACGGTAATCGTAGGGTTCTTTGGCCTTTCTGTTACATGGCAATGTCCATGGTCATGTTTTCCCCTCTCTCCTCCAAGTTCTGTTGATTTCTCACTTCTGGCTGCCTTCTGTGGCTTCTCTCTCCATCTGACTTTCACTCATTTTATAAAGAATTCTAGTAATCTGGATTAAAGCCAAAACTAATTCCAAGGGGCCACACCTTATCTGAAGTAACATCTTGAAGAGATCTTATTTACAATAGGTCCACACGCACCAAAATGTGGACCAGGACCAAAAACGTGTTCAAACTGGGGCGCACAATTCAATCCACATCAGTTTCTTTCTTTGTCTTTTCATTTTTTCCTTCTTTATTACTTTATCCTCTTTCTTTTTCTCTTGTTTAGTTCCTGTCATTTTTAAAAGTAAATGTGTTGGAACCGTAAAATTGTCTATACCATAGACTGATTAAGGAAAAGGCATGGAGAATTTAGAAATAAATCCAAGAACAAATGAGAATATATATGACAAATGTGACATATCAAAGTCAGGTGTGTGTGTGTTGGAGGGGATATAAATTACTTAACAAATGGTGATGGAATATTCTTATCTATTTGGGATAATACTATGCCATCTGAATTTACATTTATACTCCATTAAGTAACATTAACATTACATTAAGTTAAGAACCTACCTTTAAACTGCAGCTCTCCCACTAAGCAAGTGGACAAAGCCTGCCATTTATGATTTTCCATCTTTAAATTACTTTTCAGAAACACATATTCTTCCACAGCAATGTGGCCACTTCTTGCCATTCTTTCATATTTTAAACCTTAATTCTAGTTTGAGTACTCCAGGTTTATGCTTAAATGAAAGTTCCTTGATACAAGAAAAAAAATTGCGCTGCATTTTTCTTTTTGCTACCTAAAGACATAATGGGTGTACATAGATTAAATACATTTTTTCAAAAGTCAAAAAAAAAAAAAAGAAAAGAACCTACCTTGATAGCACATTTTCTAATATATCTCTATTACATTCAGTTTTAATTAAAGCTGAAAAAAGTAAAATCTCAGAAGATTTTAAAACTGGAGTGTGTCATGAAATGAAAGTGATTAAAGGAATCTAAATTTAAAATATTGCTTTTGGAAAGTTTATTAATCTTAAGGAAATTTTTTTAGCTTTTATCTACAGATTTTAATTTTTCTTCCTTACTTCTTAGGTAGATTGAGATTCTTACTTTGTCACCCCCAAAGTTAATTCTAGGTAGATCAGTGTTTATACAAAGTAAGAAAAGTCATAAAAACAATAGGAAACATTGGTGAGAATTTTTTATAATCTTTGAGTGTAACAGGCTTTTCTAATCATAATACTAAACTAAGGAGCTAGAAAAGAAAATAATCATAAATTTGACTACATAAATTTTAAAAAATACTTTATAACAGAAATCTTCACAGGCAAAGTCAAACCAAACTTATATTTGCAACATAAAGTCAGTGTCTGATTTCCATAATATACAAAAAGCATTTGAAAATTAGTTTAAAAAAATACCAACAGAAAAGAAAGGCAAAGAGTTCAAAAACATAATTCACACAGAAAGAATCCAGATGGCCAATAAACAGAAAATGCTTAATATCAATTGTTAAAGAAATTCAGATTGAAAGCTTCACTTTTGGAAGGAAAGTACATTATGTTTAAGGAAGTAGAATACTTTTAATTGGTCTGCAGATTATATTAATGAATAGTTTTTTCCCTGAAGTTTAAACATATTATGTACATTTTTAGCAGAATCTTGGACAAATGTTTTGTGGGGAAATGACATCTTTATCTATTAGAAAAGCTAAAATTGTAAAACTGACAATATTAAAAGTGGATAAGGATGTAGAGCAATTGGAACGCTCATTCATTGTTGATAGGAATGCAAAAGAATTCAGCCACTTTAGAAAATACATTGGTAGTTTTTTATGAGGTTAAATATATACTTACCACATGTGATGGTTTGAAGCTGTATGGACTCCAAAAAGTGTGTTCTTAAAACTAATCCAGGGAAGCGGAGTTGATCCAGTGGTTAGGGCATCTGTCTACCACACGGGAGGTCCGCAGTTCAAACCCCGGGCCTCCTTGACCTGTGTGGAGCTGGCCCACGTGCAGTACTGAAGTGCGTAAGGAGTGCCGTGCCCACACAGGTGTGACCCTGCGCAGGGGAGCCCCATGTGCAAGGAGTGCACCCTGTAAGGAGAGCTGCCCAGTGCGAAAGAAAGTGCAGCCTGTCCAGGAATGGCGCCGCCCACACGGAGAGTTGACACAGCAAAATGATGCAACAAAAAGAAACAGATTCCCATGCTGCTGACAACAACAGAAGCGGACAAAGAAGAAGACGCAGCAAATAGACACAGAGAACAGACAACTGGGATGGGGGGTGAGGGGGAAATAAATAAATATATAAATAAATCTTTTAAAAAAAACCCCACATTTATCAGCAAATAGCGTAACAGTTTAAAAACAAAACAAAACTAATCCATTCCTGTGGGTGAAAGTCTATGGTAAGTAGGGCCTTTTGATTAAGTTACTTCAGTTGATGTAGGTGGCCCAAGTTTTGTCTTAATCCTTTTCCTGGAGTCCTTTATAAACTGGATGAACATGAAGAAAGAGAAAGCCCTAGAATCAAGAAGCTGAAAGCAATGACATCTGGAGGAGATGGGAGAGACCAGCAGATGCTGCCATCTGCTTTGCCATGTGACAGAGGAGTCCAGGATCACCGGCAGCCAGTCTTCAGTGAGAAAGCAATGCCCTGATGATGCCTCTGTTTGGACATTTTTCTCAGCCTTGAAACTGTAAGCTTGTAAACTAATAAATCCCCATTGTTAAAAGCCAGCCCGTTTCTGGTATATTGATTTCAGCAGCGTAGTGGACCAAAATACCAAGCAACTCAGCACTCCCAAACTTCTAGGTGTTTACCAAGAGAAGTGAAAGTTTATGCTCACGTGAAAACTTGTGCACAAATGTTTGTAGCACTTTTATTCATAAGCGCCCCAAACTGGGAACAACCCAGATGTCCTTTGAGTGTTGGTAGATAAACTGTGGAACGTCCAAACAATGGAATACTACTCAACAATTTAAAGGAACAAACCACCAATTTGTGCAGTAACATAGGTGGATCTCAAGTGCATTAGGCTAAGTAAAAGAAGCCAGACTCAAAAGATTACACTTTGTAAGACCCCCTTATATGAAACTCTGGAAAATGCAAAATTTTAGCAACAGATCAGTGGTTGCCTGAGGTTAGCTGTGGGAGGAGGGGCTGTCTACAAAGGGACACTTTAGGGGTTGGTAGTGATGTGACTGGGTGAATTTGTCAAACTCATAGACCTGAACATGAAAATAGTTAATTTTGCTGTGTGTAAATTTAAAAAGTAAATAAAAAGCTAATGTGTTTCTAAATTAAATATTAGAAAACAAAGTGACATTTCTTCATTGACATAGAGCGATTTGATTACCTATCCTCTTTTTTAACTGAATTAACCTTTTTCTACATTGATGATGAAAGTGTGTGCCTCATAAATGTACAGCTTGCTAAGCTAACAGAACTTTCATGCACTTAAGTAACCACCACAGAGTGTGAGAGAGAGCCCATTACCCAGACCCACCCCATATCACCGTCTCCACTATGGACCCAACATTCCCCATAGATTAGTTTTGCCTGTATTTGAACTTAATATAACTAAAACAATGAACTAATATAAATAAAAACAGAATTTGAATACTGTACTCTTAATAGTTTTCTTTTTATTTCAGATTACTTTTCTGTAGAACTAAGTAAAGCTATGCCAAGTAACAATGGGGACTCTGGACTAGGCAATCACTAGGATTTGTTCTAGGTCCAGATTTGGATATCTGGGAGTTGAGAACATTGTGCAATACTTTTTGCTTGAAATATGTTTTTGACCATCCAGACTAGCTAACTTTTCTAAAAAAGTTTTTTTTACTCATCTGAAGGCATTTGGAAAAGCACACCATACTTTCTTTACGATCTCCAGAATTGTACTTTTCCCCAGTGTTTTTTTTCCCCTTGAAGGGATAGACATCAGTCTTAAAATTGGCCTGATACCTTGATCCCTTCATATAATAAATACATCCTTGGTCCTTTACCCAAACGATGATCTGTGAACTTTCCCTGCTTTGTTCTTTTGAGATCATGCTTGACTTTTGCTCAGCTGTATTTAAAGCTGTGGGGAGAAGATACTTTTGGAAAAAATATGGTACTGAAGTGTGTTCTAAGCTTGAATGTTTGGAAACCTCTGGTCAAAGTAAATCCAAATGGCGGGTGTGCTCCCAGCTTGTTTCCTGTATTACAGAGTTTGAAATCCTTTATGCATCCTCTATGAATCACAAAACCCTTGTGAGTGTGTGTACATGTGTACACGCAGTCTTGTACGTGTCCTTTGTGGGGGAAGTCAATTACGCTGAGTTTCGTTTTTGTTATTCTTTCCAGCGATAGAACTTGGAGTATCAGTTCTGAGTTTCTGAGAATGGGCAGGTTTTATTTTCTTAGCAGTAACCAAGCCACAAAAAAGGAAAAACAAAACAATCTCTGACGACTAAAAAGATGTCTTGAATAATAATATCAACAACAAATATGAACTTTTAAGGGTTCAGGGTGTTCTCCAACTAATTCAGAGTCTAAATTAAATATTACACCCATAGATCGTTTTTCAAAGCCCGACGGGCCAGCTGTTCTTTTCATTGTTGGAGTCACCCACAACCACACAGGTCAAGTGAAGGATGTCTCCTAGATGGCCGTGCCCGGGAAGGCCACCAAGCCGCAGCGGCCTGGTTATTACAACCCAAGGACGTGCCAAGGACTGGTCTTTG